>NC_069507.1:93685971-94008471 GCF_027579735.1 Bombina bombina
ACTTAAATTGTAAACAGAGAAACAGCTGATATTTTCCAAATCCTATATCACACTATTTGCTAAAATAAAAAAAAAACATATTGAAATACAGAATGAAAATATTTTAACTTCCTTTACAATGTGAGGCATATGACATACTTGCTTTAACTACATACTAGGCCCCCTGTAATAAAGACACAAAGGTCATAGGCAACTTAAAGGGATATAAAAATGCATAAATTACATGCTTTAAAGGGGCATTGTACACTAAAAATGTCCTCACTTTAATGTGTTCTTAATGGTCCGTTTTAACTACTGATGTGTATTTAAAGGGACAGTCTACTTCAGAATTTTTATTGTTTAAAAATATACATAATCCCTTAATTACCCATTCCTCAGTTTTGCATAATCAACACGGTTATATTATTAGTAAAAATGAAATCCCGCGATTATCAATATGATCACTTGATTTCAAGGTCGGGGTGGGGGGACTGCCTATGCGGTTAGGCAAGCCCTCCAGGCCAATCCTTGCCTTTGTCAAAGGGGAAGCTGCAGGACACCATATATGGTAGGACGTTCCATGCCGTCCTAATGGAGTAAAAGCCCACCACTGTTAGGACGGCATAGAATGTCAGAACGGCGTGAAGGGTTAATATACTTTTTACCTCTGTAATTACCTTGTATCTAAGCCTCTGCAAACTGCCCCCTTATCTCAGTGCTATTTACAGACTTGCATTTAAGCCACTCTGTGCTGACTCATTTGTAACTCCACAGGAGTGAGCACAGTGTTAGCTATATAACACACATTAACTAGCATTATCTTGCTGTGAGAAGTTAATAATATGCACTTAGATAAATGTGGCGTGCAGGTGCTTAGAAACAGGCAGAGATTTAGAGTTTTAGATGTTATAATTTATATTTTAAGTACATTAAGTATATTAATATAACAATGTTGGTTGTGCAAAGCTGGGAAATGAGAACTAAAGGCATTATATAACCTTTTAAACATTAAAAATGTTGGAGTAGACTTTCCCTTTAATGTTTTGCAAACAACTCCTTTACATTTATTGTGCCATTTTAAATATCTGTTTTTGCCAGTATAAACCAACACCTTCACTGAAAATATGAATAAAAAACATATTATCCATAGTAAAGTTATGTAAACATTGCACTGATTAATTTCCCAGTGGGGATGGGACAATGATTTTTAAAAAAAAATCTGAAATAGCTGGTTGCGCCCAGCCATAATTAGAATTTCAAAACTTAATTATGTTTAGACAGATAACATTAGCAGGTCTCCTTTACCTGTTGGCTCAGCCCATTTTACAGCCATTTACTTAAGAAGAACAGGTGATATTTTAAAGTGCAAAAGAAGCTATTTCAAATAGAAAAATAAATACAAAGGTACAAATTCCCATATATTTAATACTCTGCAGTAGGTATAACAAGTTATTTGAAACACATTAATGGGAAAAAAAATATTAATTTGTCCCTTCGATATGTAAAAGCATTTTGTTATTGCACTATTAGTTGCATATAACTGTGGGTCATATGATCAAAAACTTGACATGGAAAAAAATCATGAAAAAAGGGTTTGAGTTTCGGTTGACACATGTAAATTGTATTGCCATTTAATACCATCTAAAGGGGTTATTTACATTATATCTTCAATGTAGCATCGTCACTCAGAGAGATGTATAGTAAAAAGACAGTAAATTTAGATTTTTGTTTCTTTCAACACACAAAAGTAGTGTGTGTTATAACCATAGTATAGATCAATAAAGCACATTTGTACCTTTAATATGAATGAAGAATCCTACCTTTAAAAAACAATCGGGCAGGGGTTCCCAAGCTGTCCCCAAACTGGCACAGTTTTTTTATATACAAAAAATAAGGAAAGGAAAGAATCCCCAAAGCACTCAAAAAGGAAGAAAAAGACGCATCAGAGTCTCTTATGCAACATATCCAGTAAGGAATTGACTATTTAAATTTAACTTTTATTGAGAACAATTTAAAAATATAAAAATCTTAAAAGAAATTAAAAATATACAGGTGAGTTCAGTGCCAAACTTCCAAAAACACCATAAAATTACAAAAAAATCAGTAATCAGAAAAAAAAGCTCAATGTGGGTAATTGACCCCATTACATAGTATGATATGAATAAAAAGATCCATAAGTGATTTGTAATCTACTATACTTTCATGTCACCCCAATGTAATTATTTAAAAATTCTCTGTATTCCTGTGCTACTTTCCCTTTAAAAGGTAAAAACATTTTTACCTTTAAATGTACATACCATTTTTCATCAATAAACTGGCCCAGAGGGGCCCTGAACTCACCAGGACAGCCTGACGCACATTTCGCAGTTCAACTTTGTCAAAGACCTTTAACAAAGCTGAACAATGAAACACATTGTCATCGTCAGACAAATTTAAAACCCCTGGCCCATTTTTTTTTTAACTAAATGGATTCATGTAAACTTTTTAATTAAATACTTGACTGTGCATTGCAAAAACATTGCCCACAAACATCTACACCCGCCCATATATGGCAACAATCCACCTGTGACTCTGTCCCTCTCACGCATAGCCCGGAAAAGATAATACAAATGGGTAACTGCCCACTAGCTCTTAATCTCTTAAAATCATTCAGAAGATGCCCGAAGGTATGTACAGTATATTGTGAGGTTGATACATGGTTGGAGGGTGATACAGAATGAAGGGGTGTCATTATTTTCTGCTACTGTTTTTTTCTTCTTCTATTTTTGCACTTATAGGGCCTAAGGCAGACCCTGATTCTAAGCTCTGTCCCGCTGTCCCTCTGAGACAGTCATATCTCCCTATTTGTGGAATTGTCCTTAATCCCCACCAAAAAGCTCCCAGACAAACCCAAAAACTACCCAGACACACCCACTGACCACCAAGATCCACCCTTGATCACACCCCTCCCAGCACAGCTCCACCCACAAAATGGTGACGGGCCCCTATAAACCACTTGACTCCCTTATACCCAGCCGCAAATGTTGGGAGGTATACTAAGGGATGAGTTTAAACATGTAAGCATCATGATTTCAAAGAAAGAGTGGAATCATCGATTCACTAGAGTGGGAAAGCTAGGAACTATTCCTTTAGTATGTAAGCTAACAAGTCCACATGTCCTACGCACAACCTTTGCATAAGGTAAACTATATCAGAGTCTTCTGTCTCTTTATCATTCATGCAATTGTCTCTTTGCAAATATTACCCTATTGTCTAATGTTTCATGTCAAGTCTAATGTCAGATATGTGAAAAATGTAGCACTTTGTAATAATAATACAAATAATAGTAATAATAAAATATATCCTCCATGTTCAAGGGGTCCAATTTGAAAGCCCAGCAGTCTCAAACATTTATTTGCATTCACAGCTCATTGTGAAAAGTTATATTGGTGAATTGTTTTTGCAATTAAATTAGTTGTGCATAGAAAATATTTTAGTCAATTGCAAAATGTAAACTATACAAAAAAAAAAAAATTGTTTTCAACCCCCACAGGATTAAGGCCAGACTCAGTCTGGTTATTTCCAGAATTATAGTCTTTCCTTTTTCTATTTTTGGGTGTTGATACATAAACCTGACAAAATCAATTATGTAAACTCTCTGTAAGTATGTTTTTCAACCATGAAGCTATTCAATTCGCCAATAAAGGAATTCAATAGTGGTTTTAATTAGGAGATCATAACAATGCAGCTAATTGATGTTCAAGAAATAAACCTGTGGGAATTAGTGTATACAAATATTTTTAGTAGTACAAACTTTTAATTTAAACACAAGATAAAGAAAATATATATTTATATTTTTTAAAATAACAGAAAAGAGGATTATAGTTATTCAAAGTAAATTATTATAATAGAGTATCCTTTCAAAACATTTTTTACCAAAATGGGGCCTAATTAAAATGCTGCATTTCAAATGCAGTGATTGTAAATCATAATAGGTTTAGGGTAACATTAGTATTACCTCCTAGTATTAATACACAATTACAGCATCTGTAAGGCAGTACCAATTGAATTTGGTACAAATTATTATAATCTGTATATAAATTTTAAATAACTGTTTATTTTTGATTGGCAGTGGTTCTATGCATCTTTGACAATATTAGTATTTTGGGTAGATTTATTAAGCCTTTTTCTCCACTTTGACTACAGGCTCGCACAAGCGAACCTGCAGTCACAATTTATCAAGCTGCGGTCATTAGACCGCTGCTTCCCAGCCCTGTTCTCCACCTCTTAGATACAGAATTTATATCTCCCCGGTCTGTTCCGATTGGGAAGATTGACACCTCCTGCCTGCATGTGATTGTCTGTGCAGTAAGGGGGTGCGGTTGCACACAAGCACAAAGGAGCATGAGTGTGCAACGGTAAATGCAGGCAGCGGATTGCTGCCCGCCAGAGGAGAAGCCGGGCGGACAGGGCGAATATGTACACCCCTGTAAGTCAGTGATTGATATATTGAGCTCTATGTGGAAAAATAAATTACAACTAAGGATGCTTTTAAAGTGCTCTGTGCCCAGACCTATAGAGGCAGAGTAAATTTAAAACAGAACTTTTATTTAGAACCGTAAAATATGGGTACAATTATATCAGTGTACTCTGCACCTATATCAGTCTGGGCACAGAGTTCTTTAAAATAATCCTTAGTTGGAATGTCTTTTTCCACATAGTACTAGAAGGATTAACTCCTAAGATGCTGAAGGTGTCATTTTTCTGACCAAGGAGTTAAAGGGACATGTAAGTCAACCTGTCATGAACCAACTAAGGGGTTCATTTTATTTAGCCTGTGTGCTAAAAACATTTGTGTGTGTTTTCCCTTTGGTAAGCCAGCACCCCCAATAAATAGTTTCTAAGTCCCACTTGACCAAATGCTATTGCATACCTATTGATGCATCAAGCCAGTAAACCTGTCAGCTCAAGAGACAATAAGCAGTCACTCGCCCCAGAGCAAGATAAGGTCATTAAGAGCACACTAGCACAATTTGAGACATGCTTTTAACCATATTATGACACTAGATGATGAAAATATGACAACCATGTCATATTTGGTACCAAACTAATTCTCATGATGTCATTGGGAAAGTGCTTATATAGGTGTATGCACTGAATACGCTGTCAGGATATCTGTGAGTGTTATTAAATAATATGTAAGTGTATGTATATTTATCTACACATAGATATATGATAAGACCAAGAACTCATTTTATTTGTGAAACTGTTTTTAAAACAGCCCCCCCTTTCTCATTTGTTAAGGACGCATTGCAGGCCTTTGTCCCGATTCATCAATGGAATTTTTTCATAGTTATCTTAGAAAAAACAAAGGATTTAGATTGTTGTATAAATAAGGCTAGTGGGCCACATCAAAGTAAATATTAGCATTATGGAACCATCAGATATGTATGCCCATATGTTGATTTCCTGATCTTTCCTTTATGTAATAAAAGGTTATCAGGTAATGACCCCACATAGAGATTGCAGGCCTTTGTCCCTTTGAAGCTTAAGTATATGCAAGAGTTGATTAGCCCTGCTGTGTTGAATCCACGAATTCTAGACGTTACGTCTAGATGAAGATTAGCTAAGTAGAAACATATGTTGCATTGTAACTTTTAAATTCATTTTAAAGTACAACTTGTATAATTTTCAATATTGTATAAAAATGTGTATTTGTGGATCTAGGAGAAAAATGCCTAACAGTCACATATTATATAAGTATTTGCTTGTCAGTATATGGCTGGGTTATAATACAATATATTTAATAATAATTCTTTAAGACAAACCCCCAATAAAATGCATATACAAAACAATTAAAATTAATGTAAATTCCTAAATTCTTTATATTACTTAAAATTTATAGAGACATTGAATTATATTTATAGGAACCAGGTTATGAATCAAACTATACATGTTTATGCTGTTATAACATGCTATACAAAGATCATAAAAATTACCTTATTCACAATAATCTTCCAAATCAGAGTTGCATTTAAATATCACAATGAGATGCCAAGGTATGGTTTGTTAACTTTCAGACAAATATACTTAAGCTATTTAGCCCACAAATGATACTATACAACTCTAATTAAAACACCAGAAGTTATATATAGTCTTAATGTAAACAACCAGTTTATATGCCAATTTATCTAAGCTGAAATAAATTCTTAATTATTTACAATTAAGACAAATTCTAATATATATATATATATATATTTGCAAAGTAAATTACTTAGCATTAATGATTAGTTTTAAAATACACAGGGCTATGAAACACAAGTTTAAAATACAAATTGGGCCCTTTTAATTTTACTAGTTGCAATTAGACTGTAGCAATAATGAATGTATTTGCTTTAAAATATCAAATTATATACTTTACCCAAATAAGCAAATCAATGTTTCATATTCCAGAGTTTCTTGTGGGTCATCTATGGAGGGTTTACTCAAAATGTGCACATGTATAGACTTCAAGAATTGTTAATCTTTCTTTGTTCAAGAACGTGTCCCCAAAAATAGCAGAGAATATGCTTGGCACCAAAGCCTATTTATTTTCTCTCCAAAAGTTAATGCTTCTTTTAGTCTGTGTCCTTTTGCAGTAAACTGTCTGGAACTTTATTCCAAGAATAAAGAATTCCTCCCCCTTTTCTTTAATCATTATTAAATTTATCACATTGATATAATATATTTGTATTAAATAGAAATTATAAGAGAGAGATTTAAAAAAAAATAATCTAGAAAAAATTAAATGTTTTGGTGAGTAATACTTCAAAATTAATATTAATATTTAATAAGATTATTTTTTTTTCTCTCTCTTGTTGGTCAAAATTGTATTAGCATTTTAATTTAACTAAATACTAAGCCAAAATAATTATGTCTGTTACTAGAAGTGAATCAAACGAATCTATACGTAGTGTTAAAATATGTTCCGCAAAATTACACCTCACTCAGGGCGATATCCTTAAGATGGATGTTATAGGCCACATTAAAAAGAGGTAACATTGCAGGTGATTTAAATGATTATATGGATATGCTTGCAATTAAGGCTAAAAATATTGCTATTGATGATGGAAGGTGGGATGAAAAAAGTGAATTGTTGCAAAAATTACTCAAAATTAATAGATGCAAAAACGCTAAGAAGCGAGATAAATTAATACTAAAATCCTGGCCCCTTGAAATATGCATTATTGGCGAAATGTCCCTCCTCTTTATAGAAAAGGAATTGCAAATACAGGGGCTAGAAGATAATATTCGCTCATCACGCAGATGCGAAGAGAATTTAAATATAGCCGAAAATAAAATTGTTACAATTAAACAAGACATGACCGCCTTAGATAAGCATAACCAAAAATTACTAACCAAATTAGAAGATTTAAATAAACAACTCGCACAAAGCCAAAGAGAGTTAAGTGGTTTAAAAATGCCATATCGTCATAATGAAAACCCCTCTATTAGCAATGAGGATAATGCAGATAATTTTAAATCCTTTAAAGAATTGATAAGAAATGAACTGCAGAACTTTAGGGAAGAATTTAAACAAAGGACCCCTATCGGGTCAGAAATACACTTCCCAAATAGACCACCTCATGTTATAAATTCAGGGAACTGCTATACCTCAGATGAGCGGGGAAGCTTTAGTAGTGAGTCAGAGGGCAGAGCTAGCTACCCAAATAACCCAAGTAGTACTAATGTACATAGGGGGTCTCCCCATAGCAAATATAGGACAGAAAGGGGGTGCTCCAGCCCCAAAAATGAGGTCCCTAGGAGAGCCCAAGATACGACTAATAAGGCATATGACACCCCTAAAATAATTGCTTTCTTAAAGGATGCAGTACCTACATTTTCCAAAAATGGAACCACTTCTATAATTGACCACTTAGAGAACTATGAAAATGCTTTATCCATAATGAATGTTACTAGTGAGCAGTCAAAAATTGAATTTCTGCCCTGGGTATTTGAGGGTAAACATCACAAATTCTTTGCTTCACTCAAGGATATGAATATTCATTCCTGGAGTGAAACGAAAAATCAGTGCAAAAAAGAATTCGGGAAATATCGCACCAAAACCACAGCGAAAACAGCTGTATACAGTTTAAAATGTGGCGCTAATCAAAGCCCTATAGAATTCCTTTCTGTACTGAAAAGTGCGTACAGTATGGCCGAAGACTACCCCATATTTGAAAGCTCAGAATTTATAAATTTATTTTTGGAAGCATTGCCCGCACACATCAAAATTAATTTAGCTAGAGATTTTGATGAGCACTGCTCATTGGACTGGCTGATCAAAGAGGGTACAAAGTTATACTCTATTCAGCAGATGGATGAACAGGGGGTTAAAAAAGGAACCAAGGCACAGCCCTAAAATTGTGGCAGAAACTAGCCCCCTCAATTTGGAGTCTAAAAAGAAAACCTATGCAGTGGTGGCTCGAGAAAACAGGCCATCCCCACAAAGTTTTAACTCTGCCCCTCCCCCAACACAGGCGGAGGTGCAGAGAGAGAATATACTCAAAATGGGGGGCATACCCAGGTAAATAATTATCCCCAAAGAGATGAATACTCACAAGGTAATCGGTATCCCTGTAAAAATAAATACCAAAGTGGCAAAAATACTCTCAGGGTAACCAGACACCCCAAGTAAATAGTGCTCCCCAAGATACTAATGCTGAACAAGTTGAACCCCAAAGACAACCGTGTCAAAATAGGAGAAATAGCTATGATTCTGGATCCAGGAATCAGCACCCTGGAAAATCGGTCCATGGGTAAAAACAGCTTGTCCATTCAAGTGGGCCAACTCAGTATGCAAGTTAGTCAATTATGTAAACTATTTACTAATATGAATCAAGCTTTGACGACTCAGAACCCTAATAATCCTTTTTTAGGGGTACAGCCAGTGGCCAGCAGTGGGAGACAGGCACAGTCATAAATACTGCAGTATTACCTGAAAGAGAGGGTAGAGATATACCAAATAAAATGATAAATGTCAATAATGGTACTAATCATTTTCTCTCCCTACAGACCGGAAACGGACGATTTAGCTGTGATGACAAGCCACCTCAGCCTGGAAGCTCTAACAAATCTCTTCCTTTGCAGTATTATCTTAACCTTATTTCTACAGATGCAGTACACAGGAACCTTGTCAGCCCTATTATAGAGGAAGAGACTGGTGAAAATAAAAATTCTCCTGCATCAGGTAACATGGCGAATCCAGGTAACTCGTGGCGAATCCCACAGATGTTTAATCATGCCAATTTTATGTGTGAAATGGTAGAAACTGCAGGAAGATATTATGTATGTGCTGAACTCCAAGATTCAGTTGCTAACCCTATCATAGGATTAATTGATACTGGATCTCAGGCAACTATTTTATCCAACAGGTATTATACACAGCTAAATGAGCTAACACCCCACAAACCTAAGATAAAAGAATTTGATGGTTCACTAATAGGTGTTGGGGGTAACTCTCTCAAAGTCTAAGGTACGGCATGGTTAAAACTAAGGCTGGGGAACAGGGTAATAAGACACCCTGTCAATATAGTGGATCTGCCAACTGATCGTTTAATTATTGGTAGTGATCTCCTGAAATGATTAAGCACCATAATTGATTGGATAAATAATGTAATTTGGTCACAAGTAAAAAGTTCTATTAATTATGAGAGGTCTGGTATATCTCGTACCCGACATAACTGTCACGTGGTGGAAGAGAAGCCAGATGCTGTTTAGAATAATTTCAGGAATGACTCTATACCTGAAATCACTATCCTACAAATAGATGATCAGACTTCTTTAAGTGGCTCCTTGCGAAAGTTAAGGATGATCTATTTATCCCTATACAAGTGCATGACCTTGGGAAAACCAAATACACCAAATTGAGCTTAAAACAGGAAGCTAGCATAAGCGAAGGCTTATTATCGCAGATAAATGAACCTAAAGTGATTAAATATTTTTCTCCCCAAGACCACTGTGTCCATGGCCTGGATGACAGGTCTGAAAGCTATAATGTCACAGCTAAATGTTTATTATCTATCTTGATAGGTAATAAATCAGCAAAGCACCTGTTTTTAGTTTTAAATACTCCCCATAATCAAATATACATTGGCAATGATCTCTTACATAAATATGCCATACAAATAGACTTGATTAACCTCTGCCTCTAGAGCAGGTTAAAGGGGGACCCTGAAGTATTTCAAGATGAAAATGCAGCCCTGAAATCAAACCAGCAATTACCATTCGCTGTGAATATGCAGGTGTCTAATGATATTATAATCCCTTCTGGGGCTGATAAATTCCTCTTACCCTTACAGGTAAATAGAGGTAAAAAAAATAAAAACTTCTGAAACACTAATTTGCATCTCCCATAGAATGCAAGATCTGTGTATAACAATGACCCATACTCCTATGGTGAATATTGGAACCATTCCAATACATGTTATTGTGCATAGCATGACCCCACAGGATATAACCTTATCCAAGGGAACTACCATAGGATATGTGCTGGAATCTAGTTATTACACTTTTGGATTCCAGAATAATGTAATTGGGCTAATACCTGAAGGATACTTAACTGAAGAACAATTAATAGAACAATCATTTGCATCTATGCCAGAGGGACTATTTACAATTCAGTCTATTTATCCCTTCAGCTCAGAGGAGGGCATCTGTACAATTAAAGAAGTCTCTCTAGTATTTGATCAGCCGATCAAAGAGCAAGAATACCCCAATACCCAGAGTCATGGGGCAAGGTAAATTATAATCACGGGGATCTCACCTCTAGGTTGGAAAGAGCCTATGAGATAGGACAGCCTGAAATCTTTCCAGGATTTCAGCAAATAGTTGAAGAGCAAATATCCTTAGCTAATGGCTGTTCCAGTGATGATGAACGCAGACAGTTATGAGAACTCCTGATGGAGTACAAGGATATTTTTGCTAGGTATTCTTATGACTGTGGGACTACAGACTTGCACATTGCAAAAATCCAAACAGATCCCAATGCACTGCCTGTCTTTGTTAAACACTACAGACTTCCTTTAGCCTCATATGATTCTCTTGCAGAAATCATAAGAAACTTGGAAGAAAGTGGTATTATCCGACAGGTGCATAGCTCTTATAACAATCCTATTCCAGGTGTTCTTAAGTCCAATGGACAATGGTGTTTGTGTGCTGACATGTCTGGCTGGCCTGTGCCATACATTGACCAGTGCCAAGCGCAGATGCAGGGATCTAAAATATTCACTGCCATTGATTGTGCACAGGGATTTTGGACCATAAAGGTACATGAGGAGGACCAGTATAAGCTTGCGATTTTAAAAGGGCACAATTTGTATTTTAAGCTTATGTTCATAGTCCTGTGTAGTTTAACTAGTCATATTTAGTGCTAAGTAATTTATATTTGCAACTATATATATATATATATATATATATATATATATATATATATTATAATTTGCCTTATTGTAGCTAAATAAGATTTATTTCAGCTCAGATAAATTGGCATAGAAATTGGCTGTTAAAGTATCTTGTTCTATTGTTTAACTAGGCACTGTTAAAGTTAGCTGTCCATATTCTGGTGTTTTATTGTGATATTTTAATGTGATTCATTGTGAATAAGTTAAATGGTTAAGGTATATTTTTTATGATCTTTGTATAGAATATTGTAACAGCTTAAGCATGTATAGTTTGATTCATAATCTGGTTTCTATAAATATAATTCAATGTGTATATAGATTTTAACTAATCTTAAAGAATTTAGGAATAAAAATTGATTTAGATTGTTTCGTATATGCATTTTAATTGGAGGTTATTTTAAAGAATAATTATTAAATAAATTGTATTATAACCCTGCTATATACTGACAATGCATATCAGAAGTTATAAGGTGTTCTATAATTTCAGCCAGGGATTCAAAGCTTTATGACCTGTTGTAAAAGAGGGGAGTGGATATTTCTGGCCCCTCTGTATGGAGGTTGGGTCAAGCAATTTGATAGCAATTTTGTGTTTAACAATTCAAGTTGTTCATTCTTCATGGGAGTCTGTATACTGCAGAGTGAGTGACCATCTTTTCCTGCCAACTTCCTGGCGCAGATACCTAAGCAAGGAAAGTATAAGGTTTTCTGTTATTTGTCCTTTTCATTTTTAATTTGTTTGCTTGTATATGACTCTATTTCTTAACATATTTTTATTAATAATGCACTGTGCATTATTTTTTGCATAATAAACATTCACTTATTAAGCTTTTGCCTATTATTAATATTTGAACCACGTTACCGAAAGACTGGTAGTATTAAGACTGTGATTTTAGATCATTTTTTGCTATATTGAATTCTGGGTTTCCTTAAGATTTCCCATAAAATCGTAAGTGATGGTAGCTTAGACATAGTTTATTGTTGGTGGCATTAAAGGGGAGTTTGGGCATTTTTTTAAGTCTAGGACAAACTAGAGAGTGTTGTTAACCCTTGCACCCACTGAACTAAGTCACAGGCTTGCCTGGAGTGGCTAGACTGTGACAGATTAGTTAAAGTGTAAAGGGTCTGTTAACCCTTTCTGTGCCAAACAAGTGACTGTTGCAGGGTTGGTAAACCCTGCCCGTCACAATGATCAACTTTGTTCTTATTTTTTTTTTATTGAGGTTTCAAAAAGCAAGTCACAACATAAAAAGGGAATACAATGTGCTCATTTAGCAATTACAAAGAATTTCAGAAACTTTACCATATCAAGTATATATAGGTAATCTCGAAAGAAAAGTATGCATTCATGAACAACTCTAAGGAAAAGTAGTGATTTGCCAGGTTTTATGTAAGCATTCTAATGAGCTTGAGAGGCCACTTTTGGACCTCATGTATAAACAAAATAAAATAGTTAGTGGAGGTTACCATGGAATAAGGGAGACCACTCTCGGGCCCCCTAACAAACCTCTTTTTCCCCCCTATTTTTTCCTTGTAAATAGTAAACATAGATAATACATGTTGCAAATATTATGTGAGAAAGTGACATGAGTATATATGTGATGGAAAATAGGAATTGTTAAGGGGGTTGCGGTATAGGTAAGAGAACCGTGTAGTTTTTCTATGTTTTTGTACTGTAGGATTATGGATAATTATGAATCGTTCTAGTGTATAAATAATATGGTGAGATAAATAGGTGTAACAATAATAAGGTTGCGGCATAGGCAAGAGAAGCCGCAGATTTAACCCTCCTAAATCAGGAGGTATATTCTATTATGGGGGGGAGGTATTAGGGTGAAAACAATGAGTAAAATATATAGCGTAGGAGACCGTGAAAACGCGGTATAGTAGCTTTAGGGAGATAATGCAGGTCTCAAACGAAAGAGTGAGGTAAGATAGTCAGTAGACTATATATATATAGAGCTAGCATATATAGAATGAAATACTACAAGTAAATTCCTTATATTGATGGCTCAAACATATTGCGGTTACTATGAGCTCGCCTGCTGAGGACCAGAATAATACGTGTTCATTGAACCCTTTACATAGCTCTCTGTACGTCAAATATGGCAAAGGAGTAAAACTTATAACAACTAATTTCAAAGGTTATGTGCAACAACTAGAGATTACATATTGGTTACATATTTAAAACCCAAAAGGGTTGATATTAATACAGAGGCTCTCCAAACATAGTAGGTAGATATCAAAGCTAATAGAATAAAATTCTAGCACTACATAATGGTGTGTTATGTATATCAGAACAGTTGCTCCCTAAGAGAGCATCTAATACATCTTGCACGTGATTTGTGAGAGAGTCGCTCAAGGAGACATAACAGAGTAAACAGCAAATGTAGACGGTATGAGAAGCTATATGCACAGGACTAATACATGTGGTCTGGTAGGAGGATTCCAACAATGCAATCGATACATTAAATAGTTACTTGGGGAAGCATATCAGGATAAACATCAATTGTACAAGATCAGGATGCCTAAAATAAGAGTGTTAGCATGGGTCTAGCCCACTCAAGCAACGTAACAAACATCATGCTGCTATACAATATGCCCCCCTTGTGCCAGTTGTAATCACTTCCACAGATTGATAGGTTAGTACATTAGATCTTTGAGTGAGAACATTAGCCAGAGAAATTGTCATTAAAAAGCATACAGAAAACACAATCAGGGTAACAGAGATTACACAAGAGGTATAAAGTGTAATATGGCAGAGCCTCACATTAACATGCCTCTGTGTATGGGTCCTGAGATCTATAAGACATCATCTAGCCCCTGGGAGCAAAATGGGATAATGATAGTAAAGAAGTTCAAGGGAGGTCTATGGGAGAGCTGTCCGGTGTAAAAGTTTGTTTAGGGACTGCCGTAATGCTTCCAAGTCTGTCGGCATGAAAGGTAACCTGTCTTTCCTACCCAATTCCCGACCGAGCCATCTGTGCCCCAATTTCACAGTGTACCTTTGCAGCGTGCATCTCAAGAGTGAGATGCCAGAAAGAAAAGGGTAGACAGCTTTGTCTGTGAGTAGGAGGGAGTTGACGTGTTGCCATCCTGAAGTGTAAAGCCATTAGAGTGGTATTGAAGGTGACCTGATGGTAAGCATTGCTAGGAACTTCGCAACCTTTGAGGATTTCCTCAGACTCATGGTCTATGTGAATGAGATCCGCTCTTGTTTGACTCTTGGAGATCGCTTCAGGTAGGGTGGTCTCAGTGGTGGTCACCTTAGTCTTAGGATGTGTCTCCGCCGCAGCCAATTGACAGCTAGGAGTACCTTGGGGATGTTGGGGCCCCAAGGCAACCCCCTCAGCAGTGTCCACCTTAGCCGAGTCCAGAAACCTCGCCTTCGCAAGTCCACAGTCCTCCTCCAGATCAATGGAGCTATTAAATGGCTAGATTTGGAGTTTGGCGTTAGCCGTGAAAACCAGCATTAGAGGCTCCTAACGCTGGTTTTAGGCTAACTCCGGTATTTGGAGTCACTCAAAAAAGGGTCTAACGCTCACTTTTCAGCCGCGACTTTTCCATACCGCAGATCCCCTTACGTCAATTGCGTATCCTATCTTTTCAATGGGATCTTTCTAACTCCGGTATTTAGAGTCGTGTCTGAAGTGAGCGTTAGAAATCTAACGACAAAACTCCAGCCGCAGAAAAAAGTCAGTAGTTAAGAGCTTTTTGGGCTAACGCCGGTTCATAAAGCTCTTAACTACTGTACTCTAAAGTACACTAACACCCATAAACTACCTATGTACCCCTAAACCGAGGCCCCCCCACATCGCTGCCACTCGATTACATTTTTTTAACCCCTAATCTGCCGACCGCCACCTACGTTATACTTATGTACCCCTAATCTGCTGCCCCTAACACCGCCGACCCCTGTATTATATTTATTAACCCCTAATCTGCCCCCCACAACGTCGCCGCCAGCTACCTACAATAATTAACCCCTAATCTGCCGACCGCAAAGCGCCGCCACCTACATTATAGCTATGTACCCCTAATCTGCTGCCCCTAACACCGCCGACCCCTATATTATATTTATTAACCCCTAATCTGCCCCCCCTCAACGTCGCCTCCACCTGCTTACACTTATTAACCCCTAATCTGCCGAGCGGACCGCACCGCTACAATAATAAAGTTATTAACCCCTAATCCGCCTCACTAACCCTATAATAAATATTATTAACCCCTAATCTGCCCTCCCTAACATCGCCGACACCTAACTTCAATTATTAACCCCTAATCTGCCGACCGGAGCTCACCGCTATTCTAATAAATGTATTAACCCCTAAAGCTAAGTCTAACCCTAACACTAACACCCCCTAAATTAAATATAATTTTAATCTAACGAAATAAATTAACTCTTATTAAATAAATTATTCCTATTTAAAGCTAAATACTTACCTGTAAAATAAATCCTAATATAGCTACAATATAAATTATAATTACATTGTAGCTATTTTAGCATTAATATTTATTTTACAGGCAACTTTGTAATTATTTTAACCAGGTACAATAGCTATTAAATAGTTAAGAACTATTTAATAGCTACCTAGTTAAAATAATTACAAAATTACCTGTAAAATAAATCCTAACCTAAGTTACAATTAAACCTAACACTATACTATCATTAAATTAATTAAATAAAATACCTATAATTACCTACAATTAAACCTAACACTACACTATCAATACATTAATTAAATACAATATCTACAAATAACTACAATGAAATAAACTAACTAAAGTACAAAAACTAAAAAAGAACTAAGTTACAAAAAATAAAAAAATATTTACAAACATAAGAAAAATATTACAACAATTTTAAACTAATTACACCTACTCTAAGCCCCCTAATAAAATAACAAAGACCCCCAAAATAAAAAATGCCCTACCCTATTCTAAATTACTAAAGTTCAAAGCTCTTTTACCTTACCAGCCCTGAACAGGGCCCTTTGCGGGGCATGCCCCAAGAAGTTCAGCTCTTTTGCCTGTAAAAAAAACCATACAATACCCCCCCCCCAACATTACAACCCACCACCCACATACCCCTAATCTAACCCAAACCCCCCTTAAATAAACCTAACACTAAGCCCCTGAAGATCATCCTACCTTGTCTTCACCTCACCAGGTATCACCGATCAGTCCTGGCTCCAAAATCTTCATCCAACCCCAGCGGGGGCTGGCGATCCATCATCCGGTGGCTGAAGAGGTCCAGAAGAGGCTCCAAAGTCTTCATCCTATCTGGGAAGAAGAGGCGATCCGGACCGGCAACCATCTTGATCCAAGCGGCATCTTCTATCTTCATCCGATGACGACCGGCTCCATCCTGAAGACCTCCACCGCGGACCCATCTTCTTCCAGCGAAGTCCAACTGAAGAATGACGGTTCCTTTAAGGGACGTCATCCAAGATGGCGTCCCTCAAATTCCTATTGGCTGATAGGATTCTATCAGCCAATCGGAATTAAGGTAGGAATATTCTGATTGGCTGATGGAATCAGCCAGTCAGAATCAAGTTCAATCCGATTGGCTGATCCAATCAGCCAATCAGATTGAGCTTGCATTCTATTGGCTGATCGGAACAGCCAATAGAATGCGAGCTCAATCTGATTGGCTGATTGGATCAGCCAATCGGATTGAACTTGATTCTGATTGGCTGATTCCATCAGCCAATCAGAATATTCCTACCTTAATTCCGATTGGCTGATAGAATCCTATCAGCCAATCGGAATTCGAGGGACGCCATCTTGGATGACGTCCCTTAAAGGAACCGTCATTCTTCAGTTGGACATCGCCGGAAGAAGATGGGTCCGCGGTGGAGGTCTTCAGGATGGAGCCGGTCGTCATCGGATGAAGATAGAAGATGCCGCTTGGATCAAGATGGTTGCTGGTCCGGATCGTCTCTTCTTCCCGGATAGGATGAAGACTTTGGAGCCTCTTCTGGACCTCTTCAGCCACCGGATGAGGGATCGCCAGCCCCCGTTTGGGTTGGATGAAGATTTTGGAGCCAGGACGGATCGGTGATACCTGGTGAGGTGAAGACAAGGTAGGACGATCTTCAGGGGCTTAGTGTTAGGTTTATTTAAGGGGGGTTTGGGTTAGATTAGGTGTATGTGGGTGGTGGGTTGTAATGTTGGGGGGGGTATTGTATGTTTTTTTTTTTACAGACAAAAGAGCTGAACTTCTTGGGGCATGCCCCGCAAAGGGCCCTGTTCAGGGCTGGTAAGGTAAAAGAGCCTTGAACTTTAGTAATTTAGAATAGGGTAGGGCATTTTTTATTTTGGGGGTCTTTGTTATTTTATTAGGGGGCTTAGAGTAGGTGTAATTAGTTTAAAATTGTTGTAATATTTTTCTTATGTTTGTAAATATTTTTTTATTTTTTGTAACTTAGTTCTTTTTTATTTTTTGTACTTTAGTTAGTTTATTTCATTGTAGTTATTTGTAGGAATTGTATTTAATTTATTTATTGATAGTGTAGTGTTAGGTTTAATTGTAGGTAATTGTAGGTATTTTATTTAATTAATTTAATGATAGTATAGTGTTAGGTTTAATTCTAACTTAGGTTAGGATTTATTTTACAGGTAATTTTGTAATTATTTTAACTAGGTAACTATTAAATAGTTATTAACTATTTAATAGCTATTGTACATGGTTAAAATAATTACAAAGTTGCCTGTAAAATAAATATTAATCCTAAAATAGCTACAATGTAATTATAATTTATATTGTAGCTATATTAGGATTTATTTTACAGGTAAGTATTTAGCTTTAAATAGGAATAATTTATTTAATAAGAGATAATTAATTTCGTTAGATGTAAATTATATTTAATTTAGGGGGTGTTAGTGTTAGGGTTAGACTTAGCTTTAGGGGTTAATACATTTATTAGAATAGCGGTGAGCTCCAGTCGGCAGATTAGGGGTTAATAATTGAAGTTAGGTGTCGGCGATGTTAGGGAGGGCAGATTAGGGGTTAATACTATTTATTATAGGGTTAGTGAGGCGGATTAGGGGTTAATAACTTTATTATAGTAGCGGTGCGGTCCGCTCGGCAGATTAGGGGTTAATAAGTGTAGGCAGGTGGAGGCGACGTTGTGGGGGGCAGATTAGGGGTTAATAAATATAATATAGGGGTCGGCGATGTTAAGGCAGCAGATTAGGGGTACATAGGGATAATGTAAGTAGCGGCGGTTTACGGAGCGGCAGATTAGGGGTTAATAATAATATGCAGGGGTCAGCGATAGCGGGGGCGGCAGATTAGGGGTTAATAAGTGTAAGGTTAGGGGTGTTTAGACTCGGGGTACATGTTAGAGTGTTAGGTGCAGACGTAGGAAGTGTTTCCGCATAGCAAACAATGGGGCTGCGTTAGGAGCTGAACGCGGCTTTTTTGCAGGTGTTAGGTTTTTTTTCAGCTCAAACAGCCCCATTGTTTCCTATGGGGGAATCCTGCACGAGCACGTTTTTGAGGCTGGCCGCTTGCGTAAGCAACTCTGGTATTGAGAGTTGAAGCTGCGTTAAATATGCTCTACGCTCCTTTTTTGGAGCCTAACGCAGCCTTTATGTGGACTCTCAATACCAGAGTTATTTTTATGGTGCGGCCAGAAAAAAGCCGGCGTTAGCTTTTCGGGTTGTTCCAAATCTAGCCGTAAGGTTGCAAAAAGTGTGTTTCTATGATAGGATAGAAGCCTTCTAATTTTGGCGAGTATCAAGCGGGTATCCATCGTAACAACTGTGCTCCCACGAGGGAGGTAAAATGGCCGCCACTTGTAAGGTTTTTGGGAAAAGTCTCTCAGGTCTAGTACGCAATTAGTGCCCCAGCAGCTAAAACAAACATCCTCCAAATATCAGATGAGGCTTTAGAAAGGCAATCTACTTGAAATAAACACTAGTAGTGAGTTAAAATCCAATCTTAGATCCTTATTAGCAAAAACTATTCCAGAGCTCTGGAAACTTGCAACCTCTCTTGTACGCTGTTGGCTCTGCCCCCAACTTTGTTCTTTTGAGAACAGTGTTTCTCAACAAAATTCATAAGAATTTTATACATGTTGTCACACTACTCGAGTTAGTGTCAAAATCAGAAATACCCAGAGACTGAGGTAGGAGTAAGATAAACCACACTGAGGGCTCTGGACAAGTCCTGGCAGAGACTGGTCAAGTAGAGTGCAGAATAGAAAATAGCAAAGTACCTGAATAAAGGAACTTCTTCAAAACAGGATGAGGAGGATACCAGAATCCAGAAGCTCGAGAGTAGGAGAATAGAAGGACCAAGGTCAATGTCCAATCTGATGTTACAAAGCTAAGTATCAGTCCAATCTTTCAATGTAACAAAAAGAGAGTTATAGAAGCCAAAGTCAGTATCCAATCCGATTTTAAAGCCAGGTATCAGTCCAATCTTTCAAGGTAAAAAAAGGGAGTTATAGAAGCCAAAGTCAGTATCCAATCTGATTTCAAAGCCAGGTATCAGTCCAATCTTTCAAGGTAACAAAAAGGGAGTTAGAGAAGCCAAAGTCAGTATCCAATCCGATTTCAAAGCCAGGCATCAGTTCAATCTATCAAGGTAACAAAAGGGAGTTAGAGAAGCCAAAGTCAGTGTCCAATCAGAATTCAAAGCCAGGTATCAGTCCAATCTTGCAAGGTAGCAAAAGGGAGTTATAGAAGCCAAAGTCAGTATCCAATCTGATTTCAAAGCCAGGTATCAGTCCAATCTTTCAAGGTAACAAAAAGGGAGTTAGAGAAGCCAAAGTCAGTATCCAATCCGATTTCAAAGCCAGGCATCAGTTCAATCTTTCAAGGTAACAAAAGGGAGATAGAGAAGCCAAAGTCATTGTCCAATCCGAATTTAAAGCTAGGTATCAGTCCAATCTTTCAAGGTAACAAAAGGGAGTTAGAGAAGCCAAAGTCAGTGTCCAATCTGAATTCAAAGCCAGGTATCTTGAAAAACACAGAATAAGCATAAACGAAAGTAACAGACTACTATACTTGAGCAAGGATAATATGGTAGTTCTGATATTTAAAGCCAAAAGGTCGCTCCAAAAGTGATGCAAGTGTCCCAACACAGAAGTGATGCGACACAATGACGCAAGAAGCAACGCCAAAAAATGATGCAACCACAAAGACGCAAGTAGCGACATCTAAAATGATGCGACAATTAAGATGCAAGTAACGCAACCCAAGGATGATATGACGATGACGCAAGAAGTGCCACCCAAAAACGATGCGACCAAGATGACACAAGAGGGTAAACAGAAGCGAAACTGCCAATACTGACACATGTAGTGCTCAAGAAACTTGCACTTTTATAAGCTTATTTCCTTATACTCTCATGGAAAGGAGATACGTGTGAACCAATGAGATAAAGTAAAAGAGGTAAAAGTTATAATAGATGATAATTGGAAATTATTTTTAAAACCTGAACCATTTTGATTGTTAAAATTCTAATAATGACCTATGGATTATTACAATGTTTTTAATACAACGATAGGTTGATGACATTTAATTGCCAACCATAAGTGGTTCTGTACTTTAAACATAGGTGGTAAAAATCATCAGTCATTACAGAAATTAAATTCAGGGAGCTATCACTTTCCCTGTAGTTCTTAATTCAGGGGCAGAAAGATAGAAACTGGAGACCAGTGGGTAGAGTCACAGGTTTTCTGTGGGCAGAGTTATGGTGGATGAATTGAGTCCTGGATGTACTGTGGGAGGGGGCAAGGCAACCTGGGGCGAGGTTTTAGTGGTTCTGGGTGTGGCTAGAGGGTCCAGGTTTCTTTCTTTCTTTCCCTATTAAGCCTTATCAGCAACTGCCATAATACGTCAGAATCTAACCTTCCTTAGCCTTGGTCACTCAATAAATATGATATTTCCTAGAAATGATGTCCATTAAATTAGGAGTAGTCCTGCAAAAGCAGGTGGTGACTGTGGGCAGGTATTGGAGAGCACTATCCCTAGACCAACAACTGAATAGTTAGGAGTCTGAGGCATGTAGAGTTTGTTACATAAATTAGTTGCATTTAGTATATGAATTGTTTGCTCACATCTTTACTATATATTGATCTGAAATCACTTTAAGAGGTGTGCCTGTCTTATACTTTCATATCTATGGAAATTCTGATAAAGAGAAATGAATGGAAAAAAGGAATGTGATATTTATTTAAAAAAAAATCTGAAATATATTTTGAAATGCCCCATTTTAGATGAAACAAAGAAACAGTTAACTACAAAGTTCCTTTAAGCCCCCAGTTTTTACATATTAACCTCTTTACTTGCTCTGAATAGTGCAAAGGATGTTATAAAAGGGTCTACTTTTCAAATTTATGTTTACCACAACCTTTACAAAATAGGGGTGCTGCCATAATGATTGGAGTACACCCTTATAAAAATATTGCAATGTAAAATATTTTGGGCTAGATTACAAATGAAGCACTAATTTGTTGCACTCCCGCAAATAGGCAAATTTGCCCGTTTATGGATGTGCAATAAATAACCAATAAATAGCCAGCCATTACAAGTGACTGGTTATTGCTAACGCAAGTCAGACCTCTGGTTAATTTTTTAAATGTCCCGCAATTGCTCCCAAAATTTTTTTGGAAGTTTTTTTTTTTTAAATTGCACTAAGCAGTTTTTGGGGGCTAAAGTTGGTGGGTGTGGGGTGAAAATAAACGGCACTGAAAAGTGCCTTTACATAGCGGTCTATGGGAATTGTGTGTTCCCAGTAAATATATATATATATATATATATATATATATATATGCTTATATATTTATATATATATATATATATATATATATATATGTATATATGTGTTAAATATATATGCTGGAATCCTTATGTTGGTTTTTAATATATGTGGCCTAGATTTGGAGTTTGGCGGTAGCCGTGAAAACCAGCGTTAGAGGCTCCTAACGCTGGTTTTAGGCTACCGCCGGTATTTGGAGTCAGTAAAAAAAGGGTCTAACGCTCACTTTTCAGCCGCGACTTTTCCATACCGCAGATCCCCTTACGTAAATTGCGTATCCTATCTTTTCAATGGGATCTTTCTAACTCCGGTATTTAGAGTCGTGGCTGAAGTGAGGGTTAGAAATCTAACGACAAAACTCCAGCCGCAGAAAAAAAACAGGAGTTAAGAGCTTTTTGGGCTAACGCCGGTTCATAAAGCTCTTAACTACTGTGCTCTAAAGTACACTAACACCCATAAACTACCTATGTACCCCTAAACCGAGGTCCCCCCACATCGCCGCCACTTGATTAAATTTTTTAACCCCTAATCTGCTGACCGCCACCTACGTTATACTTATGTACCCCTAATCTGCTGCCCCTAACACCGCCGACCCCTGTATTATATTTATTAACCCCTAACCTGCCCCCCACAACGTCGCCGCCAGCTACCTACAATAATTAACCCCTAATCTGCCGACCGCAAAGCGCCGCCACCTACGTTATACTTATGTACCCCTAATCTGCTGCCCCTAACACCGCCGACCCCTATATTATATTTATTAACCCCTAATCTGCCCCCCTCAACGTCGCCTCCACCTGCCTACACTTATTAACCCCTAATCTGCCGAGCGGACCGCACCGCTACTATAATAAAGTTATTAACCCCTAATCCGCCTCACTAACCCTATAATAAATATTTTTTAACCCCTAATCTGCCCTCCCTAACATCGCCGACACCTAACTTCAATTATTAACCCCTAATCTGCCGACCGGAGCTCACCGCTATTCTAATAAATGTATTAACCCCTAAAGCTAAGTCTAACCCTAACACTAACACCCCCCTAAGTTAAATATAATTTAAATCTAACGAAATTAATTAACTCTTATTAAATAAATTGTTCCTATTTAAAGCTAAATACTTACCTGTAAAATAAATCCTAATATAGCTACAATATAAATTATAATTACATTGTAGCTATTTTAGGATTAATATTTATTTTACAGGCAACTTTGTAATTATTTTAACCAGGTACAATAGCTATTAAATAGTTAATAACTATTTAATAGTTACCTAGTTAAAATAATTACAAAATTACCTGTAAAATAAATCCTAACCTAAGTTACAATTAAACCTAACACTATACTATCATTAAATTAATTAAATAAAATACCTACAATTACCTACAATTAAACCTAACACTACACTATCATTAAATTAATTAAATAAAATATCTACAATTACCTACAATTAAACCTAACACTACACTATCATTAAATTAATTAAATAAAATATCTACAATTACCTACAATTAAACCTAACACTACACTATCAATACATTAATTAAATACAATATCTACAAATAACTACAATGAAATAATCTAACTAAAGTACAAAAAATAAAAAAGAACTAAGTTACAAAAAATAAAAAAATATTTACAAACATAAGAAAAATCTTACAACAATTTTAAACTAATTACACCTACTTTAAGCCCCCTAATAAAATAACAAAGACCCCCAAAATAAAAAAATTCCCTACCCTATTCTAAATTACTAAAGTTTAAAGCTCTTTTACCTTACCAGCCCTGAACAGGGCCCTTTGCGGGGCATGCCCCAAGAAGTTCAGCTCTGTGCTTGTTCGCATGCCGTGTCTCACGGCATGAAAACAAGGCTCCCATTGGAGCCTATAGAAGAGCACTCTCGTGAGCGCAATGCTTCCGTGCAATGCGAACGTGAGGTTGCGTTCACATTGCACCTCACTTGTAATACCAGTGCACATTTGCGTGCGCTGGTATTACTCAGTTGAGCCCCAATATCGCGTTCTTGAAAGCTATATTTTGCGTTCAACTTGTATTCTAGCCCTTTATTAGTGACTCATTGAACTTTAAGATTGAATTTATTGCTTTTACAATATCTAAGCACAAATGGTTAAAAAAAATGTTTGGGTATTCCTGCCACCTCTTTTATTGAATATTACTCATTCAATCAACTTAAAGGCATTTAGATTAAGTAAATGAAACTTCAAGTATTCTGACATTTGCTTTTTAAAAAGAATATACCCACTGTGATGTGTATATCAAAGCTAAGTAAACATAAGTCTGCTAACATTTTAAGTCTGCAAGTCCATTAAGTTATTTAACATTTTGTAACACTAAATGCACAAAAGCCTTTAACCACTCAGTTTCTATTGTACAAATTGACCATTGTTGTTACTTTTAAATAAAATCGACTATGTGAATGTTCAACATACTTACTTTTGGCTTTGTTATCATTATAAAACAAATATAAATAAAAATTGTTAATGAGAAAAAAAATCTGCATTAGAAGGTAATATTTATATTAATCATTTTGTTATTCTTGTATTTTAGAAAATTGTATTAAAGGAACATGAAAGTAAACTTTGATGATTCAGATAAAGAAACACAATTTTAAGAAATAACAATTTGCATCAAATTTACTTGGTTCTCTTGGTATCCTTTGTTGAAAAGCATATCTAGATATGCTCAGAAGCAGAAATGCCTTACTGGAGCTTGAAGGTGATTGGCTACAGATATACACCTATTGTCATTGGCTCATCAGTCTCTGTAGTGCATTGTTGCTTGGGAACTGACTTTAACTGTTTCTAACCCTAATGCAAAGGTTAAACACCATCCAGCATTTTGAGGGAGCTGCACACATTCTTTACACAGTGGCATCATCTGTTGGAGGTAAAGAGGGGCACTAGCCCCCCAGGACAATGTCTGACTCCCCATGGGGGAGGTGCTCTGGTGTACCATGGGTGGAATGTGGAAATCAGTTTGAGGTGTGGTTATGTAGGAAGAGATGGTGTCAGGTAGCAGCAATAATCACTCTGTACCTCAGCCAAACAAACCAAAAAGATTGGGGTGGTTTTTTATTTCAGTAGAACTGTTGCTGGTATAAACAGAGGTAAATTTCCCTTTAACATCAGCTCCAGTTCAACAATGCACTACTGGGAGCTAGCTAAACCCATTTAGTAAACCAATAAGAAGAGGCAAATATGTGCACCCTCTGATCACCAGCTAGCTCCCAGTAGCACACTGCTGTTTCTGAGCCTAAGTATGCTTTTTTTTTAAAAAAAAAAAGGATAACAAGAAAACAAAGCATATTTGATAATATAAGTACAATTGCATGATTTATCTGAATCTTGAAAGTTTAATTTTCACTTCCATATCCATTTAAATTACAGGAAAAGCAGGGGGAAAAAATAATGAAAATACATAGTTGTTACCCACACTATAATAAAGATATTAACACAGATTCCGCCTTTGCCCGACATTGCCGCCAATAAAAAAGTTATTAATCCCTAAATCTCTGGACTCCCACATAACCGCCACTAAATAAACCTATTAACCCCTAAACCGCCAGCCCCCACATCGCAAAAAACTAAATTAAACTATTAACCCCTAAACCTAGCAACCTCCTAACTTTATATTAAAATTAAAATATCCCTATCTTAAAATAAATAAAAACCTACCTGTGAAATTAAAAAAACCTAAGTTTAAACTATATATTAAACTAACATTACTATTATACTAAAATTAAAATAACTACAAATTAAGGCCTAGATTTAGAGTTTGGCGGTAGCCGTGAAAACCAGCGTTAGAGGCTCCTAACGCTGGTTTTAGGCTACCGCCGGTATTTGGAGTCACTCAAAAAAGGGTCTAACGCTCACTTTTCAGCCGCAACTTTTCCATACCGCAGATCCCCTTACGTAAATTACGTATCCTATCTTTTCAATGGGATCTTTCTAACTCCGGTATTTAGAGTCGTGGCTGAAGTGAGCGTTAGAAATCTAACGACAAAACTCCAGCCGCAGAAAAAAAACAGGAGTTAAGAGCTTTTTGGGCTAACGCCGGTTCATAAAGCTCTTAACTACTGTGCTCTACAGTACACTAACACCCATAAACTACCTATGTACCCCTAAACCGAGGTCCCCCCACATCGCCGCCACTCGATTAAATTTTTTTAACCCCTAATCTGCCGACCGCCACCTACGTTATACTTATGTACCCCTAATCTGCTGCCCCTAACACCGCCGACCCCTGTATTATATTTATTAACCCCTAATCTGCCCCCCACAATGTCGCCGCCAGCTACCTACACTTATTAACCCCTAATCTGCCGACAGCAAAGCGCCGCCACCTACGTTATCCTTATGTACCCCTAATCTGCTGCCCCTAACCCCGCCGACCCCTATATTATATTTATTAACCCCTAATCTGCCCCCCACAACGTCGCCTCCACCTGCCTACACTTATTAACCCCTAATCTGCCGAGCGGACCGCACCGCTACAATAATAAAGTTATTAACCCCTAATCCGCCTCACTAACCCTATAATAAATATTATTAACCCCTAATCTGCCCTCCCTAACATCGCCGACACCTAACTTCAATTATTAACCCCTAATCTGCCGACCGGAGCTCACCGCTATTCTAATAAATGTATTAACCCCTAAAGCTAAGTCTAACCCTAACACTAACACCCCCCGAAATTAAATATAATTTTAATCTAACGAAATTAATTAACTCTTATTAAATAAATTATTCCTATTTAAAGCTAAATACTTACCTGTAAAATAAATCCTAATATAGCTACAATATAAATTATAATTACATTGTAGCTATTTTTGGATTAATATTTATTTTACAGTCAACTTTGTAATTATTTTAACCAGGTACAATAGCTATTAAATAGTTAAGAACTATTTAATAGTTACCTAGTTAAAATAATTACAAATTTACCTGTAAAATAAATCCTAACCTAAGTTACAATTAAACCTAACACTATACTATCATTAAATTAATTAAATAAATACCTACAATTACCTACAATTAAACCTAACACTACACTATCAATAAATAAATTAAATACAATTCCTACAAATAACTACAATGAAATAAACTAACTAAAGTACAAAAAATAAAAAAGAACTAAGTTACACAAAATAAAAAAATATTTACAAACATAAGAAAAATATTACAACAATTTTAAACTAATTACACCTACTCTAAGCCCCCTAATAAAATAACAAGGCCCCCCAAAATAACAAAATGCCCTACCCTATTCTATATTACTAAAGTTCAAAGCTCTTTTACCTTACCAGCCCTGAACAGGGCCCTTTGCGGGGCATGCCCCAAGAAGTTCAGCTCTTTTGCCTGTAAAAAAAAACATACAATACCCCCCCCCAACATTACAACCCACCACCCACATACCCCTAATCTAACCCAAACCCCCCTTAAATAAACCTAACACTAAGCCCTTGAAGATCTTCCTACCTTATCTTCACCATACCAGGTTCACCGATCCGTCCTGAAGAGCTCCTCCGATGTCCTGATCCAAGCCCAAGCGGGGGGGTGAAGAGGTCCATGATCCGGCTGAAGTCTTCATCCAAGCGGGAGCTGAAGAGGTCCATGATCCGGATAAAGTCTTCATCCAAGCGGGAGCTGAAGAGGTCCATGATCCGGATGAAGTCTACATCCAAGCGGGAGCTGAAGAGGTCCATGATCCGGATGAAGTCTTCTATCAACGGCATCTTCAATCTTCTTTCTTCGGGAGCCATTATCTTCCATCCGACGCGGAACATCCTCTTCTCCCGACGCCTACTAGCCGAATGACGGTTCCTTTAAATGACGTCATCCAAGATGGCGTCCCTCAAATTCCGATTGGCTGATAGGATTCTATCAGCCAATCGGAATTAAGGTAGGAATATTCTGATTGGCTGATGGAATCAGCCAATCAGAATCAAGTTCAATCCGATTGGCTGATTCGATCAGCCAATCAGATTGAGCTTGCATTCTATTGGCTGATCGGAACAGCCAATAGAATGCGAGCTCAATCTGATTGGCTGATCGAATCAGCCAATCGGATTGAACTTGATTCTGATTGGCTGATTCCATCAGCCAATCAGAATATTCCTACCTTAATTCCGATTGGCTGATAGAATCCTATCAGCCAATCGGAATTTGAGGGACACCATCTTGGATGACGTCATTTAAAGGAACCGTCATTCGGCTAGTAGGCGTCGGGAGAAGAGGATGTTCCGCGTCGGATGGAAGATAATGGCTCCCGAAGAAAGAAGATTGAAGATGCCGTTGATAGAAGACTTCATCCGGATCATGGACCTCTTCAGCTCCCGCTTGGATGAAGACTTCATCCGGATCATGGACCTCTTCATCTCCCGCTTGGATGAAGACTTCAGCCGGATCATGGACCTCTTCAGCCCCCCGCTTGGGCTTGGATCAGGACATCGGAGGAGCTCTTCAGGACGGATCGTTGAACCTGGTATGGTGAAGATAAGGTAGGAAGATCTTCAGGGGCTTAGTGTAAGGTTTATTTAAGGGGGGTTTGGGTTAGATTAGGGGTATGTGGGTGGTGGGTTGTAATGTTGGGGGGGTATTGTATGTTTTTTTTTACAGGCAAAAGAGCTGAACTTCTTGGGGCATGCCCCGCAAAGGGCCCTGTTCAGGGCTGGTAAGGTAAAAGAGCTTTGAACTTTAGTAATTTAGAATAGGGTAGGGCATTTTGTTATTTTGGGGGGCTTTGTTATTTTATTAGGAGGCTTAGAGTAGGTGTAATTAGTTTAAAATTGTTGTAATATTTTTCTTATGTTTGTAAATATTTTTTATTTTTTGTAACTTAGTTCTTTTTTATTTTTTGTACTTTAGTTAGTTTATTTCATTGTAGTTATTAAAAGGCTTAGAGTAGGTGTAATTAGTTTAAAATTGTTGTAATATTTTTCTTATGTTTGTAAATATTTTTTATTTTTTGTAACTTAGTTCTTTTTTATTTTTTGTACTTTAGTTAGTTTATTTCATTGTAGTTATTTGTAGGAATTGTATTTAATTTATTTATTGATAGTGTGATGTTAGGTTTAATTGTAGGTAATTGTAGGTATTTTATTTAATTAATTTAATGATAGTATAGTGTTAGGTTTAATTGTAACTTAGGTTAGGATTTACTATTTATTATAGGGTTAGTGAGGCGGATTAGGGGTTAATAACTTTATTATAGTAGCGGTGCGGTCCGCTCGGCAGATTAGGGGTTAATAAGTGTAGGCAGGTGGAGGCGATGTTGTGGGGGGCAGATTAGGGGTTAATAAATATAATATAGGGGTCGGCGGTGTTAGGGGCAGCAGATTAGGGGTACATAAGGATAATGTAAGTAGCGGCGGTTTACGGAGCGGCAGATTAGGGGTTAAAAATAATATGCAGGGGTCAGCGATAGCGGGGCCGGCAGATTAGGGGTTAATAAGTGTAAGGTTAGGGGTGTTTAGACTCTGGGTACATGTTAGGGTGTTAGGTGCAGACGTAGGAAGTGTTTCCCATAGCAAACAATGGGGCTGCGTTAGGAGCTGAACGCGGCTTTTTTGCAGGTGTTAGTTTTTTTTTCAGCTCAAACAGCCCCATTGTTTTCTATGGGGGAATCATGCACGAGCACGTTTTTGAGGCTGGCCGCGTCTGTAAGCAACTATGGTATCGAGAGTTGCAGTTGCGTTAAAAATGCTCTACGCTCCTTTTTTGGAGCCTAACGCAGCCATTCTGGGGACTCTCAATACCAGAGTTATTTTAGAGGTGCGGCCAGAAAAAAGCCAGCGTTAGCTACGCGGGTCGTTACCGACAAAACTCTAAATCTAGCCGTAAATAAACTAAATTACACATTAAAAAAACCTAACAATACTAAAAAAAATTAAATCTACAATTACAAAAAATAGAAAATACTAGATTACAAAAATAACTAACACTAAATTACGAAAAATAACAAATGAAATGATCCAAAATGAAAACAATAACACCTAATCTAATAGCCCTATAAAAATAAAAAAGCCCCCCCAAAATATAAAATACCCCTAGCATACAATAAACTACCAATAGCCCTTAAAAGGGCCTTTTGTAGGGCATTGCCCTAAAGAAATCAGCTCTTTTCCCTGTAAAGAAATACAAAGTCCCCCCAACAGTAAAACCCACCACCCAACCAACCCCCCAAAATAAAAAACCTAACTCTAACAAAAACCTAAGCTACCCATTGCCCTGAAAAGGGCATTTGTATGGGCATTGTACTTAAAAGGGCATTCAGCTCTTTTTCATTGCCCTGAAAAGGGCATTTAGCTTTTTTAAGATAGCTCAAACCCTAATGTAAAAAATAAACCCACCCAAAAAAAGTTTTAAAAAAACCTAACACTAACCCCTGATGATCCACTTACAGTTTTTGAAGTCCAGACATCCAGGCGGTGAGAAGTCTTCATCCATGCGGCGAGGTCTTCATCCATCCAGGCGGCATCTTCTATCTTCATCCAGGTGGCATCTTCTATCTTCATTCTGGCAGCGCAGAGCGAGTCCATCCTTGAAGACATCTGGCGCAGAGCATCCTCTTCATACAGTCGCCGCCGTACACTGAATCTTCAATGCAAGGGAGCTGTTTTTAAAAGGGCATTCAATTTTTGAAATTCAAATCAGCCAACAGGATGAGAGCTACTAAAATCCTATTGGCTGTTCAAATCAGCCAATAGGATGAGAGCTACTGAAATTCTATTGGCTATTTGAACAGCCAATAGGATTTCAGTAGCTCTCATCCTGTTGGCTGATTTGAATTTCAAAAATCAAATGCCCTTTTAAAAACAGTTCCCTTGCATTGAAGATTCAGTGTACGTTGGCGACCGTATGAAAAGGACGCTCTGCGCCGGATGTCTTGAAGGAAGGACCCGCTCCGTGCCGCCGTAATGAAGCTAGCAGATGCCGTCTGGATGAAGATAGAAGACGCCATCTGGATGGATGAAGACCTCGCCGCCTGGATGAAGACTACTGTCATATTACCACCCCTTATGGCTGCTCATTCTGACACCCTTTAAATACTGACCTGTGTTTTCCTGTCATTGCTTGTTATTTTGAATTCCTCAGTCTTCTATTGCTCTGATGTGCTGTGAAATCTGACAGGCCTTCTACTGAGACACTTCTGACATCATCAGCTGCAGCCGGGTGTGGCTTCTCTCCTTCAGCTCTGTGAACACACTTCCTGCTCACTCCTGCTCTGCAAACTTTGAGAGTAATCCCTGCTCTCTCATTTTTTCTTAAGTTCTACTTGCTGTGATAACGGACCTGTAAACTCAGTGATATTCTACTCAAAGGTATTTTTTTGTGCATAACTTTGTTTATTCTATTAAGGATTATTTTGCATCACATTAGAGCTCTTACTTTTTCTATTATGCATATTTATTTTTACTATATCAGGGTACTCAGTTTTGTTATGTTATATAAAGGGTTTAAACAATTGCATTGAGAATTAAGACTTTTACTCATTTGTTTAGCAAATCCTTTATTAAAATAAACACAGTGCTTAAATACTATGACCTAAGTTGTGGTTTATGGTTAAAAGCTACTGTTACACACCTTTTTTACTTCAGCCTGAGTTTGTTCAGCAGCTGAGTTGTCTGCATCTCCTTTTTTCAGAAAATAATCTACTTGGATTATTACAACTACACCGCCTGGAAGTCTGGACTTCAAAAACTGTAAGTGGATCGTCGGGGGTTAGTGTTAGTTTTTTTTAAACTTTTTTTGGGTGGGTTTATTTTTTAGATTAGGGTTTGGGCTATCTTAAAAGAGCTAAATGACCTTTTCAGGGTAATGAAAAAGAGCTGAATGTCCTTTTAAGGGCAATGCCCATACAAATGCCTTTTTCAGGGCAATGGGTAGCTTAGGTTTTGTTAGAGTTAGATTTTTTATTTTGGTGGGTTGGTTGGGTGGGGGGGGTTTACTGTTGGGGGTACTTTGTATTTTATTTACAGGGAAAAGAGATGATTTCTTTAGGGCAATGCCCTACAAAAGGCCTCTTTATAGTTTGTAGTTTATTGAAGGCTAGGTTTTTTTTTATTATTTGGGGGGGGGGGGGGCTTTTTTATTTTTATAGGGCTATTACATTAGGTGATATTGGCAGATTTTGTAAGCAGCGCTAATTTAAATAAATAAAAACAAAACAGTCTTACTGCTCTGTTGCCTCCTGGTTATCTGGAGGGAAAAACACATACAAATGTAGACGCATAAAATGAATTCCAAGTGTTGCTTCTTACGCTCCCAAACAGTCCAACTGCCGCCTCTCTCTGTCCCTGTGTGTTTCTCCCCACACCGGAAGTAGAAAAGTAGTCAATCGATCTGAATAGAAGAGAGCAGCGCAAAAGGACACGATTCAAGGCAGTTTTATTAACAGATAAAACAGTGCAATACAAGTACTACTTACAAACAGTAAGTGCAATCAGACATTTCACAAATTATGTTGTGAACATATGGGGTCTCGGTCTGCCAATCCAGATCACCACGGCTAGCCGATAGTACTGACAGGGGATGTTCTCCTCCCGACTTCAGCCTCCAGCAGCAGGGTACCTTATCTGACAGCAGACTTGACCAGTATAGCTCAACGCGTTTCCCCCGGAGTACGCCCAGGCTTTTTCAAGAGCAGAATATTCAGTAGGAGTGTGTGTCACTATTTCTAGTAGATGGTAAAATCTTATTGGTCTAAATATTAACCAATGCAAGGCTAATTATCCTTACACACCCATATCACAACAAACATAATTTTGGTAAGACATATACAATCTATGCAATTGGGCTCACATACATTATAAAAGTTAACCGTGTTGCACAATCATAATATTAATAATGATATTAGAAAGAACTAATTTGATTCAAGTGACATAACAATCATGTTCACATCGCAATCATGTTCATATTATAAAATAACTAATAAAATATATAATGAAATTACATCATGGTACATAATAAAATACATCATATTAAAAACAATTGATAATAAGCATATACAATATGATAATACATATATAAACAGACACTAAAAAAATATCTATACACTATAATGATATCTATACATCTGAATTAATTAAATTCGTATATGTTAAAAATAATCTCATCCTAAAAATTGATAGCAATAGTTAAAAATAATACAAAAATTTTTAATTATATAAAAAAAGGGAATAAAAGAGGACTCAAAGGATTTACTATACATAATATCCACAAAAGGTCCATATGGATATCCACGCATATACATATATACACGCATACACGTGCACACACTATGTATACATATCTTGTAATGTGTAACTGCACATATATGCATGTACACATATACACACGTGCATACACACCTACACATACATATACAGGTAAACACTTATATTTCAAAAGTGATGTCCTGAAACGAGATAAAACAGAAAGACCCATAATTAATCAACATGCAAAGATAACATGACAAAACAGAGTGAAATAGGATAAAATAAGAAAAAATAGACCATTAGGACAGAATGCATCATGACAAAGAGATCACAAAAAGGCCTGAACATCCAAGTCAATATTTAATCCATGTGGATTCAAGGTTTTCAGCTTATATATCCATTCTGTTTCTCTTTGTCTCAATGCTCTCAGTCTATTTTTATTATCAGGGGGTATCCAATCAATAATCTGTATCTCGAGGCCCCTAGGATCATTCCCATGGACTAATGAAAAGTGATTTGGAACACTATGTTTATTTAGACCATTCTTTATATTATATAGATGTTCATTAAACCTGGTTCTTGTCTTTCTTTTAGTGCGCCCTACATAGAGCAACTCACATTTACACCTCAATAGGTATACAGTATATGTGGTCTCACAGTTACATCTATATCTGATCTCAAAGTGTTTTGTCCCCTCAGAATTTACAAACTCATTGCCTCTTTTTACATGCGAGCACATATTACATTTCCCTTTATTACATTTATATGTGCCCATTATTGTTTTTATTTTGGATAATTTTGTTTGCTATTTTTCATAATTTAGTGTTTGTTATTTTTTGTAATTTAGTGTTTGTTATTTTTTGTAATCTAGTATTTTTTATTTTTTGTAATTGTAGATTTAATTTTTTTTAGTAGTGTTAGGTTTTTTTTTTTTTAAATATTTTTTTTTTATTGAGGTTATGCAACAATACAAAAAACATCAGACATTAATATGCGTGTAACAGTAAATACGCTTCAGTCAATTGTGAATAAACATTTTCGACCATAAAAAGACAATAGAGATCAAAAACGACAAAAATTGCAACAATGTCTGACATCAAATAAGTTTCTCAAACCTCTAGATTTTTATATATATTCGCAAAACTGGCTGACTAGTGAGAAGGCCACTCATGGACCCATTGGCTGCGTAGAAATAAAATAATATATAATAGTCAGATCTGCGGCCGCTATTGGGCCTAAGAGTAGCTTATAGTAAAAATATTATAGGTGGGGGAGGAATTTCAGCGGGTAAGCACCGCTTATTGAATAGGGGGGAGGAGTGGAGGAGCGGAGCCATATAGAAAAGTCTCGAGTATCTAAGGGGCAGGTATAGGGCAGAGTATTAGTGAGAATTCTATGGCATTGAGATGCTTAATGTTTACTGGGGCTTAATTGACAACAGTCAATATGGAGATTTAGGGCAGTCATGCAAGTTTATATAGGATTAGAGGCATATTCTGAATTGAACTAACATTGTTAACCATTGTGTTTATATTACATGTACTGTATATCCCTAGATATCAGCCCCCACGTGTAGAGCATGAATTCAGGCGAGTGGTAAGAATACTTGACAAATATACAGAAACCGTCTGCCTGCATTTAAATGAGAGACTAACTACACCTTATAATAGGAATAGGACTGCACAAGAGCTTCCTAGGAGCTACAGACATGGGTAATATACAGAAGCAGTATAATATGTGCTTGATGATATATGTAGCCTGACAGCGAATTTAAAATCACATAGTACAGATATCAGGCCAATACATTGTATAGTTTCATACTTACTGTATCACAATACTATGGAACAGAGATATTGACCAATACCCTTGTACAAGAAACTAAAAGAGCAGTTGCATTGCTTTTTACATATGGAGAGAAGTTAGGTCAGTTAAAAAATCTTATGTCCTAGTTTTAGGAGCTTAGGCATCTAATCAAGCTCAGTCCCAACTAATTCAATATCTATAGAACCCCCTATTTATCTATGTTAGGAGTAAAAGTATATGGGGATAAAGGTGCTGTAGGATGCAGTAGTCTATATTTGTAATGTAAGCCCAATGGGACGTTGGCGGGGGGCAAAAGAAACATATGAAACTTAGGTAAAATCTTTCTCCATAAGACCAAACTTAGTGAGCTCAATATAAGTGCTGTCTCTCTAATCCCTGGGTCTCACGTTTAAAAAGGAGCTGAGCAAGTGGGATAAATGATATACTAGGGGGAGTGGCACATTAAGATAAGTCTTAAGATAAGTCTCAATGTAATAGCAGTAATAATAAAGAGGCACCTACTGTAGCCTAGCGAACTGTAAAATAGGGGTGATCTGACCGTGGTAAATAAGGTGTCTCTGAGTTTAATGGATGGACTTGAAAGCTAGAAATAAGGAGAGGGTAAATAATGCAAAAGCAACTGTAAAATATTAGGACCTAAAGAATAGTGCCCTGATGTACATACATCTCCAAACAGATAGACAATAAGTGGTAGTAGTGGGGGTAGGGTTACTTAATAACAATCTAAAGAGAGAGCTCCCCAAGTTAAAGGGTAGCAAGATATGCACAATAGAGACACAGTGTAATGAAACATAAACAGAGTATGTGTAGGATATGTCATGGTTAGAGGGGTGCGGTTCAGGCTGATATATCTCATGTACACATCCCTATAACACTCAGATAACAACGCAGCCGAATGTGTGGCTAAGTGAACCCTGTATTGTGTTTATAAGCATAAGTCTGCATTACCCTGTGAGTGGTAGACTAACAAACCATAAGAATAGCAAGGGTATAGTGAAGTGCTATTTCCACAACCAAATAGTATATGTCAATAAGGGGGTGTATTGGCTAGAAACTTAGAGTACTTATCTAGCGGCTAGTGTGTGATAGCATATGAAATGGTAGTACTTAGTTCTTAAATGTATGTAATGTTAGGTAGCAACATTTTCCCTTTATTTTTCCCTATATCTAAATCGGAAAATTGATTAGGGTGGAAAAGGGATAGAGAAAGAGAAAAGAAAACAAAAACAGAAAAAACAATTTCCTGGTACTAGGTCTCCTATTGACCAAACATGTACTGAGACTTCTGCTAAGGTAACAAGCAAAGTGATATGTAAACAACATCGTTGAACTGGTTAAGAAGAGTGCAAATATAACATTAAAAACAATGGGAAAAACATAAGTCTTAACCTATTTAGTCTGATAATTGTAAACTTGCTGGTTTCTGTGTCCTCGCCTAGCCCTAGCAAATAAAAGATAAGCTGACGTAGGGAAAAGATTAACCTGATGAATTAAAACCCTCATAACAGATATACGGAAGAACTCTATAAGGAAATAAAATAACTGGCAATTTATAGGTTTTCTCAAAGTAGGGTATGAGAAGGGTATGTTAGGAGTATCCAAATTAGTTAATCTCGTAACAGTCTGCTTATGACAAGTCAAAAGGACATCTGGTTGGGCCCATAGAACTGTCCTGTAACATTAGAGACCTCATCCGATTCCAACTCTTAGGGTACTGGACCCGTAACTGTGAGAGCAGACATGTAGACAAGGAAAAGTCCCAGCCAATAGCCAAATCAGCAAAATTATGTCATATGCATGGTCAGGGGGGTTTTGGCAAGTTGCGCTGAGATAATGGCCGTTGGCGTGGAAAATGTTGCACAGTTTCAGCCTTCCATGGGGTATCGGAACCGAGAGCTTACCCGTGTGTATGTTAGTGACGAAGGGAGCCGGGTAGGCATGGTTGATAAAGCGATCCATGGGCAACAATCGTTTGCCATCCGGCATAGAAGCAAGAGCATGTGTCTCGGGCGTAATTGCTGCACCAGTGACAGTCGGATAGCCAGCAGAGGTGGAAGCCTCCAAACCGCGGTCAGTAATTTCTCTCTCGGTATGCGCTACAACCTGTCCATACCTCGCTGTTAGGTCAAGTGGTAACTGCTTTAGAGTGGGAAGATCTCTGTTTGGCACTACGGCTCCTTGTTCGGAGGGTATAAGCTGCGCGGCGGTGTTTGCCATGCTGATCTGCTTGATGGAAGCTTGTAAGTCCATGAAGTTATCGTCCATCTTACAAGCCAGATCCAGTACCAGGGAATATAGAGATGCATGTAAACTCTCCATCCTGCAGAATGGAATCTTTAGTTTAGTTGGGTATAAATCTGGAACGGCTTCTCCTTCCTTTATTGTCAGGTCTGTTGTAGGCCCCAAAAGCCTGGGTATTTCCCAGCTGATAGAGGCAAGCGAAAGTTCTACCTCTGTGTCAGTTCCCCTAATGCTGCATAAAACGTCCTGCAGGTGCTAGACTAGTTTTTTTGGGGCAAATTTCAGAGGGTTAGTCCAAAATTCACCGTTATATTTGATAAAATATAGCAGGAGCTCTCTCAAGCACGTCTTCCCTGTTTGGCTGCTGGCTCCGCCCCCCGTGTTAGGTTTTTTTAATGTGTAATTTAGTTTATTTAATTTTTAGTTATTTTAATTTTAGTATAATAGTAATGTTAGTTTAAACTTATTTTTTTTTTTATTTCACAGGTAAGTTTTTATTTATTTTAAGATAGGGATATTGTAATTTTAATATAAAGTCAGGGGGTTGTTAGGTTTATGGGTTAATAGTTTAATTTAGCTTTTTGCGATGTGGGGGGCTGGTGGTTTAGGGGTTAAAAGGTTTATTTAGTGGCGGTGATGTGGGAGGTCAGAGGTTTAGGGGTTAAAAACTTTAACTTTATAACTTTATTTAGCGGTGGCGATGTCGGGGAGCAGCGTAATAGGGGTTAATATCTTTATTATAGTGACAGCGATGTTGGGGAGTGGTGGAATAGGGGTTAATACATATTTTTTAGTGGCAGCGATGTCGGAAATGCCAGATTAGGGATTAATAGGTTTCATATAGTGTTTTGATGCGGGAGGGCCTCGGATTAGGGGTTAATAGGTAGTTTATGGGTGTTAGTGTACTTTGTAACACTTTAGTTATGAGTTTTGTGTAACAGTTTTGTGAGCAAAACTCATAACTACTGGTCTCAGATAGCTGTATGGATCGTGTCAGTATAGGCTGGAATGCAAGCATTTTAGCCTCACCGCACAACCTGCAATACCAGCGCTATGGAAATCCTAATTTTTTTGAGTGTGGGACTGATGTTGCATTACAGGCTAAAATGCTTGCGGTATAGCTATACAGACAAGACTCTTAATGGCTGCATTCCTGTTTTTACACTAAAATGCCCATTTTTTCAGCGTTAAAACCGGAACGCAAAACTCGTAATCTAGGTGAATGTTAGGGGGGAAGGCACTCAACATATTATCCAATGATTATCACATTTATTATGGTATGACGTTTCATAGTTTCACCCCCCCCGTCTTCAGACCCATAAATAAACATATTATGGATAATATTGTATAATACAGTGAGTGCCTTCCTCATCATGTTTTATTTATATATATATATATATATAAATAAATATATATATACTGTATATATATATATATATACTGTATATATATATATATATATATATATATATATATATATATATTAGTAGTACACCTCACAAAATTGTAATAATACTTGTTATTGCACTGGGGCACTGTTGGCTCTTGGCAGATTGCTCTATAAGCTCTGCTTTGTTATCTAGCACTATAGTTTTGCACCTTTCCGTTTTGGTCTAAAATATATAATAACAGCAACAATAATTTCTCAGTGGCTAGCAGGCATATTGACTATATTGTTAGTAATATATATACAGTACTCATCTTATAATTTAAATAATATTTTTTATTTATGTGGGGTCACTTTGGACTCCTGGCAGTTTGCTCTAAAGGTTTTGCATTTGGGTCTAAAATATATTAGTATTATTATTATAGTTTCTTAGTGGCTGACATGCCTGTTGACTTTAGTGATAATAGAGCATAGAAGTTTGCTCTATAGGCTCTGCTTTGTCCCTTGAATGTGTATTTTTAAAGTTTGTGTACTATAATCAGAGGCCTACCTTGTTCAGTAACCCTGCTGCCTCTCCTGCTTCTGCCCTTCCTGCTCTGTCATGGTTATTATCAGTTAATTACCAAAATCTTAGAGAACTGCTGCCTGCTGTGTCCAATGGACTCTAAGCACATCTTTGTCCTCCTAACTAGGAGGAGTATTTTTGGGGTGTGTGTACCAGAGGTCTATCTATCTATTTCAGTAACTTTGATGCTTACTGCTGCATCTCCTTCTCCTACTTTTCCTGCTCTGTATTGGTCATCATCAGTTAATTTAAAAAAATCTTAGGGAACTGTTGGATGCTGTGTCCAAGGGACCCTAGGATCGTCTTTGTCCTCCTTTCATGGAGGTCTATTTTTGGGTTGTGTGTACCAGAAGCCTACTTAACTGAGTAACTCTGCTGCCTGTTGCTGCCTCTCCTGCTCCTTCCCTTCCTGCTTTGTGGTGATCATCATAAGTCAATTTCAAAAATTGTAGAGAAATGCTGGCTGCTGTTTCCAAGGGACTCTAAGCACGGTTTTGTCCTTCTTCCTTGGAGGTGTATTTTTGGAGTGTGTGTACCAGAGGTCTACCTAGTTCAGTAACTCTGCTGCTGCATCTCCTGCTTGTACCCATCCTGCTTTGTGTTGATCATCATCAGTTAATTTAAAAAATCTTAAGGAACGTTAGGCTGCTGAGTCCAAGGGACTCTAAGCATGTCTTTCTCCTCCTTTATTGGAGGTGTAGTTTTGGAGTGTAGGTACCAGAAGCCTATACAGTTCAGTAACTCTGCTGTCTGCTGCTGCCTCTCATGCTCCTGCCCTTCCTGTTCTGTAATGGTCATCATCAGTTAATTCCAAAAATTGGACTCTAGGAATGTCTTTCTTCTCCTTCCTTGGCAGTGCATTTTAGGGGTATGCGTACCAGAAGCCTACCTAGTTCAGTAACTCTGCCTGCTCCTGCCTTTCTCTGAATTGAGATTCCAAGAATGATTATTAACAAAAAAACTTGTTATGGATCAGGGTGTGAGAAAGTGAGAAATGTGGGTACTTTAGAATGAGAGAATTAAAAAAGAGAGTGAAAAAAAAATAAGATGGTAAAGAAAGTTGTAGTGGTGGGAGGTAAAAAGTTAGAAGTAGGGGAGATGGAAACAATAGCGTGGTGGAAAAATGTAGTAAATGATTACTAGATATTACTGTAATTATCACATGCTTTTAATTTCAATTTATTCTTTCAAATCTCTTTGTAAAAATTGATCTAGTTCTAAAATCTTCTCATGTCACAATTAGCACTGAATCTTTTAACTGTTGGCATTTCATTACTAATATAATTTTATTATTAAAAAGTAATGTTTTGTGGGCTTTCCATTGACAATAATGCAATTGAATACATTTAGTTGTGAGCAAAACGCTTTGCTGAATATTCTGATGAACCAAATGGCGCCATGTCCATAGTTCTGAAGACCCGAATCCCACAAAAAAATCTCTCCACATGTCTACTTTTGAGTAACAATGTATTATTTCTAACACACGGCCATTTACATTTTTCAAGCAAACCAACATATCTTCATCACATATTACAAAAACTTTATACCTTTGCTAAAACTGTTAATTTGTCATTCTTTGCATTGATAATAAGATACAATCTTTGCTTAAAATAGCAATGGATTGAACGATATTAAGGTAGTATTTTAGTTGGTTCCTATGTTTAGTTTTATGCTTCATCATATCCTGGTGTTTTATATCTACAATAGAGATCTCATCTAAAAGTAATTATATCAAGTAAAACTACATACAGAGGGAACAATTACACCATAAGGTAAAAAAAACATGAAAGAAAGTCAAGATGAAAGAAAATCCTTAAAAGATCTAAAGAATAATAAAACTAGTCATCAGGGAATCTGATAAATGAGGGAATGTTGTAATACTCAATAGAGATGACTTTGTAACAGAGGCTATTTGGCAATTAAGTACCACAGAGGTATATACTATTTTAAAATCCGATCCTCCTAACAATCTGTACAGTATACTCTTACAGGATATTATTGAACATGCAGTGATGGAAGGGAAAAGCAGTGGCGAAAAGCCTTGTACCTGCTTATCCTGTTGTCCCCATATTTCATCACTTACAAAAATTACACAAAGATTTACAGTGGTCCCCTGGGAGCCCCATAGTGGTGGGTATAGGCTCTTTAAATGAAAAAATATCAGAACTAGTAGATTAATTTTTGCAACCGATTGTTAAGAGCCTATTTGGGAATATACAGGTCACCACTCCTCTAATTAAAGAGATTGATAGTCTACAGTGTAAAAGCAGATTAGTCACAATGGATGTAACCTCCGTTTATACTGCTGTGCCACACACAAATGGTTTGGAGGCATTAAAATATTTTCTGGATTTTTAATCTTTGATAAACAAACCATACAATCTTCGTTGGAGGCTGTGGAATATTTTCTCACTCATAATTATTTTATGTTTGAGGATGTTTTATATCTCCAGAGATGCGGAACAGCTATAGGTTGAAGTTTTGCGCCCTCATATGCAAATCTCTTTATGGGATTCTGGGAAATGTTCCATGTCTTTGGAGATAGTAATCCCTTTAGGAGCAGTATAATTTTTTTATTGAAGGTTCATTGAGGTCTAGATTCTGATATGGGATGATGTAAATGATGACTTTTATACCTTCAGCAAATATGTTAATACTAATTATTTTAATTTAACTTTTTCTGCTGAATCAAGTGATATAGATATGATTTTTTTTATGTAAAAATAACTATTAATTCAACAACCAAACATATTGGTTTACAAAAAGAGTACTGCTGGTAACACTATCGTGCATCATGAGTCTTGACATCCCAGATATTTGTTAAAGTCCATCCCGAAGGGACAATTTATTAGAACTAAAAGGAACTATTCAACACAAGAAGCTTATTCTAGGAGTTGTGAAAATACCTTACAAGGTTACAGAATAGGGGTTATAACATAAGTCTCCTATTCGATTGAAAAAAACTTGTGGATGACATACCTAGGGTCACTCTATTAAAGTACAAAATAGGTAAGGCTAATAAAAACAAAACAACATACCTTGTGACAGCATATAGCAGAGAATGCTCTAAAATATGCAATAATGTGAGAAATGGTTTACACAAATTGAAAGGTGATCCTATTTTGGAAAGATTTATATAAGAGGGTAGCAATTGTATCTCCCCTAGCGCAAAGACCCTTAGAAATGTTATCACCTTCAATGTTGGAACAAGAAGTTAACAGAACATGGGTACCTGGAAGGGTGGGTTGTTACAAATGTAGAAAAAGAATAAGCAAAAAATGTTCCTACATTAATTAATGGGAGAAAGCTGTCTCCACAACTACAGGTCAGGAATATAAAATCAAGTATAACATTACTTGCAATAACATGCATGTCATATATTTGTTGACCTCTTGGGTGTGTAATGCCCAGTATGTTAGAAGTACCAAAATGGCCCCTAAGGATAGGGTGCTTGAACATATTCAGTAAATAGAAGATCCAATAGCCAAACACTTTAGATATTATCATAATTCTGACTCAAGTGTCCAAGGAATAGATAGATAAAGGAGTTTGGATAAACAAGAATTTTATTGGTTTTTACACCTTAGAAGTAAGGTACTAATCAAAAAAATACAGCAGAAGGTAGCACTCCCAAATGGGACACCTTTATTGAAAGAGCAACATTTCGGGGCAACTTGTCCCTTTCTCAAGCTTGAGAAAGGGACAAGTTGCCCCGAAACGTTGCTCTTTCAATAAAGGTGTCCAATTTGGGAGTGCTACCTTCTGCTGTATTTTTTGGATCAATACTTTGGCCTTTATTTTGGGGGAGGCCCTGAAGGTTTGAGCACCCACTTTCTTTTACTTAAAGAAGAAGAAGTCAGCTGCCAGTATTTGGCTATTGTGCAGGAGTGCTAATCTATGTACTGTTTCTTTAGAAGTAAGGTACCACATGGATTAAATTCTAGTATGGATGTCAATTAATTTTTCTAGTTCCAATATTTATATTGTTCTTGATACCACAATGTATAAAATAATGATTTAAAATACCCAGGAGTTTGGTTATCAAACTATTTACTTGTTGAACTAGATGATACGTACATTTAAATTTGTAACATAATATTATTATTGTTTCTTTAAATTGCTTCTTTATATCCAGATTGTTACTTAATCAATCAACTTGCATGTGTGCACAATTAAAACACTTTTGTAGAAAGAGGCATAAAAGCCCTAGCTTGAATTTGCCAATTGCCAGTAAACAGGGGCAGGAAGGAGCAAGCCCAAAACATGTATGGCATGCTACTCTGTGCTATACGAATCTGAAATACAATGCATATTGTGTTGAGGGTGCTTTTGCAATAACTTTTAACTTTTTTGTACAATAAAACTTGAAATTTTTTACCCCCTGATTGTATTTGTTTCGGATGTGCCTGGGGACTTTGTCTTAAATAACTAGACTAATCCTAACGCCCGTTTAAGCGGGCAATTTTTTGCAGTACAGCGGTCCCACCTCTCTCTTTTGGGCTCTCTCCCCCTCTCTTTTGCTCTCTCTCTCCCCCTCTCTTTTGCTCTCTCTCTCCCCCCTCTCTTTTGCTCTCTCTCTCCCGCTCTCTTTTGCGCTCTCTCCCCCTCTCTTTTGCGCTCTCTCTCGCTCCACCTCTCTTTTGCTCTCTCTCTCCCCCCTCTCTTTTGCTCCCTCTCTCTTTTGCTCTTTCCTCTCTATTTAGCTCTCTCTCCCCCTCTCTTTAGCTCTTTCCTATCTCTCTTTGTCTCTCCCCCTCTCTTTCTATTTCTCTCCCCTCTCTCTCGTGCTGACCGCGCCAACCACGCCCCCCGCCACCCCTGACCATGCCCCCAACATTGCCGGTCATGACCGCCCACGCCCATGCTCCCACCCGACCACGCCCATACTCCTGTCCAACCACGCCCACACTCCCATCTGGCCACGCCTACTTTCACCCCACCACCGCAAATAGCATGTCAGGTAAGGCCAGGTATGTTTGTCCTCGTGCTCTCTCTACTGCGCATGACAGCTTCGGACAAACACACTTGGCCTTTTATATTATAGGATAAATATATTTGGTGAATTATGATGAATGCACAACAGATTTCCCTAATGTCCCATGTAATGACTTAAAGGGACATGAAACCCCAACATTTTCTTTCATGATTCAGATAGATTATATAATTTGAAACAACTTTACAATTTACTTATTTTATTTAATTTGCGTTGTTCTCCTGGTATCCTTTCTTTAGAAGCATACCTTGGTAGGTTCAAGACCTGCAAGCTAGCTGCTAATTAGTGTCTGTACACAAAATGACACACAGAACTCTATCATTGGCTTACCGTGTGTTCAGCTAGCTCCCAGTAGTGCATTGTTGCTCTTTAATAAAGGATACCAAGATAATGAAGCAAAATTGATAACAGATATAAATTGTAGAGATGTTTAAAAGTGTATACTTTATCTGAATCATGAAAGAAATATTTTGAGTTTCATGTCCCTTTAGCTATAAGAAGACACTTTAACACTGAGACATACACAATTAGAGGTAAGATGAGAAAACTAAACCTTGGATTTTTTTAAAGAGACTTTCCTACCCAACATTAACGGTATCCAAAGGAACCTTGCTATAAATGCACCAATCAAAAGTTTAAAATTTAAAATCCCCACCTCATACACAAATCTGTGTTGATCTTGGAGTTAATAAAATGATAATCAGAGTTTGTATTATAAGACAATGTATTTCAAAGATGATTTACAAACTATTCTGGGGCAACAGAGCCCCAGAAGTATTTTCTCCGGAATATCTCTTTAACATTAGCTGTATTAAAAGTGTGTTCAATATCTGCAACATCCCTTCTTTGGATCAAAGAGATATCTGTCTACCAATGGGACTTTGATGGAGTGTGATCATGTAATGTTTGTTAGTTTATCTGCAATAGACAGACAATATGATTACATGATGCTTTTATTTTAAAATTTTCCGTACATTGAAGCAATTCTTCCAGCTTTACGAATGTCTGATCTTATAGGCAAAGAAAAATATAAAATTACCTCACTATATATATGTCTAGAGACATCATAAAACAAAACATATCAGGCTGATATACTTCAAGAAAGTTCTTCTCTGTGACAAGCACAGGCCAGCTAAAATACATCTCTGTATGTTCTCTCTTGAGCATGTCAACACACAAAAACCATCATGTTGCACAGCAGAAATACCAGGAGCATACATCACAGAATCAATTTGAATTTAAGACAATAGAGTACAGAAGACAAATCAGCTGTATAAAGCTATGTGAGAGATAGATAGTAGGAATTGATTGGAACAGCCCAGACCTTGATCTTGAATAGGGATTCTCTATTCTCCACAATGAATAAAGGCAAAATGATCTAAGAAGTCTGATCAGCACAGCAAGGTCCCTAAAATAATATTAGAAACACAAATTTTGCCTTGAGAGATGTTTTTCTCACTGTGTAGGGTTCTGTATGTGAAGCAGAGGCTCCTATATTAAAATTTAAGGTCTAAAAAAATCCCAAAGATTTTGTGCAATTTCTTTCCATGACGGTGTTATGACGCCAGGTTTCCTTGATGCCACAGAAAGAAAGTAATTAAAGCGCCAAAGAACAAATGGCCGGGTCCACGGTTTATAAAAAATATATATCAATTTATTTAAACAATTTCATTTAAAATTTAACATTCCATTAAAACAGTAATCAAGGATCCAAGATTTTACAATAAGTTAAAACTAATTTTCCAGATTAAAACAATTCTTGACTTAGACAGTAAGTCTTCAAATTTCAAAATTTGTGCAGTAATAATCAAAGGGAATAACAATCAATAGTGAAAAATAAAACTTGCAAGTTAAAAGAAAAAAGGAAAAAATAGTCCTGAATGAGTGTGAGCAATCACACAACCATAAGGATTGTCAGATTGAGATATAAGTGTATACTTGTTTTTCCTCCCAAATGAGGTGCAGTGGTTTTCTCCCAGTGTTTTTCTCCCAGTGTCAAGTGCAATCTATCTCCTAAGTGGTGACCCAAACGGTCAATTAAATTTTCTGCAGTTTTTAGTCCTTTCTGCCGGCTGCCGCGTCAAGATGCACGATTGTTATTCCCCTTGATTATTACTGCACAAATTTGAAGATCGTTGATTTACAATTGTTTTATAAAGGTTGTGTGTTCACACTGTTCTTTGATTATCGTTTGGAAGGTTTGTTTTTCAACAATTTTTTTCAAAAATTTTTTAACACTCAATTTGAAGACACGATTACTTTTTGGCACTTCTACTCACATATAGTTTATTTGAAAACATCCACAAACTGCCAACACAAGCACATTCATATTGCACAAATTCATTTACCATATGATGTGAAATACATTCATCCAACAGCAGACAGATCACTACAAAAATTGTCTCTCAAGCATAAATATCTTTATTAAACACCTCACACAGCCAGATATTCCACACAATTGATCCTTTACTGTTACATAGAAATACTGTCTAAGTCAAGAATTGTTTTAATCTGGAAAATTAGTTTTAACTTATTGTAAAATCTTGGATCCTTGATTACTGTTTTAATGGAATGTTACATTTTAAATGAAATTGTTTAAATAAATTGATATATATTTTTTATAAACCGTGGACCCGGCCATTTGTTCTTTGGCGCTTTAATTACTTTCTTTCTGATTATCCATTTGTTTGACCGCTAGGGGTCAATTTATTAAAGCAAAGGGTCCCATTAGCATTAGGCGCTTAGTGTTAACTTACACTTTCCTTGATGCCACGTTGCTATGATGCCGGGTTACTATGACTCCGAGTTACCTAGTTGTATCAGTTATAATGCCGTACGTCTCGCGCCATACTTGACGCCATACTGGTTTCACTTGTCGCTCCGTTTTTGACTCATTGTTCTCGCTTCATCTTTGGTGCCCCTTTTCCTTTAAATGCTATTCAGTTTCTCTTTCTCATTGCCCTAGTATTGAGTTTAACTTGTCGGTGTGCCTTATACTATTATATTGGATAACGTTTTTGACTTGTGACTCAAACCTCTTTTGACCATTCTTCTCCCTGCGGATTTCACTCCGTTTGTTGCCCGATTGGTTTTGACCTTTGATTTCCCTGACTAAGCTTTTGGACTCTGATTCTGTTTCCTGTAAGTGTTTGGGTTGACCTCTGGCCTGTCGACTCTGCTTTGACCTTTCCGGTCATTTCCTGGTTAATTGCTCCTGGCTTTCCTCCTGGTGCTCAGCATGTCCCCTCCTAGGTCCTAACGCTACTTTCCCTAAGATTTTTCCTTATCACTCCACTTGACCCTGGGATAACAAGACTATCGGACAGGATTAATTTGATAGCGATATATTTGAAGGATCCTAACAGACAGTGAGTTTTTGATCACTAGGCCCTAAGTGACAACTCAATGGAAACATCTGCGGGTAAGTATATCACTGTGTTTGTGACTCTCTGTCTTTTGATTTTGTTTTAAATGCATACTGTTTACCGATATGCTTATGTTCCAAATTTTTAACATTAGCTGTGGTTAATACTGGATATTGAATTAGATAAACAGAAGAAAACTACATGTATATCCATATACTGAAATCCATATATACTTTTTGTAACAGTTTGAATGTTATTACACAATTATAGAAGTTATTATAGAAGTGCACCTTTACAGTTATCGAATCTTTTAATATAGATCCTCACCATTCCATTTCCCATTATGAAGTCATCACAAAATATATGGTGATGGATGGAAATAAAAATCACAGTTCTAAACATCTTCAGATTTCAACAGAATTTAAGCCTTTTCAAAGAATTTAAGCCTTTTCCAGAATTATCATTAGTAACAGAATGCCCAGTAAAATATATATATATATATATATATATATATATATATATATATATATATATATACAGTATATACTGTATATGAATGCGGACATTGGTTTGAGAAATATATTGTGTACCCCAATTAAAAATGTATTCTATCTCTTTCCTCATTACATCTAGTTAGGGGCTGATTTATCAAGTGTCTGGCGGACATGATCCACTGTAGCGAATCATGTCTGCCAGACATCAATAAATGCTGACAGCATACGCTGTCAGCATTTATCATTGCACAAGCAGTTCTGGTGAACTACTTGTGCAATGCCACCCCCTGCAGATTAGCTAGCAGGGGGGGTCAATCAACCCGATCATATGAGATCGGGCTGATTGATGTTCACTGCCTTAGAGGAGGCAGACGAGTTAAGGAGCAACGGTCTTAAGACCGCTGCTTCTTAACTTATGTTTCTGGCGAGCCTGAAGGCTCGCGCGGAAACAGGGTTATACGGCTCCATTTGGGCCGTGATAAGTCGGCCCCATATTATCCAATTTGTTTGCTTATAAGAATATTGTTTTCCTTAACAAGACTATGCATTTGCTGTTTTATATGTTTTATAATGAATGCACAAAAACAGCAATAGCGACACTGCTTTCCCCCCCAATATTGTAGAATGCCTGCAAAAATAGCTGATGGTAATTGTTCTGATGGGTTGGATAACTGTTGACTAGTGATGTAGCGAACCTAAAATTTTGCGTTCGCGAACGGCGGACGCGAACTTCCACAACTGTTCACGAACGGGCGAACCGCCATAAACTTCAATAGGCAGGTGAATTTTAAAACCCACAGGGACTCTTTTTGGCCACAATAGTGATGGAAAAGTTGTTTCAAGGGTACTAACACCTGGACTGTGGCATGCCGGAGGGGGATCCATGGCAAAACTCCCATGGAAAATTACGTAGTTGATGCAGAGTCTGGTTTTAATCCATAAAGGGCATAAATCACCTAACATTCCTAAATTGTTTGGAATAACGTGCTTTAAAACATCAGGTATGTACACTACTGTTACACCAGATATGAGTTGCACTGGGGTGACACTGTGCCCTGGAAGGCAGGCACTGAAATGCACACGTGTGAAGGAAACTGACTGCTATTATTTAACACAGTCAAAAAAGTGTTTGTTTTTTTAAATCTACACTACTGTTACACCAGATATGAGTTGCACTGGGGTGACACTGTGCCCTGGCAGGCAGGCACTTAAACGCACACATGTGAAGGAAACTGACTGCTATTATTTAACACAGTCAAAAATGTTTTTTTTTTTAAATCTACACTACTGTTACACCAGATATGAGTGGTGGCACTGGGCAAGTGGGCACAGTATACGCTGTGAGCCTGACACACACGCTAGCAGGCAGGCAACTGCAATTAGATTACACAGGAAAAAAAAAAAGCAGCCCTAAAAAGGGCTTTTTGGGGTGCTGTCCTTACAGCAGAGATCAGATGAGTCCTTCAGGACTGTAGTGGACCCTGAATACACTAGCCTAGCTATAGATTTCCCTACTAAATCAGCAGCAGCTACACTGTCCCTCCTCTCACTAACAATGCAGCTTCCGATTGAATCTAAAATGGATGCTGTCCAGGAGGTAGGAGGGTCTTGGAGGGAGTGTCTGCTGCTGATTGGCTGGAATGTGCCTGCTGACTGTGAGGTACAGGGTCAAAGTATTACTCAATGATGACGAATAGGGGGCGGATCGAACATCGCATATGTTCGCCCGCCGCGGCGAAAGCGAACATGCTATGTTCGTCGGGAACTATTCGCAGGCGAACAATTTGCGACATCACTACTGTTGACAAAATGTAAGGAATAGGGTGTGTTTTTGTTGTTGCTAAAAATTCATTTGAAAAGCTTGTAAGTTTTTTTAAATGGATTGAAAACAGCTTTAAATTTAAAAATATAACAAAGAGAGAAGCACTAAAACTAGGGAATGAATTAGGCTAATCACCACCTTAGGAGCAGCATCCTTTTCCCACAGAATATTCCTTTCAATAAGAAGAACTTTCCTGTAGTATATCTGTCCTATTCTTCCTAAAATAGGATGGCATAGCCCAAAATATGCTTTCACTGCTGTAATGTACAATCAGAGCTTCCCAACTAGAATGAAGACGTATTGGTCTACCCTTATATTTTCATTTATTAATGGTATGTCAATGTATCTAATTGTCTGTGATTAATCCAATATAAATCACAAGTACATGGATAACTCAATCAATTCCAAGATGGATCCTCCTAGTCTTGATTATTTGGGGATAAATAAATAACATAATGATCTTCTGGAATGGAACTATGGAACATTTTCAGGAATTTGCTAGTATTCTAAATTATGATTTGGGTTTGACTATTAATACAGAGAGTAAACAGATAAAGTGTTTGATAACCTCATTCAAAATTCTAGTTATTTGTAGCTTTAAACATATGTTGTAAGTAAAGTAATATTTACAAATAACATTCTAGATGCCACCATTGCACATCCCAAATCAACTATTAGAGGCTAACCAATTGGGGAAAACCTGAGCCTAAGACATTTCAGTTGATTTCAGTCAGCGGTTCTCCACCCTGCTACAGGATTGACTTGTGGGTGGGCATATTATATATAAATTAATTCTAGCAGGTGGCAATTTATCATGGATTAAAGGGAAAAACAACACTTAAATTGCTATTGTTTAAAAAGTTAGATGACGCCTTTGCTACTCATTTCCCAGCTTTGCACAACCAACATTGTTATATTAATATACTTTATAACATTTAAACCTCTAAATTTCTGCCTGTTTCTAAGCAACTATAGACAGCCTCTTAATCACATGCTTTTGTTTTTGCTTTTCACAACAGGAGACTGCTAGTTCATGTGGGCCATATAGATAACATTGTGCTCACGCCCATGGGTTCTGCACAACACAGCTATAATGCAAGTCAATAGATAATAAATAAAAAGTAATGTGATCAGGGGGCTGTCAAAAGAGGCTTAAGATACAAGGTAATCACAGAGGTAAAAAGTATATCAATATAACTGTGTTGGCTGTGCAAAACTGGGGAATGGGTAATTAAGTTATTATCTATCTTTTTAAACAATAAAAAAAAAAATGGAGTTGACTGTCCATATATACCTGCTGGTATGTATATAGTTGTGTCAGCAGCAAATGCACTTAGAAGTAGTAGTAATAGTATTTGGCCAATAGAATCAAGAGACCTATGTCTATATACACCTATTTATATATTAGTAGGGGTATAATAAACTGACAATTTTCGTGATATCAGTCATGAAGTGGACATAAAGATTTGTTTATGGAAATGTTTTGTTTTTTTAATTTTGAAAAAACAAACTTGACATATAATTAATATCAATGAGTCATTTTAAGTGGATTCAATAATGATGTTAAAGGGATATTATTATTGCACATAATTGATATTACATCATTTCAACACTATTCCTCCTTAATTAATTGAATCTATATTAATACATAGTGGAAATATTTAAGATTAACAAATTTGAAGAATTGTCCCTCCTGGATTAGTAAAATGGGAACTACCTGTATTTAGATATTTATATATTTAAATTAAAGAGAAACACCACAGTGGGAGGGAAAGATAGTTTTTTTTCTTAATGTCCAATTCCTAATTATTTATTCCTCATTCTTTTAATCTTGTGACATCAAGAAAAAAATTCTTAAGGTAATTTTTCGGGTTTACACCAGCCTCATGCTGATGTGACTACTTGTTGGCCAAGGAAGCTGGTGCTGTCCTATATGTGTTTTGTTTTGCCCTTTTTATATTAACTCATTACTCATACAATTTTAAACTTTAGTACACAACATACATAGTGACTATTTGCAGTAGACCAATAAGTATAATTTGCATATTGGTTTGGCAATTTAAGCCAATTTATTACTATGTAAAGTATCTTAATTAATTGGAACAGGCACAACACTTGCAGTTAATTACTTGGTAGAAAGATAATTGAATGAACCAGTGATTGATTTGGATCCACAGTAATAAGTAATAAGAAAAATGTTATCAGACATTAATATTCAATTCAAAATTCAATCTTACTGGTTAAGGTTTACAAGAAAGATTGTATTTATCTTTAATATTTAATAAGGTCCCTTTCTAACTATTTCATTATAGTTCATAACAATTCACTTTTAATTAATTTAATTTTTTTTATTTTTTTTCCTTTTGGTAGAGGGGCTGTGTGCAAAAAAATATAATTTATGTAATTACTTATCTGATAAATTAATTTCTTTCATATTGGCAAGAGTCCATGAGCTAGTGATGTATGGGATATACATTCCTACCAGGAGGGGGCAAAATTTCCCAAACCTCAAATGCCTGTAAATACACCCCTCACCACACCCACAATGAATAGCCAAGTAGTGGGGTGATAAAATAAGGAGTAGAAAAGCATACAAAAAGAGGAACTGGAAATATAATTGCTTTTATACAAAAAAAACATAACCACCATAAAAAGGGTGGGCCTCATGGACTCTTGCCAATATGAAAGAAATGAATTTATCAGGTAAGTTCTTACATAAATTATGTTTTCTTTTATGTAATTGGCAAGAGTCCATGAGCTAGTGATGTATGGGATAGAAATACCCAAGATCTGGAAGTCCACAGAAGAGTCATTAGAGAGGGAGGGATAAAATAACAACAGCTATTTCCACTGAGAAATTAAATCCACACCATAATTAAGTTTTCCTTGAAAAAGCTTAAATCAAAAGCAGTAGAATCAAACTGAAACGGCTGCCTGAATAACTTTTTTTTTTTTACCAAAGGCTGCTTTAGAAAAAGCAAAATACATTAAAATGGTAAAAACAACAAAAGTATACAAAGAACAAAATACTGCTTTGCAAATTTGATCATCTTAAGCTTCACTCTGAAAAAGCCCAAGAAATGGCGAGTGAATTCAGCAAAATGAGCTGTAAATCTCTGAGGCGGAACCTACCCAGCCTCCAAATAAGCCTTGAAAAACAAGCTTTAACGAGGATGCCGAAGAAATGGCAGAGGCTTTCTAACCTTTTCTGAAATCCTAATAACCTCGATAAAGAATTACAAGCTCTTACCACATCCAAAGGATGTAAAGAACTCTCAAAGAATTCTTTAGGATTAGAAAACAAGGAAGGAACAACAATTTCTCCACAAATGTTGTTCAAATGCACAACCATAGGAAAAAAGAAGTCCACAAAACAACTTATCTAAATGAAAAAAATAGATACGGAGACACAGAAGAGAGAGCTGATAAATCAGAAACTCTTCTAGCAGAAGAGATAGCCAAAAGAAACAATACTTTCCAAGAAAGTAGATAATCTTTAAGAAAATATAGGCTTAAAAGAAAGCCTACAAAATCCTGGAACCAAATTAAGACTCCAAAAAAGGAGAATTAATAAATGAACAGGCTTGATACAAACCAAAAAGCCTGAACAAAACAGTGACTATCAGGAAGTTTAAACAATATTTCTAGGAAATAAAACAGAAAGAACAGATTTTTGTCCCTTCAAAAAATTTGAAGACAAACTTATCCAAACCAACCTGAAGAAACTGAAAAATCCTAGGAATTCTAAAAGAATGCCAAGAGATTTTATGAGAAGAGCACTATAAAATATAGGTTTTCTAAACTTGATTATACATGTTCCGTGAAACAGACTTATCAGCCTGCAACATAGTGATAAAAACGGAGTCAGAGAAACCTCTATGACTAAACACTAATCAATTTCCATTCCCCCAAATTAGAAATTTGAGATCCTGATGGAAAAATAGCCCCTAAAACAAGAGGGCTGGCCAAAGAGAAAGCAGCCAAGGATGGCAACTGGACACCCAAACAAGATCCTCATACCAAACCTGTGAGGCCATGCTGATGTTATCAGAAACACATGGCACTGTTCCAATATAATCTTGGAAATCACCTTTGGAAGAAAAAAACAAAGGCGGAAAGATGTAGTCAGGTTGCAAAACCAAGACACTGCTAATGCATCCACCATCTCCACCTGAGGAACCCTGGACCTGAAAAGGTACCTGGGAAATGGAGAAGATCTGTATAGAGACACCACTCTTCCGGATGTAAAGACTGACAGCTGAGAAAATCCACCGTCCAAATGTCTAAAATCGTAAAAAATAGACAGGAGATGAATTCCATCTAAGAACGTATTCAAGATACTTCATAATTGCTAAGGAACTACGAGTCCCTATTGTTGATTGACAAATTCCACAGTTGTGATATTGTCTGTCTGAAAGCAGAAAACGAAAAAGTTCTCTCCTAAAAAGAGGCCAAGACTGAAAGAGCTCTGAAAAATAGCACAGAGTTCTAAAATATCGATTGGAAACCTCGCCTCTTAAAGTTTCCAAACCCCTTGTACTGTCAAAAGACCCTCAGACAGCTCCCCAACCTGCAAGACTTGCATCCATTAAGAATACAGCCCAGGAAGGATGAACAAAAGGAGGCCCCCCTGAATAAAATGATGATAGACTAATCACCAAAACAGAGAGAGTAGAGTGTTAGGATTTAAAAATATCAACTCTGATAGCTAAAAACAAACCCTGTATTATAGATTCAGTATGCAAAGCAAAAAGAGATCTCAGAGAAAAACTAGCAAAGGGAACCACGCCCGATGCTGCAATTATGAGACCTAAAACTTTCATGCACATAGCCACTGAAAGAAATGTTCTAGACTGTAAGTTAGACAGGCTAACGCCACTTACAATTGACTTATGTCCGATAAAGACAAAGACATGAACACACAATTATTATCATTTTATTATTATTATCGGTTATTTGTAGAGCGCCAACAGATTCCGCAGCGCTATTAACAAAGGCGGAGTACAAAAAAAACAAAAAACAGTTATAGGGATCAAATTGGTAGAGGGCCCTGCCAAGAGTTGCACTGTTGTAGTCAGCTCTTGAGAAGGTGATCAACAAACAGCTTACATGCTAGGGGGGTTCAGGGGATAGCAATGGAGGAGAGGAACTGGTATAAAGTAAGGTTAGCGTAGGTTGTATGCATCCCTAAACAGTAGAGTCTTTAGATAGCACTTTAAGCTTTTAAAACTAGAAGAGAGTCTAGTGGAGAGAGGCAGAGAGTTCCACAAGATGGGTGCCAGTCTGGAGAAGTCCTGTAAACAGGAGTGTGATGAGGTGACAAGAGAGGAGGAGAGTAGGAGGTCTTGAGCAGAGCGAAGGGGACGAGAAGGAAAGTATCTGGAGACAAGATCTGAGATATAGGGGGGAGCAGTGCAGTTGAGGGCTTTGTATGTCAGAGTGAGAATTTTGTGTTTGATCCTAGAGGCAAGAGGAAGCCAGTGAAGAGATTGGCAGAGAGGTGCAGCAGATGAAGAGCGACTTGTAAGGAAGATGAGTCTGGCAGAGGCATTCATTAAGGATTGTAAAGGAGCTAGGCGGTAGGTGGGGAGACCAGAGAGGACAGAGTTGCAGTAATCGAGGCGGGAGAGGATGAGAGAGTGGATTAAAATCTTAGTTGTGTCTTGTGTAAGGAAGTGTCTAATTTTAGAGATGTTTTTAAGGTGGAAGCGGCAGGCTTTAGCCAAAGACTGAATGTGAGGAGTGAAAGAAAGATCTGAGTCAAATGTGACCCCGAGACATCGGGCATGTGGGGTAGGGGTAATGATGGAGTTGTCGACAGTTATAGAGAGATTGGGGGTGGAGAATCTGAAGAAGGGGGGAAAATAAGGAGCTCAGTTTTGGAGAGATTTAGCTTGAGGTAGTGAGAGGACATCCAGTTGGAGATGTGAGAAAGACAGTTAGTGACACGGGTTAGCAATGAAGGAGAAAGGTCTGGTGCAGAGAAGTAGATTTGGGTGTCGTCGGCATACAAATGATATTGTAAACCATGGGACTTTATTAGGGAACCAAGTGATGACGTGTAGATTGAGAAGAGAAGGGGACCGAGGACAGAGCCTTGCGGTACTCCGACAGAAAGTGGTGACGGGGCAGAGGAGGCCCCAGAGAAGGCTACACTAAAGGTACGGTTTGACAGGGAGGAAGAGAGCCACGAGAGGGCTGTGTCACATATGCCGAAGGATTGGAGGGTTTGGAGCAAGAGAGGTTGGTCAACAGTGTCAAAGGCTGCGGACAGATCAAGGAGAATAAGCAGAGAGAAGTGGCCTTTTGATTTTGCTGTAAGTAGGTCATTGGTAACCTTAACAATTGCTGTTTCTGTGGAGTGATGGGGACGAAATCCAGATTGCAATGGGTCAAGGAGGGAGTTTATTGTAAGGAAATGGGAAAGGCGTGCATAAGCTAGTTTTTCGAGAAGCTTTGATACAAGAGGGAGGAGGGGAATAGGGCGGTAGTTGGATGGGGAGGTAGGATCAAGGGAAGGTTTTTTGAGGATAGGTGTGACCAGTGCATGTTTCAGCGATGAGGGAAATATACCGGTGCTGAAGGAGAGGTTGAAAGTGTGTGTGAGTATAGGGGTAAGGGTGGCAGAGAGGGAGGGGAGTAGCTGTGAGGGGATAGGGTCAAGGGGACAGGTAGTGAGGTGAGAGCGCAGTATAAGTGCCGAAACTTCATCCTCAGTAACAGGGGAGAATGAGCTAAGTTTAAGGTTATGTGGGTTGTGGTTGATTGAGAGCATTTGAGGGGGTGAGGGAATGGAATTATGTTGAGAGACGATTTCATTTCTGATGGAGTTGATTTTGTTATTGAAGTGGTTGGCAAAGTCTTGAGCTGACAGAGAAGGTGTATTAGGAGGTGGGGGAGGGCGGAGAAGAGTATTGAAAGTTGGTAACAATCCATCTAGAAACCCAAAAAGAAGTGACCCTTGTCCGAGGAATCACAAAACTCTTATTTAAATTAAATCCTCTAACCATGTCTTGAAGAAACAAAACTTAGTTAATTCATGAAGGATTCTACAAAAAGAAAAGTCCATATATTTGAATACTGCTCTTTCATATGTATGTATTGGGTACTTTTAAAGCGTGTCTAATAACCCGTAAGGGACTGAGGATGCTGCTCATTAAATCGACCTCGGAAGGATGAAAGGCTGAATGGACCTTGCCAGAAATCGAACCTGCAACCCTAAGGTTGCTACAGAGCTTAGCCACAGTGCATTAGCATGCTGAGCTATCTGTCCGGCTTTAATAAAAGAAAAGTTTTAAGCTAATACCAAGGTACCATCCAAATAAGGAAGCACCACAATACCCTACTGTCTGAAGACAGAAGGGCACCAAGAACTTTTAAAAAGATTTATAAAGCTGTCACTTAACCACATGGAAAAGCGACAAATTGGTAAAGCTTAAAAAGAAAAATCTCAGAATCCACAAGTGGTTGGAATGAAATAAAATATGAGGATAAACATCCTAAAAAATGGAATGGACATGAAATTACCTTAACAGAAAGCATTAATAGTCCTTATAATCGCCAACTTAAAAGTTGAGACTCTAACAAAACAATAAAAAAGTCTTCAGAACCAAGAATGGACTGAATAAACCTTTCTTCTTAGGGACAAAGAATAGAATCAAATAGAAACCCAAATCCTGTTCCTGCAAAAAGAACTTGCATAATTACTTGTGAAAAAAATTCACAGAGTGTACTGAGAAAGAAAGATTCTTCTAATAGGAAGTCTCATTCTAAAAATCTATTCAAACCCTAAGAATAATATAGAATTTGGACTGAGTTCATCCAAAAACAATTTAATCTGCCCCCCACCAGAAGGACTGGTTTGAAAACCGCACCTTCATGCAGTCTAATAACTAGTAATTATAAAGTGTTCTTCTCCCAGAAGGATACAAAAAAATGCTTCTTCAGTGCTTACACTTGGAAATAACCAAATTAGCAGCTGATAAAAACAGTAGTTATTATTATCCAAATAAATGGTACACAATAAATTGACCTCAAATGCCAAAGTGTTGTATTATCCCTGCCGGGAATAAAAGATCGACTTACAGTTTTGGAAGACCGGACATCCATCCTCATCCAGCTGACGAAGTCCTCATCCAAGCGGCAAGAAGTCCTCAACAAAGCCGGGAGAAGTCTTCATCCAACTAGGTAGCTAGTAAATATTTAATAACTATTTAATAACTAATCTACCTAGTTAAAATAAATACAAACTTAATGGTGAAATAAAAATAAAACCTAAGATAGCTACAATGTAGCCAGCTCTGCCCATTGTTGTCTATGGGTAAATCAGGCACATAACAGCAGCTCAAAGCAGCGCTGGTATTTGCGTGCGGTATGGAACTCAATGCTGCCATATTGCCCACAAACGTCAGCTTTTTTTAAACTCATAATACCAGCGCTATAGGGAGTGAAATACCACCGAAAATGCTATGGTCGTTAATTTCCCTATAGCGCTCAAAACTCGTAATCTGGCTGATAGTTAATATTAGGACTAGACTCCTAAAAGCTATAAACAGAAAAATTTCCTTAACAAAGAACAAAAAATGTTCAAATGAAAAAGAAGGAGAATTTTTAACAAACTGTCTGATACAGGATCCTTTGAGCCAAAGAAACCTTAATCAGTAGAACAAACTTAAGTATGCTGTCAGTCAGAACAAAATTAATTAGAACTTAACAATTTTGAAAAGACCTGGTAAGTTTACTTAAAGGCATAATAGCAATCATAACCTTTTGTGATATAAGCAACAACATGTGATGTTTGCAGATGAAATCAAGTACATGAACTGAATATGCAAAAAACAGTAAATGTTATTGTACATGTAGAAACATTGCTAGCATAAAACATAATAAATGCCACAGAATTGAGCTGAAGAAATAACAACAGCTTAAAAAAGGAAAAGAACACACTTAGCTTTGTAGAATTGTGTTCCAGGGCATCATAGTTTCTACAGTAACATCAGAGTCATAATGAGACATCTCGCAAAATGTGACAGAAAAAGAAAAATAACATTAGGCAAAATATTCAATTTCCACAATGTAACAGTTTCAGTAGAAAAAAACAAAAGCAGGCATAATAGCTTTCAAAGATCATGAAAACAGGGAGCAATAGGGGGAGTGTCATATATTGACTCTCTCATGCCTGTACCTTTAATTGGTTACTTAGCTCCCTTTATAAGGAGCCTTTGTTCATTCTCTCATTGCTTGTAATTGAGATTCACCTATTCTATTTTGGGATTCTTACATGCCTCCTCCTTGTGGTCGTTACTGACTTCTGCATCCTGACAGCTGACGCTGACACCTGACCGCTCTGCCTCAGCACCGCCTCCTTCACTGAACGGACTTCGCGCTCAAACACACTAGTGCCGCAGCTGCAGCCTGAGGCTCCTCTCCCTCTCTCTCTTGCGAGTAAGTACTTACCGCTTTGGATATTTGAACTTACCATCAGATCTTCCTAAGACTTTCCTCGTATTCTGTATATATTTTTTCTCTTATTGCAAATTGGAGTTTTATCAATCCGGAACTTAACTCGAGACTCTATATTTTCCATTTAATCTTGTAGCTGTTTCGTTAATATCATCTTACGATAATATTATCATATGGAAAGTTTCTATCATCCTGGAGTGTATTTAAAATCTGTTTTGTTGCATAAGCATACTCCTCTTAAGTATACCATACATCCTTATGACATAACTAATATATCTATTCCGGTATATTAGTAAACCACATAGTAGTTGTGTGATTGTTAAAGATAAACATCATACAACTACAAGGTGGTAAATTAAATCCTAGATGAATCATATGCCTAAACAGAATTTTAGTTCAATGATTTATTCAGGAACAAACACTTTATTTTCTGAAAAAGAATGATACACATAATTACTAAACTGCATATTTGATCCTTTTATTAAGCAGATTCAGGTTGAACTGTGACAGAATTACAAGCCCTAAAAATGGATCAAGCAGAACTACCTTCACATGTCTATAATTTATCCCAGAGGGTTGAACAGCTCTCACAAGGGTTAAGACAACTTCAATTAGAGAATCAGACTTTAAAAGACATTCTTAAAGATACAGTAACTCCTAAACAGCTTACTGTGGATTCTACCAATGAACCAAATGTATCACCACCAGAAAAAATTTTTGGTGACAGAAGTCAATTTAGAGACTTTAAAAACTCATGCTTATTACTCTTTACTCTAAAACCTAAGACTTATACCACAGACAAACAGAGAGTGCTAACAGTAATATCATATCTAAGAGGAGAACCCAGAACATGGGCAAACTCCTATTTTGAGCTAAATGACCCCATATTGGATAGTTTAGAGGATTTTTTTCAAGCTATGGCACTTCTCTATGATGACCCATGTAAACAGATAACATCTGAAAATGCTATGAGAGCTCTTAGACAAGGGAAAAGGCCCGTGGAGGATTACATAGCAGAATTTAAGAGAGTGTCTAAGGACTCACAATGGAATAATATTTCATTGCGCAATCAATTCAGACTTGGGTTGTCAGATGCATTGAAGGATGAACTCTCACGAGTTGATATACCAGAAACTTTAGAAAATCTCATGTCTCTATCCATCAATATAGATAGAAGGTTAAGGGAGAGAAAGAGAGAAAGGTTTAGTCAGGAAACAGTATCAAAGAGAATAAGTAACCCTATTAGTACTCAACAGTACAAAACACCAGATGAACCTATGGAAATAGGTGTGATTAGGGGTCCTCTATCTATGGAAGAGAAAAGGAGAAGAAGGGACAACAATCTTTGCCTTTATTGTGCTGCCAAAGAACATGAGGTCAAGGAATGTCCTAACCTTTTGAAAACAAAGAAAGGTGAGATACATAAAAAACCAAGCTCTTTTGATATGAGAAGTGTAAATTCAACTTATTGTTTTTTACTTATCTCATTACAGTGGGGTTCAAAAAAGATTACTTTGAAGGCACTCATTGACTCTGGTGCAACAAGCAACTTCATAGATTATCATGTGGTGTGTAAACATGAAATACCAATAAAAGACATAAATCATCCTTATGTTTTAAGAGTTTTGATGGTAGCCAAGCTTTACATGGTTCAATTACACATCAAACACAGAGGTTAGTTATGTGTACACAAGATGGTCATATTGAGAATATTACTTTTGACATTACACCTTCTCCTTTATTCCCAATTATTTTGGGATTAAAGTGGTTACAACAACATCAACCAATTATAGACTGGTCCACAAATAAAATTCAATTTTCCTCTGACTATTGCAGGAATAGTTGTCAGTCTAAGATCTGTATTATACAAGCAGATTCTGAAAACACATGTAACCACATACCAAAAGAATATTCTTCCTTCCAAGATGTCTTTGACAAGAAGGAAGCAGAATCATTGCCCCCTCACAGGGATTTCGACTGTCCAATTGAATTGTTACCTGGTTCCCCAATCCCACATGGTCATATTTATCCCCTTTCTCAACCTGAACTCACACATCTTAAACAATATTTAGATGAAAATCTAAGAAAGGGGTTCATTAGACCATCCACCTCTCCAGCAGCAGCTGGAATGTTTTTCGTCCGTAACAAAGATGGTACTCTCAGGCCAATCATTGATTACAGACAATTAAATAAAGTTACAATTAAGAACCGGTACCCTTTACCTTTAATTACAGAATTAATAGAAAGGTTGGGTAATGCAACAATTTTTACTAAAATGGACCTAAGGGGAGCCTATAACTTGATTCGAATTAGAAAAGGAGACGAATGGCTCACAGCATTCCGTACTAGGTACGGACTGTACGAATATACTGTGATGCCATTCGGGCTCTGTAATGCCCCCGCGACATTCCAGTATTTTATAAATGAACTATTTAGAGATTTACTGGATGTCTGTATCATAATTTACCTGGATGATATCTTAATATATTCAGAATCCTTAGAACAGCATATAAAACATGTTACAACAGTTTTAACAAGACTTAGAGAGAATCAACTATACGCTAAACCTGAAAAATGTATCTTCCACACACAAGATATTTCTTTCCTAGGATACAAAATAACCGCTGAAGGTATCAATATGGAAGATACAAAAATAACAGCTATAACAGGTTGGCCAAGACCAACCACAGTCAAGGAATTGCAGAGTTTTTTGGGATTTTCAAACTTTTACCGAAAATTTATTAAAATTTTTTCACATATTGTCAAACCATTGACAAGACTTACAAGTAAACATATTCCTTTTAATTGGAGTACAGAAGCACAACAAGCATTCGATACCTTGAAACGTAGTTTTACTACGGCACCCATACTTCAATTTCCAGACCCCAATAAGCAGTTTATACTTGAGGTGGATGCCTCTGACTCTGCTTTAGGGGCTATTTTGTCTCAAAGGAAGAGTTTGTTAGATCCTATGCATCCTGTTGCATATTTTTCAAGATCTCTGTCTCCAGCAGAAATTAATTATCCTATTGGAGAAAAAGAGCTCCTATCCATAAAATCTGCTTTTGAAAATTGGAGACATTTGCTAGAAGGAACTGAGACACCAATTTTGGTTATTACTGACCATAAAAACTTGGAATATTTACAAACTAATCGGACTTTGTCGTCTAGACAGCTGAGATGGAGTTTGTTTTTCACCAGGTTTAATTTTCATATCCAATACCGACCTGGTTCAAGGAATGGAAAAGCAGACGCTTTATCAAGACAGAAGGTGCTAGATAACAAAAAATCTACACCAAGTACTATTCTACCACTAGGACATTTCATATCTTGTACTTTGACTTCTGAACAAGAGAAAGAATATTCCCAGGGAGGTAATTGCGACCCAGAAAGATTCAACCTTACGAAAGGTTCAGATGGGTTGTATTACTTCGGGAATTTATTATACATACCTCCATCGTTACAAGGAAGTATTTTAAAACAGAACCATGATTCGATTCTAAATGGTCATCCGGGTATCCAAAATACCTATCATCTATTAAAAAGGAAATACTGGTGGCCCAAAATGTGGAAATCAGTTGAGGAATATGTTCACACCTGTACAACTTGTATTCAACATAAAAAGGAACATAAAAGGCCATATGGGTATTTGATGTCTTTACCCATTCCGGAACGACCATGGAAGGAAGTCGCAATGGACTTCATTGTTGAATTACCAACATCGAAAAGTTTCACTACAATCTTAGTGGTAATTGACCTTTTTACTAAAATGGCACATTTTCTACCTATACAAGCGTTACCTACTGCCTCACAAACAGCGGAATATGAATTTCATCAAAACATTCATGTGCCATGTCCTGTAGTAAACGACTTGGTTAACTCAATTGCACAATCCTTTAACCTTTTAAAAGAAAATATTCAAAAAGCTCAATCCCAACAACAACATTATTACAACTTACGACGGCGACCAGCACCTAACTATAAAGTTGGTGACTTAGTATGGTTATCCACCCGTCATTTGAAAATTCCGACTACTAAGGCAAAGTTTAACCAATTATATGTTGGTCCATTTCCAATTCCAAAATTATTAATTCAAATGCAGTAACTTTGCAGTTGCCTGAGAAGTTCCGTATACATCCTTCATTTCACGTCTCACTGTTGAAACCGTACACACCTGTTCGGTCGCAACCGGTCCCTTTGTCTGCACCACCTGATACTTCATCATCAGAGGTAGATTATGAAGTTTCTGACATACTGGACTCGAGAGTATATCGTGGGAATTTACAATATCTTATCCACTGGTCGGGTTATTCACCAGATGAGGACTCTTGGGAATCTGCTTCACAGGTCTCTGCCCCCCGGTTGGTGAGGCTTTTCCATAGACGATATCCGGATAGACCCTCTTTTTGAAAACCTGGAGGTTTTCCTTGGGTGGGGGACCTGTCATATATTGACTCTCTCATGCCTGTACCTTTAATTGGTTACTTAGCTCCCTTTATAAGGAGCCTTTGTTCATTCTCTCATTGCTTGTAATTGAGATTCACCTATTCTATTTTGGGATTCTTACATGCCTCCTCCTTGTGGTCGTTACTGACTTCTGCATCCTGACAGCTGACGCTGACACCTGACCGCTCTGCCTCAGCACCGCCTCCTTCACTGAACGGACTTCGCGCTCAAACACACTAGTGCCGCAGCTGCAGCCTGAGGCTCCTCTCCCTCTCTCTCTTGCGAGTAAGTACTTACCGCTTTGGATATTTGAACTTACCATCAGATCTTCCTAAGACTTTCCTCGTATTCTGTATATATTTTTTCTCTTATTGCAAATTGGAGTTTTATCATTCCGGAACTTAACTCGAGACTCTATATTTTCCATTTAATCTTGTAGCTGTTTCGTTAATATCATCTTACGATAATATTATCATATGGAAAGTTTCTATCATCCTGGAGTGTATTTAAAATCTGTTTTGTTGCATAAGCATACTCCTCTTAAGTATACCATACATCCTTATGACATAACTAATATATCTATTCCGGTATATTAGTAAACCACATGGTAGTTGTGTGATTGTTAAAGATAAACATCATACAACTACAAGGTGGTAAATTAAATCCTAGATGAATCATATGCCTAAACAGAATTTTAGTTCAATGATTTATTCAGGAACAAACACTTTATTTTCTGAAAAAGAATGATACACATAATTACTAAACTGCATATTTGATCCTTTTATTAAGCAGATTCAGGTTGAACTGTGACAGGGAGAGGGGTAAAATAACTAAAATTTGGCGCCAAGAATGACGCATTACGCAAAAGAAGTTAAAAAAATGTTGCCACAAAACTAACACCAGGAAATGACACAATTCGTGTCATAACAAGCGCCAAACAAAGCATCAACAAAGATGCAAAAAATGATTAAATTTGCGCCATCAAAAGCGCAACTTCGCACCAAAAAATTTTGTTCCAAGAATGACACAATAAAAATCAACATTTTGCGCCCTCGCGAGCCTAGATTTGCCCGCAAAAAAAGTTTAAATAAACTTCCCAACATGATTCCTATACTGAAACTGTTTAAACTGCAAAAGGGAAATACACATAGACCTGACTCATGACAAATATAAGTAAAATACATATATTTAAAACTTTATATTAATACATAAAGCTCCAAACCATAGCTGAGAGTGTCTTAAATAAAGATACATACTAACCGAAAGACACCCATCCACATATAGCAGATAGCCAAACCAGTACTGAAAACTATCAGCAGAGGTAATGGTATATAAGAGAATATCGTCGATCTGAAAAGGGAGGTAGAAGATGAATCCTTACCGATAACAGAGAACCCTTGAAAAGATTTCCCACGAGGGAAACCATAAAATCAATAGGCGATACTCTCTTCACATACCTCTGACAAACACTGTACTCTGAGAGGAATTGGGCTTCAGAATGCTTAGAAGCGCTTATCATAGAAGAAAACATAAAAATCAAGCACAAACTTACTTCACCATCTCCATAGGAGGCAAAGTTTTTAAAACTGAATTGTGGGTGTGGTGAGGGGTGTATTTATAGGCATTTGAGGTTCGAGAAACTTTGCCGCCTCCTGGTAAGAATGTATATCCCATACGTCACTAGCTCATGGACTCTTGCCAATTACATGAAATAAATAATATTAGTACATTCAATAGTATTTCAAATGAATATAATTGTTGTACTAAACGCTAAGTTTTTCTGCACCTTTTCTTTCCTCATTATAATTTTATTACTTTGTGCATGCTAATGCTAAATATAATTTAGACTGTAAACAATTTCATTATAGAAATGGACATGACTGAAGTTTGTGCATTGGTGTGTCAGGCTGGGAATTTTTTTCCTATCAGGTACATGGTTCCTTTAAAGGGACAGTATACGTCAATTTTCATATAACTGCATGTAATAGACACTACTATAAAGAATAATATGCACAGATACTGATCTAAAAATCCAGTATAAAACCGTTTTTAAAAAAACTTACTTAGAAGCTTCCAGTTTAGCTCTGTTTAAAAGGTTACTGGAACACCCACTGCAAATGGGAAATATCAGACACTCCCCCCCTTCAATTGCATATGAAAAGATGTCGGTATTCTCTTAAAATTTTGGGGCTTGGTTAAAAGTCTGAAAATCAGAACAATGTTATGTAAAAATAAGCAAAACTATCCATTTAAAAAAAGCAAAATAACTCTATGGGCTATATAAATAGATCATTTACAAAACAGTAATGCAAAGAAAAAACGTGTGTATAATGTCCCTTTTTAAGATCCTTTTTTTACAACCCTAGATCTCATTCTAATGTCATGCTCCTGGTTAACCAAAACACTAAGGAGAATTGGATAGTTAATAAGCATAATATATTTATAGTTATTATATATTTAATATATATTTCATTGTGGAAAATTATTGGGTGATATATTATTTAGAATTCTGTCTATTTTTAGCAAATGGTCCTATAAAAGCTCATACTACTGAACACTGAACTATTTTCTATCCAATCTGCTGTTTTTATGGCATATTTCATATGCTCATATGTCTTATGTAAACCATCCATTATAATTAGGAAGTAGTGCTCTGTATCAATATGAATCACTAGATATCAGAATATAATTTCTGAAAAACAAAAAAAAACAAAAAGTATGCTTACATACTCTCAATATTAATAATTAAACTTTAATATAATCTTTTAAAAAATGGGTTATTTATTAAAAATATGGGTCCGCAATCTGTTTCAATATAATAAATCTATAAAAAAATGAATACAATATGTATTAATATTTGATATCAGCAGATTAACAGGAAGTATATATGTGCACGGGTAAAATGTTAGGTTCGGACGAATTGTTTGTTCCAAATATTCCAAATACTTTGTATTTCAAATATATGGCACCTGGGCTGTTATGTATGTGTCTGATTTTAAACTAAAGAAATACCAACCTATTGGGGAACATTTACATTAGTTTTCGTTAAAGGGACAGTCAAGTCCCAAAAGAAATGTCATGATTCAGATAGGGCATGTAATTTTAAACAACTTTACAATTTACTTTTATCATCAATTTTGCGTTGTTCTCTTGGTATTCTTAGTTGAAAGCTAAACCTAGGAGGTTCATATGCTAATTTCTTAGACCTTGAAGGCCACCTCTAATCTGAATGCATTTTGACATTTTTTCACCACTAGAGGGCGTTAGTTCATGTGTTTCATATACATAACATTGAGCTCACACACGTGAAGTTACCTAGGAGTGAGCACTAACTGGCTAAAATGCAAGTCTGTCAAAAGAACTGAAATAAGGGGGCAGTTTGCAGAGGCATAGATAGAAGGTAATTACAGAGGTAAAACGTGTATTATTATAACCGTGTTAGTTTTGCAAAACTGGGGAATGGGTAATTAAGGGATTATCTATCTTTTGAAACAACAAAAATTCTGGTGCTGACTGTCCCTTTAAACAAATGTACATCTTTCACTGCACGGCTGGCGCTCTGTGAAGAAGAGGAGCAGGTAAGCGCCACTTTCCATTGCGCTTAGGTAAGTAATTTTTAACTACCGTATTTAAAGGAAACTAATCAACACTGCCGAATTTAGCATTATGCCTTCATTTTCTTTAAATTTTGTGCTGCATTGATTTGGATATTCGTCTCGTTAAAAGAAGACAAATATCTGTCTTCCGTTAATGAATGTGCATTTGCAACAAAACAAATGCACATGTCTAACAGGAAGATATTCTGTAGGTAGCGGCGTTGAAACTTGTGTAATACTGTATTATTTATAGTATTTTGATTAAGGTTTCCTATCAATGGAGCACATGACCCTATATTTTTATATTTTAATAATATATAGGAAAAAAAGATAAAAAGGCCAGACAAGAAAAAAGAGTGATGAATTATTTTAAAGTCAATACTCCAATGATACTAAGGGTAATATGGTTATATAAACTGCACCAAATGACATGCATAGGAACATGTTTAAACAGGATAAAAAGTGGTGGAATAGCCATTTTTAAAAATATATATAGATTAAATTAATTAATTACACAAGGTTTAATAATCCAAAAAACAAAGACAACACAAGTAAAAGTCTAACAGACCTATATTGAAACAGCTTCAAACTGTATTTTCCCCAAGATAAGCAAACATGCAATAGGAACTATTAAATCTTTGCCCATTAAAGAATTTCTGAAATTCTTGAGACATTATTGAGACATTTCATATTAAAGCACAAGAGATGGAGAAATGCAACAATAAGATGATGATTATAAAAGCCAATTATAGAACACTCAAAACCAACAGACAAGAAATATTATACAAAAATGTTCCAAACCAAGATAGCAAAATCTAATTATTTTTAATTTGTACATCTCAAATCCATCAAGTAATATAAATTATTAACAAACATTGCAATATTCTAGTCAGGTCCAATACTCAAATTGATAGTGGGGGAGACACCATTAATACCATATAGACATTTGAGGAACCTGAAGAATATGGCAAACAAGGCCGGATTGGCCGATCAGGATACCAGGAGAATTCCAGGTGGGCAAAACTATTGTTAAAACATCTTTCACTCCAGTACCACATACATATGGACATTGTTCAACCTGGCAGTATATAAAAAAACACAATATATCAAATAGATTGAACAAAGTACATTATATCAGAAAATACATAAGTCCCTCCACAGAGGTAGTAATTTATGTATGACATTGCTCTTGTAAAAAATGTTGTTTTGGTATATACTCAAGAAAGCTTAGAAAAGATTGCAAGAAAAACTAGAAAACATAAAATATAGTGAAAAATATTTGAAAGATGGGAAGAAACTTACAAATTTAGTATCACATTTTTTTTAAAAAAAGTAATCATGCTAATTATATGACAGATTTAACTTGCTGTGGAATAGAAAAAGTATCTTGGTCATCAGAGTTGATAAACTAGAAGAAGCCTTATTTAGTGCAGAAGTGAGATGGACCTACCTACTAAACATGATTCAACCCAATGGTTTAAACAAATACAACCATTTAGGATTACCTTTTTGGAGCAATTTGTAGTGAAACTATAGGAACAATTATTTTATGTACTATAATATGAACACAACTTATTTTAAAGTGATAGTAAATTTCAGACTTTAAAAATGTTACAATTAAAAATATAGTAGTGTACAAGCAAAATCACATCATTTTTTTTTTTTTTAAAAGTGTATATATTTTTTATAACACAAGATTTATAATACTACTTGGTATCTTCTGTTCCTCTGCACCCCCTTCATTTCCTCTTTTGGCTGGACTGTTACATAGAGAGCAGTCCCACCCAATCTCTACATAGGCTTCCTAAGGGCTTTAAAAAGGGCTGGACTTAAAGAGTGTCACATGATATACACACTGATTGGATGTTCATTGGTATTGTCATAAAAAATAAAAAAAGAGTTCATCCCAGTGGGCTGGCATAATATTGTAATAGAAACATTACTATATGCACAAATTTAACCCTTTTCACGGATAGATTAAAAAAAAAAAAGTACACATTTTTTAATGCAAGATTACATACATGGCATATATGATTCAGAAAGCGCATCCAGTTTTAAGACACTTTCCAATTTACTTCCATTATCAAATTTTGCACAGTCTTTTTATATTCACACTTTCTGGGGAACAAGATCCTACTTAGCATGTGCACAAGCTCACAGGGCATACGTATACTAGTCTGTGATTGGCTGATGTCTGTCATGGGACCGGAAAATGGGAGAAAAAATAAATTTGTCAGAAAAAAAATCTACTGCTTATTTGAAATTCAGAGTAGGGGGTAGATTTATCATAGTGCAAGCGGACATGATAAGATGTAGCGTATCATGTCGCTGCACATCGATAAATGCTGACAGCATACGCTGTTGGCATTTATCATTTCACCAGCAGTTCTTATAACTTTCAAGTGACTCAGCAAATGGGTATTTTATCCCTTTGCTTATGCAAAACTGGGGAATGGGTAATAAAGGGATTATCTATCTTTTTAAATAATACACATTTTCAAGTAGATTGTTCCTTTAATAAAATATAAATTCTTTCCTGCAAACCTTGAATATAAGATAGCATAAGAAAACTTCTACATGCATAAGAGTATTAATGTTTAATAACATTTAACTTACTTATTACAGTGGATCAGTGATACTGTAATCAATTTTGAGAGTCTAAAGGCTTTAGAATGCTGATTCTGTAACCACTTTTCAGAAATTCTATTGTGATATCTAGTGATATTATGTTAAAGGATTACTTTCTGTTATAATTTTTAAGCTAAACAGCTAACATATTAAAGTTAATAAACATTAATTAAAACCTACTGACCTATATTTTCTCCAAAACGAAGTTTCATAACGTTCTAAAAGTTATATCTTTTATTCGCCGATGATGTCACGTTATCCTGCCCACTATTTTCAGCACTGAATGTTCAAAATACTTAAACCAATAACTTTGTGTTTAAAGCGCCATTTTGAAACCTAGGTATTGTAAACGGATTGGTACAGAGCAAAGGATACCCACGGAGTGGGTTTGGAAAACAATTAAATTTGCAGACAAGATTTCTGATATACGGTAGAGATATGTTATTGAAATGCTATTGATAAAAAGCGTATTTGGGGTAGTTAGTTAGTAACAGGCATAGAAAATATTTACTTACAGTGGCCCTTTAAGGTAGCCACAAATATATATAATGCAATTAATAAATTAAGCAGTGGTTGCCATTCTATGTGTATTGAATAGCAATAATACTATGTATTAGGTGTTCAAACTAAAATGTACTACATTATTTGCAAAGGAAATACATGTAAATCTCAAGTCCTATTAGTTACACTGTCTAACAGGGCTGGATTAATAATAAAAATAACTTCATTTAAAGATTATCAATCAGACACAAGTAGCACAAGTAATACATGAATAAAATATGACTATATAAACATGAATTAAAGTGAATTATATTTGAATCATATTCCTGTATAATAATTATTTAAATCATAAATCCCAACAATGATTTAATAATCATTAGACTGGAACTAATAAGTTTAAATTCTCTGCATTGTTGACAGTGACCAAGTTAGATAATAATTACAGTAAATGACGGATCACTTTGTTGAAATCAAAAAGAAAATATATGAATCCATATTGCTTGAAAAACACAAACTATTTTGTTAGTATAAAAGCAAAAAACAAGAAAAATTCATGAACTGTGAGGTAATCAGCCAAACGTGACCGGCTAGAAGAGAAGTCTTATGTGTTTTAGCATATGTAGTCATAATTATAGACAGACATTAACATATGGACGTGGAACTACATCACACAGTTTTTTGCCTAGCGTATTGTGTTGACGTTGTACCTATGTCCAGCACAGAGGCTCCTGTTGCTGTCCCCGCTGTAAGCTTAGACACAGAGAGCTGCAACCAGGGATCAGAAGGCATCTGCTTTCATATGATAAGGGAACACTAATCCTGCTCCCTTACCATATTAAACCAAATCACTGATCGTTACAGAGAGTGACACTTTTCTGTTGGTGATGAATTGGAGCGATGGGAGGGAGGTGGGTGTGTGGCCCAGAGGAGGAGGGAGAGGCAGCGTTCCCTACACTACAGAAAAAGGTTATGAAGGGAGAGGGAGGGATCTTACAATACAAAAAAAAAATTAAATCGCTTGGAGGGGGAGGGTGAAGGGGACCCCTAAACTTCAGATAAATATAAAAAAGAAATAATTATATTAAAAAAAGAAAAAGAAAATCCTAGTTTTTTTACTGGCAGAATGCCTGCTAGTAACATACATGGTGATGGACAGTGTGAGAGTGGACAGTTTAAGAATGGTTTAGGGGGATCAGGGAAGTTGAGGAGGGACCCCTACACTACATAATTAAACATATATATTTTTAAAAAGACCTAGTGGTGACAAGTGAGGGGGGGGAAAGAGCTGTTTGGGAAGGATCAGGTAGGGATCAGGGGGTTGGAGGTTTCAGATGGCAGAGTAATTTCTACAATACAGCAAAAACCTTACAAGCTACCTGATTAACCACTTCACTGCCAAGAATTTCAAAAATGTAATGTCCAGCTGCAATTAACGGCCTTCTAATTGCCAAAAAAAAAGGCAGAGACATGTATGTCTGCTGTTTCTGAACAAAGAGGACCCCATATAAGCTTTTACAACCATTTGTGGTATGACTGCAGTAGTTGTGTGTAAACTATTTGAGTGAGAAACCCAAAGTTTGCGGAAAAAAATTAAACTGTTACAAACAAATTGGAAATATATAAATTTACGAGGCCAGTGGAGTACAATGGAAAACACTTTGCAACTTATATAAACAAAATAGAAAGAAAAAATAACATATATAATTATGAAAAATAACATTAATACGAGAAAAATGAGACAAAACATAAAACTACAACAAAAAAACCCAAACTATACAGAATCACCCCTTAGTTTGGATTATTTTTTGCTAAGAGGACAAACTGGTTGATATCTAATATGGAAGTCGATTCCAATCTTTCTGGGGGTTTTTTCTCATGTCTGAAAAATGGAAACAACCGAGATTATTAACTCATGCAAGATTTGATCTACATTTTCAGACAATGGCACTCAGAACTGCCAATAATGAATGCCAAGCACTGAAATCCCTAATGGGTTACGGGGTTAATAAAGTCTGTGTGTATGTTTTGCAATAGGATAGAGGGGGGTTCATGATAAGTATTAATCTGAATGCTATTTGTATATGGTCATGATGGGTAAACTAGCATGTTTACTCAATTATGTTTGTCGAACTTTTAATATAATAAAAGTATATATTTCAATGTTTTTTAATTAATTGGGAAAACATTGTTTCTGTTTTATCAATGTGGGATATTCATTTTTAGAAAAAGAAAGTGTGCACAACTTATCTTATCTTCTTAAATGGGATTTGAATAGTGTCTGTGAGCCAAATGAAGCTTAGTAGATGTTCGGTGATGCAGCAGGACAATGATCCTAAACATTGAAGTAAATCCTCTACAGAATAGCTTCAAAAAAAGAAAATATGCCTTTTGGAGTGGCCCAGTCAGAGCCCAGACCTTAACCCCCTAGAGATGCTGTGAAATGATTTCAAGAGAGCTAATCACACCAGAAAACCTAAGAATATGGGTGAGCTGAAGCAGTTCTGTAAGGAAAAGTGGTCAAAATTCCTCTTGAACGTTGTGCAGGTCTAATCTGCAGCTACAGGAAATGCTTGGTTTAGGTTATTACTGCGAAAGGAGGTTCAACTTGCTATTAAATCCAAGTGTTCACTTACTTATTCCACAGGACTGTGAATGTTTAAAGAGATGTGTTCAATAAAGACATGAAAAAATATGAAGATGAGATTAAATTTTATGACCAATTCATGTAGAAAACGAACTAATTCCAAACGGTTCACATGATTTCCTTGCCACTGTACATATATGTGTTTTTCTGTTTGAGACAGTGGGAAATCCGAAACGTCACATATTAAAGTTTGAAACAGTAAAGAATACCGTAGAGTGCTGTTTTTGCTGATTTATACATATGTGTAGTTGGAACGTGCACCCTGGCAGCAAAAAAAAAAAGTATTTAAAAACAAGAGTGCTTGGTTCTGGGATATACAGTATATATTTGTGTGTGTGTGTATATATATATATATATATATATATATATATATATATATACATACATACATACATATTCCGTCCCATCAAAAAAGGCACTCACTGTGTTCCATAGGTGTGCTTTTTGGGAATTGGGTTTCTCGATGCTTATGTGACAATTGACAAAGGTGTTGTTAGACACCGAAATGTTATGTCATTTTTAAATATGGATTGAAATTAAAAGTTATTTTTTATGGAACACAGTGAGTGCCTTTTTTGATGGGACGGTAATCTATGTTAAAGTGCACCCTGGCTGCTGGAATACATTTGTAAGATTGTACTTATCTTTTCTGGAAGAATTGCATACATACATACACACACACACACACACATATATATATATATATATATATATATATATACAGTATATATATATATATATATATATATATATATATACACAGTATATATTATACAGCTCTGGAACAAATTAAATGACCACTGCAAAAATATCAATTTTCCTGGTTTTACTATTTATAGCTATGTGTTTGAGTAAAATGAACATTTTTGTTTCATTCTATAAACGACTGACAGCATTTCTCCCAAATAAAAATATTGTCATTTCTCCCAAATTCCACCCAACAGCAATGTTGAAGAGTGGTGGAGAGCAGCCAAGACGCATGAAAGCTGTGACCGAAATCAGGGTTATTCCACCAAATACTGATTTCTGAACTCTTCCCAAGTTAAAACATTAGTATTGTGTTGTTTAAAAATGAATATGAATTTGTTTTCTTTGCATTATTTGAGGGCTGAAAACATTGCATCTTATTTCTGTTATGTAGACCAGTTGTCATTTTCTGCAAATAAATTCTCTAAATGACAATATTTTCATTTGGAATTTGGGAGAATTGTTGTCAGTAGTTTATAGAATAAACAAAAATATTCATTTTACTCAAACACATACCTATAAATAGTAAAACCAGAGAAATTAATAATTTTCCAGTGGTCCCTTAATCCCCCTTAATATGTTATCATTCCTTTAACCCATTAAGGACAAGGCCATTTTTCAATTTCCTTCCCTTAAAGGGACAGTTTACTCAAAACATTTCTCCCCTTTAATTTGTTCCCAATGATCCACTTTACCTGCTGGAGTGTATTAAATTGTTTACAAGTAGCTCCTTTACCCTTATATTGGCATTTGAAATTGTTGATTTAGCATGTGGTATCCCCACCTATTCTGAAAGTTTGTGGCCGCGCGTACCAGCTATAGATAAGCTTTGTAAACACAGCCAGCAGAAGACATTACACTCCCAGTGCGATATAGCAGAGATAAGGTAATAAAATGTTGATTTTCCATTGTTCTCTCAAAGTACTGGTGATTGTTTTAAGGACAGATATAAGATAAAGCAGGTATATTTGCACAATGTGATACAGTAATGAGATCGGATTATACCTACAAGCTCAACCCATTTTATTAGGTTGTGGCTTCAAAACACAAAATCAGAGCTTTAATATACACAAATAAGCCTTAAAAGGCTAATTTTCATACATTTTTTACTCTGCAGTTGGTAAAAAAAGCAATTGTAAACACATTAAGGGAAAAACTATTTTACAGTATACTGTCCCTTTAAGGACAAGGGCTGTTTCTTTCATGAAATTAGCAAGAGTCCATGAGCTAGTGACGTATGGGATATACATTCCTACCAGGAGGGGCAAAGTTTCCCAAACCTCAAAATGCCTATAAATACACCCCTCACCACACCCACAAATCAGTTTTACAAACTTTGCCTCCTATGGAGGTGGTGAAGTAAGTTTGTGCTAGATTCTACGTTGATATGCGCTCCGCAGCAGGTTGGAGCCCGGTTTTCCTCTCAGCGTGCAGTGAATGTCAGTGGGATGTGAGGAGAGTATTGCCTATTTGAATGCAGTGATCTCCTTCTACGGGGTCTATTTCATAGGTTCTCTGTTATCGGTCGTAGAGATTCATCTCTTACCTCCCTTTTCAGATCGACGATATACTCTTATATATACCATTTCCTCTACTGATTCTCGTTTCAGTACTGGTTTGGCTTTCTACTACATGTAGATGAGTGTCCTGGGGTAAGTAAGTCTTATTTTCTGTGACACTCTAAGCTATGGTTGGGCACTTTTTTATAAAGTTCTAAATATATGTATTCAAACATTTATTTGCCTTGACTCAGGATGTTCAACGTTCCTTATTTCAGACAGTCAGTTTCATATTTGGGATAATGCATATGAATAAATAATTTTTTCTTACCTTAAAAATTTGACTTTTCCCTGTGGGCTGTTAGGCTCGCGGGGGCTGAAAATGCTTCATTTTATTGCGTCATTCTTGGCGCAGACTTTTTTGGCGCAAATTTTTTTTTCTGTTTCCGGCATCATACGTATCGCCGGAAGTTGCGTCATTTTTGACGTTTTTTTGCGCCAAAGGTGTCGGCGTTCCGGATGTGGCGTCATTTTCGCGCCAAAAGCATTTAGGCGCCAAATAATGTGGGCGTCTTTTTTGGCGCTAAAAAAAAAAATATGGGCGTCACTATTGTCTCCACATTCTTCTCATTATTTTGTGCTTCTGGATGCTAGAAGCTTATTCTCTGGCATTTTTTTTCCCATTCCTGAAACTGTCATTTAAGGAATTTGATCAATTTTGCTTTATATGTTGTTTTTTCTATTACATATTGCAAGATGTCCCACGTTGAAGCGGAGTCAGAAGATACTTCTGGAAAATCGCTGCCTGGTGCTGGAGCTACCAAAGCTAAGTGTATCTGCTGTAAACTTTTGGTATCTGTTCCTCCAGCTGTTGTTTGTACTGTTTGTCATGACAAACTTGCTAATGCAGATAATATTTCCTTTAGTACTGTTACATTACCTGTTGCTGTTCCGTCAACATCTAATACTCAGAGTGTTCCTGATAACATAAGAGATTTTCGGCTAGATTTGGAGTTCGGCGGTAGATGGGTTGCTAACGCCACGCGTGTTTTATGTCTAACGCACGGCATTGTTTGACTCCGGTATTTAGAGTTCAAAACAGACCATCTAACGATGCTCCTAACGCGTGTATGTCACACGCGTAATACTGCCCGCGTAAGACAGTCTCCCATAGAGATCAATGGGAAAGCAAAAAAATAGCTTTTTTCAACTAACACTCGATCTCGCGAGAATACGAACAGCTCGGTCATATGACGCATACCACATCATGCACAACAATAACACGCCGCAAATGTCACAACAACAATCAATCAACAAAGCACACAAGCATTACACATTCACAAACGGCGGGATTTGAAATAAAATTTAATACGGGGAATACGCATATACTTTAAGATGCGGAAAATCGCAAAATAACAACAAGGAATAAAAAATATATACATACACTAGAAAAATAATCGCATTCAATATCACTATATATTAGGACAAACATACATATACAACACTTCACTAATAACACACCATCGCAAATTCACATTTAAAAAGAATACTATTGGACAATGTTAGAGAAAACGACCACTATGACATCATCACATTCTACACATTCCACAAATACTAACTCAAAATGAGCATGCGCAAATTCACACAACTAATACACATTGCACTAATATTAATTGCTAATAAAGCACACCTGAACACAATTTACAACGGAAATTGGTACATCATTAAACATTTACACAGGGTATATAAGCACCACACAAGCAGGGCTTCTTTGACTGTGTTGCTGGTGGGTCTTTGGAGATTGGAGGTTTAAGATTAGAGAGTTGGTGCATTATTGTGAGTGAGTTAGTGTTAGCGTGAGAGAGTCAGTTGTTAGTGTTATCGTGAGTGAGTTAGTGGGAGTTAGTGGGAGTGGGAGAGAGTCTGTTAGTGGGAGCGTGAGTGAGTTAGTGGGAGTTGTTAGTGAGAGTTGTTAGTGGGAGCGTAAGTTACTGGTAGTTAGTGAGAGTGTTTGTTAGTGAGAATTAGTAGTAGTGTGTTAGTGAGAATTAGTAGTAGTGTGAGTTAGCAAGCGAGTGATTTTTCTGTACACGTAACACATTTACACGCAAACACATTCAATACATACATACACTTATCAATAACACTACATACACTCCATACCCCCTACCCCCTCATACTACACTCCATACCCCATTCCCTTTCATCCCATTTACTCTTATCCCATACCCCATACCGATCCCATACCCATCCCCTAGTTACATTTAGTTTACATATCCTCCTTTTAGTCTTCTTCTTCTTTTGGTTTATTTAAATACTCCTTACCCTCTTTGTTTTTTGACATCCCTCTCACACTTTCAGCACTTTTTTTGTCTTTTTAGTTCTTTATTTTGACCCCTTTCATTTCATCACACTCACTTTTTGTTTGATTATTTGGGGTTTAGTTTAGGGAACAGATGGAGGCCAGGCAGGGGAGAGGTAGAGGGGGGAGGAGAGGGAGGGGGAGAGGAACAGGGTAGGAAGGGGGGCAGGAAGGGGGGCAGGAAGCGGGGGTGGAAGCAGTGGGTGGACCCAGCCACTTGGTTCAAGATGAACAAGTGGCTGGGCCCAGTGGCGGACAGAGTAGGGCTTCACAGTTCGGGAAACAGAGGGCATCGTCACAGGGGAAGGCCAAGGCGACTAGGGAGGCGAGGTTTTCGATGGAGGAGAAGGAGGCCCTCATAGAGGCCTATATGGCCAGGTATAGGAGGCTGCAGCACCAGAAGACTACCCCGACTGACAAGAGGAGGCTCTGGAATGAGATAAGAAATGCAGTCAATGCAGTGGGTGGCCGGAACAGAGATCTTGATTCGATAAAACATCGCTACCGGGACTGTAAGATGGATCTCAAGAAAAAGTTAAGCCTGAAGGCCCGACATGCCGCAGGAACCGGTGGCGGACCTGCCCTGGAAATAGAGTACTGCCGATGGGAGGAAATGTTACGGCCCAGCATCTCCGAGGTGGAAATAGTCGGTATCGGAGGAATTGATACCGGGAACCTGCCACTCTCATCTGACGGTAAGCTCATTGAACAATAATTTCACATACGAATGTATTTCAAGGGACACTATACGCAAACCTTTACTTTCATGATTGAGGTAGCAAATACAATTTGACAAAACATTCAAATGTACTTATATTACCTAATTTGAATCATTCTTGATATATATTTTAATTAAGAAATAGCCATGCACACGGTGAAACAATCACAGGAGGCAGCTATATTCAGCTAACAATCAGCATCTTATAAGCATATTTAGATATGCTTTTCAGCAAAGAATATCCAGAGAATGAAGCTAATTAGATAAGAAAAGTACATTAGAAAGTTGATAATAAATGTATGCTTCTAAATCATGAAAGATAAAACATTGGGTTTCATGTCCCTTTAAGGATCAGATTAATGCTATAACGTTGTTTACACGCATTCAATTACTTTGCGGTTACATCACTATCTAGGCTATAGGTTAGGTGTGCATTTAAACAGACTGAAAACAAACGCGAAAACATTCAGATTGACCAGAGATATCACAAACACTGTTTTGAAAAAGCGGAAATCGTATTGATTGTTTGTTAGATTTCAAAGTGGATTAATGATTCTGCATTTTTAATTGTATCGTAAGCTAAGTCATTTAAAGCTTGATTTGCAAATATGCTAATATATACATTTTTCTTTTTTTTTTTTAATATACAGAGTCTGGGGAGGAGGCAGCACAAGAAACACATCTATCTCCCCGGGATGAGAGTGGTGGGGAGGAATTTCCACTTCGGAGGGAAGAGGCCCCCCGTGACGAAGAGCGCAAAGCTGATGAAGAGGCCCCGGAAGCAGAGGAGGAGCACGCGGAACCAGAGGACCCTCAAGGACCCGCACCCCGCCGTGCACGGGTACCCCGCCAAGCACAACAAGAGGAAATAGTGGAGGTGCGGGTTCTACTGGACTACATAGACCAGATGCGTAACTCCCGGATACAAAATATCGAAGGCCGCACTCGAATTCTTGATGGACAAAATCAAATAATTGAAGGACAAAACCAAATAATAAACATACTCAATAGAATCGAACAAGGCCAAAACAGAATCTTTAATCTGCACCAAGAGATGTTCAATTTTTTCCGGGAGGCGCATGCTGGTCTACCTCCTGGTCCGCCTCCTGCTGCTGGGCCTCCTGCTGCTGGGCCTCTTGCTGCTGGGCCTCTTGCTGCTGGGCCTCCTGCTGCTGGGCCATCTCCTCCTGCCGGCCCATCTACTCCTGCCGGCCCATCTACTCCTCTTCAGCCATCTCATCCTCTTCAGCCATCTCCTCCTCTTCAGCCAGCTTCTCCTCCTCAGCCATCTTCTCCTCCTCAGCCATCTTCTCCTCCTCAGCCATCTTCTCCTCCTCAGCCATCTTCTCCTCCTCACCTTGGTCGTCCCAGTACTCTTCCTTCCACTCTTCCCACAACATCTCCAAGGAGAACTCTTCTGAGTCGGCAGTTGCCCCTCCCAGAGCCTCAGCCCCATGGGAAGAGGGGAAGGAAGAGGAAGTAAGTACTTATTTTCATCTTTAATGTTTTTTTTATTTAATGTGTAATGGATAGGTATGTGATGATGTGGTTTTCATACACTTGTGGACCACACTCTGTATATAATCTACTTCTATGGGACCGGGTCCATGGAGGAAGATTGTTTGCAGAGTGTGGGTTATAAGTGTGTGAAAACCACATCATCACATACCTATCCTTGTTCATGATATTGATTGGTTTCTGTGATGTGATGTCCAAACTGTTTCCCGAATCGCAAACAAAATTACCATTACAATTATCCATGATGGCATATTACTGTTTGAATGCCAATAACACAGCTTAAAGGGACAGTCAGAAAATTATTGATTACAAAGAAAACACTGTATTACGCATTATCAAGTTGGAAACAACAAAACATGGAGAAATACGTGTGACTTATGTGCTTAACCTTGTATCTATGCCTAGGAAAAATGACCACTTATTTGTTGTTCTGACATAAAAACCTTTTAGATATCAATGATCAATACATGGTAAATAATATGCTGTATGAGCACAAGGTTTTACATATACAAATGCTATCCAAATGCCCTCTAGTGGTCAAATTGTATAATGATTACATGCACTCTTCAAGCTCGAAGAAATGAGCACATGAATCTCATAGGTTTAGCTAGCAAATTTAAATAAACAAAGACAAATGATTAATTGGTGAGAAACCTTTGATATCATTGATATTACAAAATTGACTTTTATAATAATGCAAAACATTATTTGTTTTCTAAACTGTTCCTTTAACAAAATTACATATGCTAACACATATTTGAAGCTTGTTGGTATATCTACATGTACTTGGTCAAAAATTAAATATTTAAATCAGATTTATATTTACGTGTTAAATAAAGTATATTTTCTTAAAGAGACATTATTGTGTTAATTTTTTTGAAGAAAGACATTTGTTTGAACAATGAATATGGTTTAAAGTCCTTTTAGGAGTGGGGGGTGAAAATATGCTAACAATAATATATTTGAAGATTAAACAATGTGGAACTCATACATGATACAAAAATAAACATTTGCATTAAAGGGACAGTATACTATATTTTTAACAGAACTGTATGTAATAGACACTACTACAAACAACAAGATTAACATATACTGATATCAATATTACAAAGCTTCAAACACTTTCAAAGAAAATCGTGTTAGCTCTATTGAAAATATAGATGAACCCCCATTACAAACGTAAAACAAGACAATACCCCATCATTAACATATGAAAAGACCCTTTACACAAACAGGAGAAAGCTGGAGATGGTACTCACATGAAACTCAGAGGCTGGGCGAGGAGTCTGAAAATCAATTACATTTTCTTTGAACAGAAGCAAAATGAAACGTGTATTTGTTAAACAATGGACTATCTAACTAGCGACAAAATAAAAAGTTTTGATTTATAATGTGAGTGTCTAATGAACCTTTAATAAAATATACAACGAAATTACATTTAGAAGAAGTCGGCATCATATATTTAGCATATGATAAAGCTAAATGCATATTGATTACTTTATTCTAACACAATAGCGCATATTTATTAATTAGATATCTTTAACATTAAAAACAACAGTCATTTTTCAGAAAAAGGAACATATTGTTGACAAACATATTAAACAACATGGACTATAGAGATTTGCACTTGCCTCGAAATATCATATGCATGAAAACATTTTGCTTTCGTTCGTTTATTCAACCAGACATCCAGCAAAAGAGAATGTGGTGGTCTTTATCAGCTACGGGTCAACAATGTAACATGATGCAAATAATACATATTCACAAGGTTTTTAAAATTGGCTGCAGTCACAAACGTGTTTAACGTGCACAAACAAATATTGCGGGACTACGTAATCCAATCATACGTTTTTTTACCTTTGCATGTGACGTCTTAACATGGCGCTTCCTTGATCACGTAAGAACGCCATCCAATAAAAGGCACATTCTTGATCACGTAAGAACGCCCAAAAAAAAGGCGCATCCTTGATCGCGTCAAAACGCCATCCAATAAAAGGCACATTCTTGATCACGTAAGAACGTCAGTCAATACAAGGAATCATTGGACAGCCTGGCAGGTGACGTTTTAAGCAACATGGCGCATCCGAGATAGCTGAAAAACCGCAGCCAATACAAGGACTCAGTTGACAGCTTGGCATATCACTAAAAAACGTATTTATATTTTAGGAACTAGTATGTGTCTAGATTGCTATCTAGGAATGTCACCAAATCATGAATCATCTTTTCGGACTTGACTGTCCCTTGAACTATAGCTATGGTGTATATCTTTAACATTTAAAAGATACACATGAGAAATACATATGCCATTGATGTTTTAAGATGTGTTTTGATTGTTTTGGAATAACAATAATGATACATGGATTGATTAAACATTCTTTTTTTTTGTCATTTATTCAAGTTTAAATATGGTCAGCCTACCTATAGCCATATATGGGAGTAGAATTATTTTGTTAACATATTTTTAAAAAAATATTCATCATCTAAAATATTTGCATTACACACAGAGATTTATTTGGTTACACTTTTACAATAAGATAGAATAGAAAATGAAATACACGTGCTGTCAACATTACAATAAGATTGTTTATTAATAAGATTATATGTCCTTGTTCATGTAAAAAGGACAAAAACGCTTTAGAAATGGAAATACATTCATTAACAATTGTGCTCACCATCCCTTAAAGGGACATTATTTTGTTTTTAAAAAGAGGATACACATAGACAATACTATTTCAATAAAATGAACACTTTACAGGGATTATATCATTGTATCAATCCTCAGATCATTTGTTAAAGGTGCATCAATTCATGCAGAGTTTCTAAATACACACATGGATGTGAAAATTGAAATATACATATATACACAAATAACAATCTATATATACATATATAAAAAAATTACTATGCTAATCATAATCATGCAATGATAAAGCTAAGAGAAAAATATATAAAGACAAATAATAAGATTACATTGGAGATGTTAATCTTAAAGTCATTTACAATTGTCTTACATATATGATTTTTAATAAAAAAATATTTTTGGTAGGTCCCTTTAAGGATCAACAAGATAAACTAGAGCTTTAAAAAAATAACATGAAGAATGAGGACAAAGAATCGTGCAATTACATGTCTTTTATTAGTATGTAAGAAAACATCAACAACGTTTAGAAATAATCTTGTAAAAATAAGGAATATTTGAGCCATATGACAAGGTAACAGAGTGCATCACAGTCCATGTAGAGAGTTACCAAGGGCCACCATAGCCCCATTGGAGACATATGACAAGGTAACACAGTGCATCACAGTCCATGAAGAGAGTTGCCAAGGGCCACCATAGACCCATTGGAGACATATGACAAGGTAAAAGAGTGCATCACAGTCCATGAAGAGAGTTGCCAAGGGCCACCATAGCCCCATTGGAGACATATGACAAGGTAAAAGAGTGCATCACAGTCCATGAAGAGAGTTGCCAAGGGCCACCATAGCCCCATTGGAGACATATGACAAGGTAACACAGTGCATCACAGTCCATGAAGAGAGTTGCCAAGGGCCACCATAGCCCCATTGGAGACATATGACAAGGTAACACAGTGCATCACAGTCCATGAAGAGAGTTGCCAAGGGCCACCATAGCCCCATTGGAGACATATGACAAGGTAAAAGAGTGCATCACAGTCCATGAAGAGAGTTGCCAAGGGCCACCATAGCCCCATTGGAGACATATGACAAGGTAACACAGTGCATCACAGTCCATGAAGAGAGTTGCCAAGGGCCACCATAGCCCCATTGGAGACATATGACAAGGTAACACAGTGCATCACAGTCCATGAAGAGAGTTGCCAAGGGCCACCATAGCCCCATTGGAGACATATGACAAGGTAACACAGTGCATCACAGTCCATGAAGAGAGTTGCCAAGGGCCACCATAGCCCCATTGGAGACATATGTCAAGGTAAAAGAGTGCATCACAGTCCATGAAGAGAGTTGCCAAGGGCCACCATAGCCCCATTGGAGACATATGACAAGGTAGCACAGTGCATCACAGTCCATGAAGAGAGTTGCCAAGGGCCACCATAGCCCCATTGGAGACATATGACAAGGTAACACAGTGCATCACAGTCCATGAAGAGAGTTGCCAAGGGCCACCATAGCCCCATTGGAGACATATGACAAGGTAAAAGAGTGCAACAGGCACAACAATAAACTTTTAAAAAGGCCAAATGGCAACAATAAAAAAAAACATCAACATGTGGACGGAGGATTCTTATCTGCCACCTTGGAGCATCTCCAGATCCTCCACTTACTGGTCATCCTCTTCATCGTCCTGTGCATGTCCAGCTCCAGATTCAGGCCTTGAACTTAATCGCATAATTTCACGCAGAGTCAAGTCCTGAACCCGGAGCTGGGCCTGCATGGTGTCGTTCATCCCTCTCAGGACAGCTGCGTTCCTCAACACGGCCTGCTCTACTCTTGCTATACCTTCTAGCATGAGCCATGTTGAGTCACAGCCTAAAATAAAGAATAAATTAAATATTAATGATAATTACACAACAGACGAAAAAAATAGAAAAGATACATTGTCATCATAAAGACAAATCATTCTTTACATCAATTAGTTTAAATTTATTCTTTACACATGAATTATGTTATTCAGACAGATCGAAATCATTAAAGGGACAGTTTACTCAAACATGTTGTCCCCTTTAATTGGTTTTAGATGATCCACTTATACAGCTTGAGTGTATAAAATCTTGTTAAAGGATTTACATTGTACTTACATTAGCAATTTAAATATTTTAATTATACTGTGGTAGGCACACCTATCCTTAAACATTTTGGCATTGAGGACAAGCTGTGTAAACGTAGCAACCTGAAGAAATTACATTCCCACTGGGTTAGACAAGAGATAATGTATAAACATTTGTACATTAATTGTTGGATCCAAGTAGTGGTGATTGGTATATGTAGTGATATCCAATTAAAGGGACACTGAACCTAAACATTTAATTGACTGATTCAGATAGAGCATGACATTACAAATATTTAAAAATTACACATATTCTTTAAATGTTTGAATTCTATAGCTAGATTTTGAATGCAAGAATGTCGGTTTTTAGGGCAGGCCATATTTGTTTATCAACTTTGTTTGTCCCTGCTGGTTGATGGATACATTCATCCAACAATAAAGAAATGATGTCCACAATTATTTTATTTTTTAAAATAATTATAGGCATTTCTTTGTTTCAATAAAGATATCAAGAGAATGAAGAATAATTCATAAGAGTAGTAAATTATAAATTTGATTAACATTGCATGCTCTATTTGAATCACAATAGAAAAACATAATTTATGTAAGAACTTACCTGATAAATTCATTTCTTTCATATTAACAAGAGTCCATGAGCTAGTGACGTATGGGATATACATTCCTACCAGGAGGGGCAAAGTTTCCCAAACCTTAAAATGCCTATAAATACACCCCTCACCACACCCACAAATCAGTTTAACGAATAGCCAAGAAGTGGGGTGATAAGAAAAAAAGTGCGAAGCATATAAAATAAGGAATTGGAATAATCGTGCTTTATACAAAAAAATCATAACCACCACAAAATAGGGTGGGCCTCATGGACTCTTGTTAATATGAAAGAAATGAATTTATCAGGTAAGTTCTTACATAAATTATGTTTTCTTTCATGTAATTAACAAGAGTCCATGAGCTAGTGACGTATGGGATAATGACTACCCAAGATGTGGATCTTTCCACACAAGAGTCACTAGAGAGGGAGGGATAAAATAAAGACAGCCAATTCCTGCTGAAAATAATCCACACCCAAAATAAAGTTTAACAAAAAACATAAGCAGAAGATTCAAACTGAAACCGCTGCCTGAAGAACTTTTCTACCAAAAACTGCTTCAGAAGAAGAAAATACATCAAAATGGTAGAATTTAGTAAAAGTATGCAAAGAGGACCAAGTTGCTGCTTTGCAGATCTGGTCAACCGAAGCTTCATTCCTAAACGCCCAGGAAGTAGATACTGACCTAGTAGAATGAGCTGTAATTCTCTGAGGCGGAATTTTACCCGACTCAACATAGGCAAGATGAATTAAAGATTTCAACCAAGATGCCAAAGAAATGGCAGAAGCTTTCTGGCCTTTCCTAGAACCGGAAAAGATAACAAATAGACTAGAAGTCTTACGGAAAGAATTTTTGCGCCAAAAAAGTCCGCGCCAAGAATGACGCAATAAAATGAAGCATTTTCAGCCCCCGCGAGCCTAACAGCCCACAGGGAAAAAAGTCAAATTTTTGAGGTAAGAAAAATATGATAATTCAATGCATAATCCCAAATATGAAACTGACTGTCTGAAAATAAGGAAAGTTGAACATTCTGAGACAAGGCAAATAAATGTTTGAATACATATATTTAGAACTTTATAAATAAAGTGCCCAACCATAGCTTAGAGTGTCACAGAAAATAAGACTTACTTACCCCAGGACACTCATCTACATATTTGTAGAAAGCCAAACCAGTACTGAAACGAGAATCAGTAGAGGTAATGGTAAATATAAGAGTATATCGTCGATCTGAAAAGGGAGGTAAGAGATGAATCTCTACGACCGATAACAGAGAACCTTATGAAATAGACCCCGTAGAAGGAGATCACTGCATTCAATAGGCAATACTCTCTTCACATCCCTCTGACATTCACTGCACGCTGAGAGGAAAACCGGGCTCCAACTTGCTGCGGAGCGCATATCAACGTAGAATCTAGCACAAACTTACTTCACCACCTCCCTTGGAGGCAAAGTTTGTAAAACTGATTTGTGGGTGTGGTGAGGGGTGTATTTATAGGCATTTTAAGGTTTGGGAAACTTTGCCCCTCCTGGTAGGAATGTATATCCCATACGTCACTAGCTCATGGACTCTTGTTAATTACATGAAAGAAATATTTTCCTTCAGTGTACCTTTAAGTATCTTATAATGTTAATTTTGAATGATACTTACAGCTGTGCCTGGGAAGGACAATCCGACACTCAGGACAATGAAGGTTGAGACAGGGGGGAGGGATGGGATTGGCTTGGGGAGGGATGGGATTGGCTTGGGGAGGGATGAGCTGATGCTCCGGGGTAGGCCGTACAGCTGGGGAGTGGGGAGTTGGGGTCTGGGCAGCTGTACGGGCCATAATACGGGGAGAGCGGCGAAGGGGGTTGTAGGGGCGTTTTTTGGGAGGGGCAGGAAATGATAAATGGGAAGGGCCGGCAGGAGTCTGGGCATGGGCAGTGGTCTGGGCATGGGCAGGGGTCTGGGTCTGGGCATGGGCAGGGGTCTGGGCATGGGCAGGGGTCTGTGACTGGTCAGGGGACTGGGCAGGGGCGGAAACCAGATGACCAGAAGTAGTGGATCCATCTGAAAATTTAATAAATATATATTAACATCTCATACATCATGAAATCAAATCAACGCATTTCAAATTGATTATGTTTCAATATACTTAGAAGTGTGTTTGAATTTGTAAACAATTATGAAATGAGGATATGGTATGCATATAGGCACTCAGATGAATATCAATTACTGTCTGTACAATTATAACATTATTATTGTGTTTTGGCCTGGAATATGCATGTGACATAATGATGGCATGAATTATACATTTAAAAAAAAAATAAAAAATTCATGCGGCCTGATATAGAAAGGGGGCAGTAGTGTATTTGAACAGACAAATAATATTCCTTTTTAAAGTGCAAAAGCTGTAGACTTTGAATGTCTTCAATGAAATGATTTCAAATAAAGCAACATGTTGGAAACATGATAGATATATTTCACATACCATTAGACTCCAAGGCAGCCTCTTCCTCCTCCGTCACATATGTTAAATCAATCTCTGTAAAACATAACATGTTGTGTACACGTTAAGAACAGATATTATAACATATGTTACTGTTGTTCAAAGACACACATCAATGTTGCATTAAAGATATACACACCCAAAGTTATGATTTACATCATTTTGATGGAGCATACAAATTACATTAGATTTGTTATTCTCAATGTTTCATATTTTCGATGTATTGTTTGTATTAATTTAAAAATCATAAAAGCATAGTACATAGAACATTTAAGATTTCTCATGTGTGTATCACTTGATGACTGTTGTCAAAAATGAACATGGAAACAAACATATGCTATACATCTTCTGAATAACAAATGTGTAGACTAATAAAGTTTTAATTATTAATCTTTCAATATTAAAAGAAAATTAATATATAATCAGAAGAGAAAATTATATGTTTGTTTCAAATGTTATGCTTCATCAGAATCATGCTCATAATATTGATTACCAATACACCTTCAATGACATATAAATGAGTCAATGGACTTACCAGGAGACCGCAAAGGCGGCTCTATGCCACTGCTGGATTCCTGTGGGCTCACCACACCAACTCTCTCTATGAATGATATAGATATATATTAGGAAACACATTTGGGATATCACTAAATAACATCTGTATCGAATTTTAAGATTAATCAACTTGAAAATGTGAAGAATAGAGCAGTCATTAAACCAGAAAATGCTTGATTGAATCAAGGGGATTCTGTTAAAAATGATGTATTGAACATATGTTTAATTTCAGACTATATTAGACATCAAACTCATCTCATACGATGCTATTGCATATCTAAATATACCCATTGATCAATGTTCTTAAAAGAATACACACAAACCACATTTTGAAGAGCAGCTGTTGACAAATCTAAACAAACACATGTGGCACATCGAGCCATTTGTGCAATGTACAGTAATCTTGTTTAGGACACAACACATATTTATCACAATACAAAACCAAATTGATTAGTACAAATATGTAATCATGGTGCTGTTAGAGTATGCTGATATCTATAAAGTAACTCCAACAGTGAATATGTGAATTATATATCAATATTGTTTAATCCAAAGAATGTAAAGATGAATGAATCTATTGTTTATTAAAGGGACACTGACATGATTAATTTAAATCATTGACTTCACTGTTCAAACTGTTCAACATGATTTAACATTGACTCCTATTATAATTTGAATGTTGCTACATTTTAATCTTAAAGGCAGATAAGCAATATTGTATTCAATAAATATTGTTTGTTGAAGGTATCCACCAATCATCAATAAAAACCCAGGTTGTGGGGGCGGAGCCGGCCGAGAAAGATCATGGCCGCATAAATCTGAAGCTCCGATTCTGTCCACTGAAAGCTACAAGATAAGGGGAGAAAAAATGTTTTAAAATGCCAAGATTCAAGGCATATTACCAAGACTAACATCTGAGGAGAGATTGGAGAGCGGTGGGTGCCGATTAGAGCTACCGGTGAGCAGGACTTGGAAGAGCCGCGTCAGAGGCCTGGTGCGGAGGAACGGAACCACATGCGCAGCTCCTAATTGGGGACACACTAACCTAACAGCCATCCTCTGTGTTCGAGAGAAACCGGGCATTGATAGGTCGCGGCACCATTAAGAGCCAGAACGGAACACGCAGCGCGAGTGACCGGATCACTACTAAGGCCTGCTAGGCTTACCACACACAGAGAAGGAGACGGTGCATAGATTCAAGTTGCCCAAGATTCGGAGCGGCATTTGCTTGATCAGCTGCTTGCAAGGTTAGTGTGCCGAAGGGCTTAATAGGGGGCCAGTGGAAAACGAACACTTAAACCAAGATTGGGCCCAGACATAAAGGGGAATACAGAAACAGAGCTAATTCTTGTAAAATAGGAGGATTGGCAGATAAAGACTTTCTATTGACCGTTGCTACATAACAGACACCTATTGCCTTCATATCAGCAGATAAAACAAGGGGAATTTACATTTGGGCTCACAGAAGGGACTCTGCAGATAACCGGTTTTCACCGCTACACATTACTTAGCTATGGCAGCCAAAAAACAAAAATCTGACAAAATGCAGAAACAAACTGCTTCAGGTGGCGGGAAACTAAACTCCTTCTTTAAAACGTTTGAAAGTGGGACCCAGGCCATAGTTGAAGCCTCACAGACAGATAGCATGGATTCCACAGACTACCCTGCAGACCCAACCCCCATTACCAGAGCAGACTTGCGCTCCCTGCCCACGAAAGAGGACCTGAACTCATTTATGACCCAAGTCAGCAGACTCATAAAGGACGGCTTGGCAGATGTTAAAAAAGACATTAATGCCCTAGGCCACAGGGTTCTCCATTTGGAAGAGCAGGCAGACGAAAGTGCTAAAACTTCAGATGACATGGCCATAACCCTACAACAGCAGAACTCCACTATATTACAGCTTCAATCCCAAGTAGAAGACCTAGATAATAGGGGGAGACGACAGAATTTTTGAATCAGGGGAGTACCTGAACAAATATTACCGCCACAGATACCGTCCTATTTACAAAACTTATTTAAGTTCCTGCTGGGGCCAGAAAGGGAAGATAACATACTCTTAGACAGAGCGCACCGCGCTCTCAGAGCCAGACCATCGCCATCAGCACCACCTAGGGATATAATCCTATGTTGCCACAAATTTATTGACAAAGAAGCAATCCTGATGGCAGCAAGAAAGAAATCCCCCATTAGATTTGGAGAAGACTCCCTCCAGATTTTTGCAGACCTCAGTCCCCTCACTCTTGCAAAGAGGAAAGAGGCAAGATACTTGACTTTACATCTGACAGACCTGGATATCCCCTACAGATGGGGTTTCCCATTCTCCATCAGAGTCGTCAAAAATGACAAGACTTTTACATACAAAGATCCAGAGGGCCTGGAATCATTCTGCCTGCAATTAGGCATCCCACAACCCTCTTTGCCTTCTATTAAAGATTTAATGGTAGACAAACCGACACAAAGGAAGCTCCCAAACAACAACCAACAATCTGAATGGTCTACTATGCCTAAAAAGAAAAGAAACACTACCCCAACCTCATCACAGGCTAGAGACATAGACACTGAACCACCATGAAAAAGGTTGTATGGTACAATTTTGGGACATTAAATTACCAGAGACTGCAACGGGTTATAGACCCGAATTTCTTGTTGAATTAGAATGCATCGTGAACACAGTCAATGTTGAACCCCCTTAGAGGGCCCTCTTACATAGAGTCCCCCTACCTCTCTCCACTCCTCCCTCTTCTATACTATATTAATCTCCCCCTCCCTATCTTGATATATTAACCACTCAAGTAGCTGTATATGTGGACAGGCATGTTTGCTGCCTTACACCCCTACCAGTAACTAGTTTCTATTCCCTGCTTTCTCTGTTATCCGCTGGGAATATACGTTTCTCTTCTCCCCTCCTTCCCCCCCCCTAAGACTCACTTCTAGAAGGATGCGAAAGCATCATACAGTTTACTGTTTGAAAAGTTATTGTTTTACGTTTATTACTTTGTTGTTATGTTTATACCTGTTATTTATCTATTGCAGCACAGAAACCAATGCTCCTTTTATTACTCTAGCAGCCACCAACCCTGGAAGGCAGAAACCAGACTACCTTGCTAACGCTCCCTACCTAGCATGTTCCCTCCCTTTAGACAGGAAATTCCAACTCCGACTATCGACGGGACTAAGGAGGGTAAGACTACAACGAATTCTAACTAAACACACATACAAATGGCTACCCCCGTAATAAATATAATATCACAGAACACAAAGGGCCTTAATTCACCCACAGCCTTACGCAGTTTAGCTAGCCACAAAAATTCAATTGTTTTCTTACAGGAAACACACTTTGTTAGAGACAAGGAACCCAAATTTTGTTCGAAAGACTATACACTGGGGTACTATAGCTCAGGTGTGGTAAAAAAAAATGGTGTATGCACGCTATTGCACAAGAACATCCAATTCCAACTCCAGAGAAAGGTGACAGACACAGAAGGTAGAATACTCATTCTAATAGGTCTTCTGTTTCATAGACCGGTGACTTTAGTCAATGTATATGCCCCCAACAGCAGAAGGGCCCAATTCTTCCAATCCTTACAAAACCTAATCACTGAACACAAAATAGGTACACTTATACTAGGGGGAGACCTCAATGTCACACTAGACCCTTCCTTTGACGCTTCCTCTAGCAGACCTACCGCCCAAACAAGACCCCCTAACTCTGTATTTAAATGCCTCTCATATTTAGGCCTATTAGACACATGGAGGATAAGGCACCCAACCCAACGAAATTACACCTTTTACTCATACCCCTGGGCAGCATATACCAGAATAGACTACATCCTGTTAGATAGAAATCATCTCTCCTTGCTGCGGGATTCAGATATCCAACCGACCTCTTGGTCGGACCATTCACAGGTGTGTACACAATTACAATGGCCAAATCACCCCATAACACCATTTATCTGGAGAATGGATGAATCTTTGTTACACCAACCACACACCACCGATGAGATAGCGAAATCCATAAAAGAATACTTCCTATTAAATACATCACCAAATATTTCACCACACACAGTATGGGAGGCCCATAAAGCGGTGATCAGAGGGGAGTGCATTAAACATACAGCTCACAGAAAGAAGATTTATAATCAAACAGTGGACAGACTGACTACACAACTAAACCACTTGGAACTGACACATAAAAACTCACCGACAGACAACACCCTCCTCCTACAAATAACTGAGACTAGACAAGAACTTAATAAGATTTTAACGAAGGAAGCACAGAGACGGGCAATTACGCTTAGAAAACTCTATTTCTTCGAAGGCAATAGAGCCGGCCCGTTGCTAGCCAGAGCGTTAAAGGCCCAATCATTAAAGTCACAAATACATAAACTAACAACCCCCGAAAACACAGACATCGTAGATAGTGAGGGAATTGCTAATCACTTTAGGGATTATTATTCCAAACTATATAATTTAGAACGGAATGAAACACCTGAACACCAAGAGGGTTTACGGAATTACATAAAAGAGGCTAACCTTCCCAAGTTACAGACAGATCAGCGGGCAACATTAGACAACCCCATCAGCCTATCAGAGATCCTTATAGCTATAAAAGACCTGCCGTCAGGCAAAAGCCCAGGCCCAGATGGCTTCACTAACGCCTATTATAAATCATTTAAGGATGCTCTGGCCCCACATTTACTTAAGCTTTTCCACACACTGGAGGAAGAGGGCTCACTCACCCAAGAGATGCTGACAGCCCATATCTCGGTCATACCCAAACCCCAAAAAAACCTCTCCGACCCCAGCAGTTACAGACCAATATCTTTACTGAATACGGACATTAAAATCCTGGGAAAGATTTTGGCCAAAAGAATCAACTCCGTATTGCAGACCCTAGTTCACACTGATCAGGTGGGATTCGTCCCTGGGAGGGAGGCACGAGATAACACCATTAGAGCGATAACTCTCATTTCCTACGCTAAACACAATAAAATACCAGCTGCCCTCCTGACCACCGACGCGGAGAAGGCGTTCGATCGGATAAGTTGGGGGTTCTTAAGAGAAACTTTAAAAGCAATGGGGTTCGGCCCACTCACAATCACGCGCATTTTTAGCCTTTATATGAATCCCACAGCAAAGGTCAGGGCAAATGGGATGTTATCCAGTCACTTTAGAATACAGAACGGCACACGACAGGGATGCCCACTGTCACCAATACTCTTTATCCTCACTATGGAAGTCTTTGCGGCTCACATTAGACAAAATCAAAAGGTGAAAGGTATCGAGATAGGCCCACATGATTTTAAGATAGCATTATATGCTGACGACGTCTTATTTACAGTCACAGATCCACTTCACACCATACCCATAATTTTAGACGAGATAAACACTTTTGGCCAGTTCTCAAATTTCTCAGTAAACACCCAGAAGTCGGAAATTCTAAATATCTCCATGACACCGTCAGACTTCCGAGCATTATCGAACATATGCCCAATGATACCCAGAAACAAATCAATCAAATACCTAGGAATTTATCTAACACCTACCCTCCCACTGTTATTTACTGAGAACTACACTAAACTCTTAAATGCAACAAGACATGACCTACACACCTGGGCCTTAAAACCCATCTCTTGGTGGGGACGTACCCAATGCATCAAAATGACTACACTGCCTAGGATCCTGTATATTCTTCAAGCAGCCCCCATACCCTTCCCGAAGTGGTTCCTATACCAACTTCAAAGGCAGATCAATTCATTTATTTGGGGGAAAACTAAACCCAGGATCAACAGGGACTCCATGTACAGGGCGACAATACACGGGGGGTTGGGAGTACCCAACTTAACAACATATTACAATGCTATAACATTGCAAAGACTACTGGATTGGCATAGGGCAGGAGACACGAAGGCATGGGTGTCTCTAGACTCGCATATACTTAAAGTCCCATCGGTAGGCGCACTATGCTGGGTCCCGAGATCCCTCAGACCACCCCAGTGTAGCGAATTGGCGATACATAAACATGTGTTTGACACTTGGGAAACCATTAGGATTAAGCGACCACATATCACGGGAACCCGTTCACCTCTTTTCCCCATCCCTATGAACGCTGAGTTGATAGGTGGTTTAGATAGCGGTCTCCAGAGGTTGGGGGAGTGGGGGTATACATTGCCACTAAAAGAGTTTACACGAGCAGGGAGACTGGCAGATAGAGAGGACTTGAAACTAGTGGCAGGCGGGAGATATTCCACCTGGCTGAAACACTCTCAACTTGCTCATTTTATACACACGTCCCCGTTTCAAACAGACTACCTCAGGGAGTTGACACCATTCGAAAACCTGTGCACAAGTAAGGATGCGCTACGACATACACTATCCCTCTCTAGACGGATCCTTCAGTCAGATCACATACACACACTCCCCCCATATACAACGAGGTGGCAGGAAGAGCTGGGCATTGTCCTAACTGGAGAGGACTGGTCCAGGATTTTTCATAATACAAGGAGGTCCTCGGGATCCCCTCAATTCCTTGAACTGAACTTCAAGGTCATGATGAGGTGGTACCTGACTCCCTCTCGAATCCACTCAATCTACCCAGGAGCAAACAGTAACTGTTGGAGGGGGTGTACATCAAAAGGACACTACCTTCACATGTGGTGGGAGTGCGAGAGGATTAAGCCTTTTTGGCATAAGATTGAATCCTTTTATCGACAGCTATTGACAGACGAGTTTATACTGACCCCAAGCACGGCCCTACTAAATGACCTTCCACCATTCCCCTGCAAACTAAGGCTTAGGCTATTACAAATGGGAATTAATGGTGCCAAAATCCTTATAGCTCGGCACTGGAAAACACAACACACACCAACACATGAGGATTGGGTTAATAGGGTAACAGATATCCTGACACTGGAAGAATATGTCTATTTTAAGAAGAAGAAACTGAACCTTTTCGCAGACATCAAATTTTTATGGGAAGACCTGTTAGCTAGACAAAAGACTGACCCTCCTAACACGACGTAGAATCTACCTTTCCCTTACGCCCACTTCCATAACCTCCCCCACACCCTATATAGTCTGTCCTACAATGGCTGGCTTGCTGTAGTAATTCCCTTTGTTGTTGCTCCGTCAACGGAGATTGAACTGACGCCTTTGTCTAGGTTTCGTGCCTCAGGGTATGGTGTTCTGCAATAGAACTTGTTATTTCTTTTCTATCAACTTACAAAAGTTCTTTTCTCTTCTCTCTCTTTCTTTCTCTCTCCTCTTTCTGTCTTCTCCTTTATTTCCTCTCATTAGACACATATGAAGAGGTCATCTAATTTGCAGTTGATAAGAGACATAGAGGTATCACATATTCTGTATAAGTAACGTTTTCATACTTGTCTTTGCTTTTATCATGATTGTAACTTTTACCGAAGATGACAATAAAGCCTTTAAAAAAAAAACCAAAAAAAAAAAACCCAGGTTGTTCAACCAAAATTGAGATGCAGATAAACGTACATTCTTGATTTTAAAATACATTTAGCAATAGAATATTTCACATATGATGATAGTATTATATTTAAATGTTTATTAATATTGCATACTCTATCTGAATGACAACATTAATAATTGTAGATCAGTATCCCTTTAATATAAAATTATATTGATTTGACAATGTTGGTGTTAATGAATTCTCTACTCCATATGTTGATGTAATGAATGGGATTGAGCATGCAATTCAAATCTAATATGTTATTTAAGGATATCCGAAGAATTATTTAATTTTCATCTATTAAAGGGACATTACATATAAATATTGAACAATGTGGATTTAGTATGTAATGTTCTGTCCATGTTTCTAAGACAAATGTCAATTAAAATGAGACATACCATACTGTGACAAGCCCTGCCTTAAGGATCCAGCAGCAACATCCATATCTGTAATATATTAAATGAGGATTGCATATCATTAATACAAATCATGCCATGTTTAAAATCTTTACATTATTAGCAAATCAATTTAAAACTATTAATCCTTTGGTAGTCCCATGAGTTAATTGTTTCCTCAATTCAATTCATGATAAATATATCCTGTACTCTTATTTTCAATCAGTTGTGTTGTTTACTGTAGCTTTAATTATTTTTTGGTGTTATTTCATTCTCATCAATTGATGTGCATATGTTATAATTTATTTGGATTCTTCTTTTTTTATTATGAATAATATTGAAAATAAGAATACTGTATTCTTCACATATATAATAATTCACATTTCATTTTGAACAACATGTATAAAGCAATGCCACTTACAGCAAAGCCATGTTAACGTGTATGCGCAATTCCATTTTCGCGAACATTGCGCAATGATTCAAAGCGGAATTACGCATCCGTCATTTGACCAACATGTATAAAGCAATGCCACTTACAGCAAAGCCATGTTAACGTGTATGCGCAATTCCATTTTCGCGATCATTGCGCAATGATTCAAAGCGGAATTACGCATCCGTCATTTGACCAACATGTATAAAGCAATGCCACTTTCAGCAAAGCCATGTTAACGTGTATGCGCAATTCAATTTTCGCGATCATTGCGCAATGATTCAAAGCGGAATTACGCATCCGTCATTTGACCAACATGTATAAAGCAATGCCACTTACAGCAAAGCCATGTTAACGTGTATGCGCAATTCCATTTTCGCTCTGTGACGCATATTCTGTAGAGCGCAAGACACATCATTCCTATTTCATGTGTCACTAATCTAAAATCAGATATCTAAACATCATATGTAGTGTATGTTGTGAGATATGTATAGGTTTAGTATCTGACTATATACACATTTATTGATTAAAAAAAAAAAATTAAGATATTATATGAAGTTGGATAATTACCTGGTTCAGATTCTCCATCTCCTCCCAGGCCACCGGACGGAGAAGCAGCTGCCCTGGCCCCCGCGTCAGGACTTTCAGATCCCGCAGCTGGGAGGGAAGAAGAGGAGGCCGAGGATGGCGAGGATCTGAATCTTTTGGGGACCCGGAGATTGAGGAGCTCGCATAAAGTCACCTCCTAAGGGAGTAGGTACAGTTTCCGCTGGGCCTCTCTTTTGCCACCTCTTTTACGGGCTTGTACCCAGTCCCTTATGAGGTTGACTTTTTTGGTTAACCGCAACCTCATATCTCCGAATCTCCTCATGATCTGATCCTGGGTCCTCTGGACCTCACACACCAATCTAACCGCATTGGTGATAGACTCCCAGAGGGCCTTCTTAACAGGCGCATCTGTCAACCTCCTCTTGTTCCCAAACAGCTGGGGATAAAAGTCCTTGACGGCGTGGACCAGTGCAGCGCTCTCCTCCTTGGTGAACCTGGGAGCTGACATGCCTGCTGGGTTGTAGATCTTTTTTATATAAATAATCAGATATACTGCCTGCAGGCATTAGAGAACTGACAAAGATGGCAACGTGTAATGGACTTTTATATGGTGAAGTAAACATGAGATGCACCATGGGACAAGTTATCTGTACATCTGATTGGATAAAAGTTTGAAATATTGTTAGAATGTCTGTGAGACCATCCTGACTCAAGTTGTGTTTGTGTGATGAACTCTGATTGGCCGTTCCTTAATGTTTCATATCTTAGTAACTCCCTTACACATACCTCATGGTGGTGCTGTAACTTCATTTTTCATGTAGACTTATTTGTAACTCATGGGCCTGTCATGCGGATATGTGTGACGCAGATTTAATATCCGTGATCCGTTAAATATTAATGATTACATTTTATTTAACATCTAATACTGTCACATTATTAATGTTGTAGACATTTCTCGGTTTAATAACGGTCTGTTTCTTTAATACAAATACACATTTAATATTGTATGTCTTTATTGTTCATAAAATCCATTTATTGACTTATTGTGAAGTATTGATATTGCTCTATTAAATGTATTTCATAATGCACATTGATTGTGTGCTATTGCGTGACATTAGACTCTAATGTTTAAAGATGCTAATCTGGTGTTTCAAGATGCGTTTCCCACGCAATATTTCTGAATGTTCAAATTCAGGTTATAAGGTCAGTAACTTGGATAATCTGTTTATAAATGTTAAACTACAGGTTTGTTTGTTATTAGTAAATAAACCTCGAGCTTGTATTTGTCTGAAGTGCTCATATATGTTATTGTGCAATGGCGTCTTTATTTTTAAATAGACATTACAAACAAACAATTGTATCAAATGATCTGTAGAGATAGAAAATTGTTTAGACTTTAAAATGTAAATCAATTTATCTTAGTATTTAGATATCCTCAACAGAAAAAATTTAAATGCACATGGTTGAGTCAATCACATAAGGCATCTCTGTGCATCCACCAATCTTCATCTACTGAGCCTATCTCGATATGCTTTTCAAGCAAAGTATGTCAAGATAGGAAGAGAAGTAAATACACTCTTTAAATCTCTTAAAGGGACACTGTCCAAACAAATTTAGCGTTGGTGATTCAGATTGAGCATGAAATGTTAATCAACGTTATAATTTAATCCGATTCTCAAATGTTAACAATTATCTTGTTATCTTTCTTTGCAAATCAATAATGATATTTGAGATTACGGACAATTGTTTCAAAAACCTGGGTTGTCCTTGATGATTGTTGGATAAATTAATCCACCACAAAAAACCAAGTTCAGTCCAGAGTACTGAAGCTAATAAATTATCTATTTAATGCCTTATTTTTAAAGTAATGATAGCAACATCACAAGGAGCATTCATAATATGAGACAATTTTTAAAGTTGCTTAAAATAGAATACTCATTCAGAATGTATAAATCATTAATTTTTTAACTGTCTCCCTTTAAGTATATTTTTAGTTCATGTCCCTTTAAATAAACATTTCACAATAATGCTTGAAATATCAGAAACCTAGGCACCTTCCTTTTGATAAATTAGTATAACATATGAGTCAATAAAATTTAGATTAACTTCTGGATTGTTTTACACACTGACTGAAATATATATTGTAAAGGAGGTATTTCGGAGTCTTCAGCTTAGAGGGACATTAAGCTATATGTTATGTATGCATTTTGGATAAGATTATAATATTTGAACAACTTAATATGTTTTGGTATTCAATCATTAGATTGTAATTATATATATTTTTGGATTAAATACATATCTACATAGGCTATTTTGATGCTGATTGTTGGTTGCACATAGATACCTTATGTAATTGACTAAGATATGTGCATTGATTTTTTTTTTTACAAAGTATATTTAAAGACTGAATGTAATTCCATAGTACTTTCTAAATATGTTTAAATTATTTTATGAATTATTTAAAAATCAATACACAATATACTTTGTGAATGTCCCTTTAAGGACCAAAACATTTGTAATGTTGATTTAACATTGTCAAAATAAACTAAAGGGGAATGAAAATTATATATAGATATGTGATGTCTAACCCAAGAGGTAAGATTTTAAAAACTACATAATATTATTAACTATAGTTAAATGACTCCACTAGAAAATCAAATCGATTAACCTGCCATCCAATACCTAGCTTGTGAAAAATATAAAGTTAAATGACCTACCATTTATAAATGTAAAAATTAAAATAATTTAGCAAATAATGTTTTGAGATACCTAAGGAAGATACAAGATCTTATAAAATTAATTTTACATTCAACAACACTGTCACTTTAATGTAATTGAACCACTTCCCCTTCTTAAAAGTGAAAAAAATTAATTTTTGAGAAATTGACTACATATCCGAAATTATTTTAACATCTAAGAATTTCAAAAGAAAAGCATTGATGGATCTCACTCCCCAATGAATGTTAAAAAAGATAGTTTAATGTAATATTCTCTGAATCAGTGGATTTTCAACAATTAAAGCATTATTTGATCTTATGCATGTGCTTGTCAAATAGACAACTACCAGTCATGGGAGTCAAATTGATTTTTATTGACAGATTATATGGATATTTATTATAATCTGTTCCAAAGAGTGTATTTAATACTAAACTTTTTATTATTACCATTTTAAAATTTAATAGTTTCTGAACCAAAAATAAAAATATATTCCTGGAAGTCATCAGATGCCAATCTGAAATGTAAATTTTTTTTTTACAAAAGTTAATACACACGTAGTCAAAGAATCATAAAATACATTTACAATCATCTTGTGTCTATGCTCTAACTTTGTTCAACATTTTTTAAAGATATTTATTAATTATATTTAAAAAAAAAATATATGATTTTCGAATTATACATAAAAATGTATATCACATTTCAATAATATATATGTTGAACATAAATGTCATATTTCATGTCCATTCAAATACCTCTATATCAACTATAATATGTATTCCTTTTTATGATTGTGATCCTTAAATATCTAATGATGAAATATGTATGACTAATTTATGTAAGCTACCAATAATCAACATTCTTCCTGTGATTATTAACTAGCATGCATTGGTACACCAACCTGGATAATGCATGGTCTTTGAAAGTCAATTCAGGGCTAAACAGTTGATCTTCAATAGGTGTCTTATTCATCATTTCAAAAATAGAGGACTGAAATCCCATCTAAAAATTAGAAATTCATCTGTCTGATTGTGATCCCTAAATATCTAATTAAGAACTAAATATGACTAATGTATGAAAGCTACTAATATTCAACATTCTTCCTGTGATTCTTAACTAGCATGCATTGGTACACCAACCTGGATAATGCATGGTCTTTGAAAGTCAATTCAGGGGTAAAAAGTTGATCTTCAATAGGTGTCTTATTCATCATTTCAAAAATAGAGGACTGTGAAATACCATCTAAAAATTAGAAAATCATCTAAGTGTCTCCAATAGGATGCCTCAACAGCCTTATTCTATTAAATAGTTGGCACTTACCATGTGAACATGTCTTTGTATGCTTTTCAAGGTCAGCAGATTTGAAAGATAATGCCAGACATGATCCCATTGGTATACCTCAATTTCAATCTTCACTGTCAGGCTTCTAATTCTTCCCTTTCAGTCTTTAGATTAAGTCAGCTCCCTAATGGCATAAAAGGTTTATTCAAAATTACTACAAGTGTGTGAATCATTTCTCTAACCCTCTCCCACCCCCCATTTCATAAGAAATTTCTGTCACTAGCTTACTGTGTAGCATCTTGTGTTATGTTCTATCAAGTGTGAAGATGAGTCATATTGAGCAGAACAAACCTCTAATGTGTGACATTGAACCATAGTCAAAACAACAGAGAGGGTTGGCGCACATCTAAATACTTGAATCCACATGTTTTTAACATTTACAAGCAAAATTAAATTTAATTTTTTTTTTTTTTTTTTTGCTGCAAGACTTTAAGTCTATATATCTTTAAATAAAGTTGGGATCTTAGTCACACAATATGGCCATATTCTGCTAAGCCAGTCTACCACTTACAAGGTGTCCCAAAGTCAGACTGGTCCTAACACTAGTCTGTTTAGCTTTGCTGGGCTGAGTCATTCGATTCTAATATTAAATACAGAATTCCAAAATTGCAGTGCTATGCCTCAAATCATGACTGCACAGAATGAAACTCCCTAGCTTTATATGTATATATATATATACCATAGTCACATTATACTAGTCAGTTTACCTTTGCTGGGCTGAGTCATTCGATTCTAATATTAAATACAGAATTCCAACTTTGCAGTGCTATGCCTCAAATCATGACTGCACAGAATGAAACTCCCTAGCTGAGTATATATATATATATATATCAAGATCACATTATATGGAATACACCTGGGCTCCTGGGCTGGGTGGTGTGCATTAACCAAAGGGATTTGGTCAACTCCCTATTATAGAATCAAACACAAGGGGGGGTTGGTTAAGCACACCACAAAAAAACCATTTTAAAGTTTTTAAAATACTAGCACACATATTGTGGGAGTGCTGCCAAAAAGACCAAAACAATAACAAAACAACAGAGAGGGTTGGCGCACATCTAAATACTTGAATCCACATGTTTTTAACATTTACAAGCAAAATTAAATTTAATTTTTTTTTTTTTTTGCTGCAAGACTTTAAGTCTATATATCTTTAAATAAAGTTGGGATCTTAGTCACACAATATGGCCATATTCTGCTAAGCCAGGATTCAAGTATTTAGATGTGCGCCAACCCTCTCTGTTGTTTTGTTATTGTTTTGGTCTTTTTGGCAGCACTCCCACAATATGTGTGCTAGTATTTTAAAAACTTTAAAATGTTTTTTTTGTGGTGTGCTTAACCAACCCCCCCTTGTGTTTGATTCTATAATAGGGAGTTGACCAAATCCCTTTGGTTAATGCACACCACCCAGCCCAGGAGCCCAGGTGTATTCCATATAATGTGATCTTGATATATATATATATATACTCAGCTAGGGAGTTTCATTCTGTGCAGTCATGATTTGAGGCATAGCACTGCAAAGTTGGAATTCTGTATTTAATATTAGAATCGAATGACTCAGCCCAGCAAAGGTAAACTGACTAGTATAATGTGACTATGGTATATATATATATACATATAAAGCTAGGGAGTTTCATTCTGTGCAGTCATGATTTGAGGCATAGCACTGCAATTTTGGAATTCTGTATTTAATATTAGAATCGAATGACTCAGCCCAGCAAAGCTAAACAGACTAGTGTTAGGACCAGTCTGACTTTGGGACACCTTGTAAGTGGTAGACTGGCTTAGCAGAATATGGCCATATTGTGTGACTAAGATCCCAACTTTATTTAAAGATATATAGACTTAAAGTCTTGCAGCAAAAAAAAAAAAAAAAAATTAAATTTAATTTTGCTTGTAAATGTTAAAAACATGTGGATTCAAGTATTTAGATGTGCGCCAACCCTCTCTGTTGTTTTGTTATTGTTTTGGTCTTTTTGGCAGCACTCCCACAATATGTGTGCTAGTATTTTAAAAACTTTAAAATGGTTTTTTTGTGGTGTGCTTAACCAACCCCCCCTTGTGTTTGATTGAACCATAGTCATGCTAGAGGATCCCTTTCTGAGTATTTACATTTTAAGTAATGTGTAAACTAAATACTAGTTTAGAAAATGTATGCCATATGATGTATTTGTGTACAATTCATGCCAGCAACAGTCCAGACATTTATACTTACCAGCTGATGTCCTCTTTAAAAACCAGGTGGCAAAGACTCGCTACAGGACCCAATGGCCAGAGCATCACCTATATTAATAAATGAAACACATTTTTAGCATTTGATGAACAATCCTAACATGTTTGCACAATTCTCTACTTGTCATTTCCCTACAGTTCACATCTATTGATAATACTCCAGTCTAACTTCTATTCTTTACCGTCTAAAGTTGCGGTTGATGATGTCTGCTCTGACATTGAGGCCCTCGTCCCGGGATGGCCCCTCTAGAACAGGATCATCCTCCTCATCTCTGAGGAGGTTTCTGTCCGGCCGGACGGCCTGCAGCATCCCAGCCCGCTGTGCAATATTATGCAGGACGCTACAGGCTACAACGATCTTAGCCACCTTCTTTGGGTTGTACTGGAGGGCTCCTCCCGACCTGTCCAGGCACCTGAACCTCATCTTCAGGAGCCCGAACATCCGTTCAACCACCGCCCTGGTTCTCTTATGAGCCCTATTGTAGCGCTCCTCAGACACATCAGTCGGGCTACGCAAGGGGGTAATGAGCCAAGGCCGGCTCATGTACCCAGAATCACCTATAAATTATGAACAGAACATAATTCCAACAGAATCCTCAAAATAGTATTTGTAGTACAATAAAAAGTTTTGTACACGATAATCCATTAACAAATGTTTATTTTAACTTTAAAATATCTAGTTCAATATTATTCTCTATCTTCCCATTTCAGCTAAGACATGCTACATATGCGTATTTCTCCTAAATCAAGCCTTGTGTAAAATGCTAACTACATGGTTACATTACATTCTCTATCTGAGCATTTAAGGTAAGACATGCTACATATCTGCATTGAACTAAAAGACATTTGCGGAAAGAGACAATGACATGGTTAAATTGCATTAGCTAATATCTTCCCATTTCAGCTAAGACATGCTACATATGCGTATTTCTCCTAAATCAAGCCTTGTGTAAAATGCTAACTACATGGTTACATTACATTCTCTATCTGAGCATTTAAGGTAAGACATGCTACATATCTGCATTGAACTAAAAGACATTTGCGGAAAGAGACAATGACATGGTTAAATTGCATTAGCTAATATCTTCACATTTCAGCTAAGACATGCTACATATGCATATTTCTCCTAAATCAAGCCTTGTGTAAAATGCTAACTACATGGTTACATTACATTCTCTATCTGAGCATTTAAGGTAAGACATGCTACATATCTGCATTGAACTAAAAGACATTTGCGGAAAGAGACAATGACATGGTTAAATTGCATTAGCTAATATCTTCCCATTTCAGCTAAGACATGCTACATATGCGTATTTCTCCTAAATCAAGCCTTGTGTAAAATGCTAACTACATGGTTACATTACATTCTCTATCTGAGCATTTAAGGTAAGACATGCTACATATCTGCATTGAACTAAAAGACATTTGCGGAAAGAGACAATGACATGGTTAAATTGCATTAGCTAATATCTTCCCATTTCAGCTAAGACATGCTACATATGCGTATTTCTCCTAAATCAAGCCTTGTGTAAAATGCTAACTACATGGTTACATTACATTCTCTATCTGAGCATTTAAGGTAAGACATGCTACATATCTGCATTGAACTAAAAGACATTTGCGGAAAGAGACAATGGCATGGTTAAATTGCATTAGCTAATATCTTCCCATTTCAGCTAAGACATGCTACATATGCGTATTTCTCCTAAATCAAGCCTTGTGTAAAATGCTAACTACATGGTTACATTACATTCTCTATCTGAGCATTTAAGGTAAGACATGCTACATATCTGCATTGAACTAAAAGACATTTGCGGAAAGAGACAATGACATGGTTAAATTGCATTAGCTAATATCTTCACATTTCAGCTAAGACATGCTACATATGTGTATTTCTCCTAAATCAAGCCTTGTGTAAAATGCTAACTACATGGTTACATTACATTCTCTGAGCATTTAAGGTAAGACATGCTACATATCTGCATTGAACTAAAAGTAGACATTAGCGGGGGGAAAATATATGGTTAAATTGCATCCTATAGCTGAACATTACGCTAACATTTTAAAACTACAGTGGCAATTGTCACAATAATTAACCATGTTGTGCACAAATACTCACCAACGAGATAACCAGGGGGCATTTGTCTTTCCTCAAACTGTCTCCACAGGGACGACAGAGAGAGGATGCGGGCATCATGACAAGCTCCTCCAAAATTCGCACACACATGCATAATCCTCATCTGTGCGTCACAAACATACTGCACGTTGAGGCTATGAAAATGTTTGCGATTTCTGAAGGGCGAGTCATCAATTGGAGCACGCAGCGCAATGTGGGTACAATCTATGGCTCCCAAGACATTGGGCATTTGAGCAATATCAAAGAATTCCCGCTTCAGGCGCCTCCAATCACCATCATTCTGTGGGAATCCTATGTATTGCTTACTGATACATACCATGGCGTCCAGAAAGTTATCAAACACCACAGAGAATGTACCTTGAGCCAGGCCATGCATGTACAGTTCTCCGGATTGAAAACTCCCGGAGGCCAGGACGTATAGACAGCTTAGCATCCTACTCATGGCGGGAACAGCAGTCCTTATTCTTATACGTGGCTCCAAATGAGGTTTAAGAAGATCGTAAAGGCCAATGAGCTGTTCGCGATCGAGCCAATACTTATCAAAAACCTCAAAGTCACTCATGTTTTCCAAGGTGGGTCTCACCCTGTAGACACGAGGACCTCGAACCAGATGACCCCTTCGTCTCAGTCTGAGCCGCCGAGGCTGCCTGATTCGACCAACAGCTAGTTCGCCAATAGCAGCACCAGCAGCGTCTACCATGTCATCGTCATCCATCTTTCAAAACAGCGTAACAAGGTAAGCACTTGATCTGATGTGGATCACAAGTTATGCATTGGACATGTTGTTTGGGGGATTTATAGTACAATTAGTCCAATGGTAGTGAGTTTGTAATGATTGGTGATTGTATTCACCTGTTTGTATGTGAGCGGCGCAAATGCTTTCACAGTGGGCGTTTATTTGTTGTTTGCTGAAATGTTAGTTTCAAACAATGATTCTCAATGTGAAAGTGTAAAATATCACACATACAGTGCATGTTTGTAATGTTTGATCATATGCGTAATCAATATTTCTTAAACGCGATCTTATAGCAACAAGCACACGTCCAGGCTAACATGAATGAAAGTGCATAGTTGTGTATAATGTGCATCGAATGTGATCGATCAATGTTGCTGCAATATTGTTTGTAAACGATAAAGTGACAGCTGCCATCTGTAATATTGTATATATAAGTGATTGCCGAGCAGTCAATATTGTATGCGTCCCTTTAAAATCGCAATAATAATTCCGAACTTCCCGTCTGCCATCTGTAGTATTGTATATATAAGTGATTGCCGAGCTGTAAATATTGTATGCGTCCCTTTCAAATCGCACTAATACTGAATAACTTCCGGCTGTCATCTGTAGTATTGTATATATAAGTGATTGCCGAGATGTCAATATTGTATGCGTCCCTTTCAAATCGCACTAATACTGAATAACTTCCGTCTGCCATCTGTAGTATTGTATATATAAGTGATTGCCGAGCTGTCAATATTGTATGCGTCCCTTTCAAATCGCACTAATACTGAATAACTTCCGGCTGTCATCTGTAGTATTGCATATATAAGTGATTGCCGAGATGTCAATATTGTATGCGTCCCATTCAAATGGCACTAATACTGAATAACTTCCGCCTGTCATCTGTAGTATTATATATATAAGTGATTTGCGATCTGACAATATTTATTAATTGTCCCATTGAAATCGCCTTAATAATGCTGTTCCAAACTGTTGTTTACGTATATGTTGTATTGTAGTATTGAGTGTTAAAGTTCCGAAAGGGGCGGTACAGTGGTGAATCTGTGATGTGTATGGTTGAATCTTCTAATGACGTCATGATATTATTAACCTGCCTATGTAGTTCTGAAATCCTCATTGTGTTGTTCTATTGTGCTACATTGTTATTGTGTGCTGAATAAAATCTAAATGTGTGCTTTGTGGTTGCGTGATGGGTGATGCGTGTTATGTACATGTACGTATATATTGTGATTGTGTCCCACATATGCTGACTTCTATATAGCGGTCTGGCATTGTTGTTCCTTCCCATAAAGTGACATCTGTAATCTGGTGTACTGATGTTCTTGTTGTACGTAATTCCTAATGGTTTCTGGTGATGGAATCATGATGTTAAAAGTACAGTAAAATCCATATGTTGTGTTTTGTGATTCCTCTAGAGAATGTAATGTGTTTTTCCCCCATCATTTGAATGCACATGTATGAGTGAATGTTAAAAGTAATGTATGTGCATCCATGAGTGATCATGTGTTAAGCATATGTAGATATGCTGTTGCTGCAAGTATATGAGTTGAATAACTGAAATGCAATAATAAAGGTAAATGAGAGGTGTTTCCCATTGTGTAGTGTTTGTGAATCCAGAAATGTTGACATTATTTTTGTGTCCGTTTAAATGTAATATTTTTAAAACAAAAATGTTGTTACTAGTGATGTTGATTTGTAGTTGATGTAATATAAAAGTCTGAAAGAATTTAATGGTGTTGTGAATATTCAAACAGTAAAATCCATTTAGAAGTAGAAAAGAGGGCGCCACATAGCGTAATATTGTTGACTCAAAGTCCAAATAGGTGATTATTGTTATCGCTTACCAGAGATAAATGCACCGTATTATAACCGGTGCTGACAGGCAGGCTAACACTTTCAGTGGTTAGCACACTGGGTGGCCTCAGGCAGGCTGTACACAGGTGGTACTCAGCGTTCGCTTGATTGGTGTGCGTCTGTGCAGCTAATGTGTGAGACACTGCGGTGGATCAAACACTTTGAAACCTTTACCAGGCAGGATCGAAAGAGAACAAAGGACAACTTCCGTGTATATAATAAAAGAGTTTTAATCCATACAAACTACTATGCGTTTCTAGACCTACACCGGTCTTTTCTTCAGGCATACAAACAATGGATACAAATTTCTTAAGATAACGATCTTATATACAATTAAAAACGGAAGTTGTCATAGTTTTCAGCAAGGATGGATACTCTGTATCTCATTTATGCTAATTGGGCTTGGTCACCTGTGAACATCATTAACCTTAGCATTATATATCCCAAAGGACCCATAAATATAACTAAAACAATTTAAAGGGTCCCGTCACAATCTGCTACAATAATCACCAATGTATTAGAGTGTGCCTACCTAAACGTTTACAATATAATGTGTGATTCGCAGATCTTGATGAAATATAAGTCGTATATGATTTTGTTAAAACCGAGTGTACCCTCATATAATAAAATGTGAAAGTAAAATTAAAATGGAATCGACTACTGGCTAAATAGCTCATGTTTGAATTCACTTGGGGGATATGTTGTTTCTTTCTTATTCTAAAAACTAAAAATGGTACGTGTGTGAGTGTGTGTAGAGGATGTGATGTGTGTTGGACATGAACCAGAAATGTTATTTTAAACAAATAAATACAATGATGTGTACAATGATGTGTACTATAGACCTAGTTACTATAACATGAAATCAACTCCATAAATCCACAAACTAATTCTCTTTCACAAACATCAAAAACACTTTGTACAGAACAACACAAGCAAAATATTGACACTAACATCTCACTAACAGCAGTCCTAAATCCCATTGGACATTATCATTGTCTGATCAACTTTGGCGTACTGGCCACATCAGATACATCAGATGCTTTTCAACTTTTTGAAATATAAATCAAAAATTAATTCCTCAAATAAAGAATACAAACAAAGAATATTTATTCTATCGACATTTTTACCCTTTTGTTTTGATTACAAAAGTTCAGACACCACAGGATCAAAATCAGCTAAACAACAAAAGGTCTACGCTATAATCACTCATTACAGATGTGTTAGACTATATACACACATAGAAACACCAGTTGTTTTATGAACATGTATGTTCGTTTTATAACATTTGCATGCAAAAGAACCTCTGTGTATTATGATCCACAGCTGGGGGTCGCACTTTATTTTAGTTATCAATTTTATTACACTAATCATTCGGGTTCATCATACGAAATCGAGCGTTGAATAAACAGAACTCGATCCATATGTTGCAATTTCTGCAATCACTTTATTCTATTTATCGATATTTAAAATCCATCTGGCCAAATGGAGTTTGGTACATACATTTTACTTACTGTAATAATGTGATACAAATTGTAATGTGTATCACACATGTAACTATATGGAAAGTAATATGTTTCCCAAGTTACACATATGAGTTAATATAAGCCAAACACAGTTTATACTGGAATCAGAGAGAGTGCAATTACAGCAAAAAACAGTTAGGCTTTAAATAAAGAAGAAATAAATGACAATACCTTAACTCCTAGGTATATCACATGTAGCAAGAGTCAGTGTGGAAGTTTGGATCTTGCAGATGGCTTTAACTAACAAGATTTAGGACAGCGGAGTTCCGGCGATGCAGGGATCAGAGCTGCAGGGAGAGAGACAAGCTTACCGCACTTCGGCCGTAGCTGATGACGTATTGAACGGCTTTGGCTGGAACTGGAATGCAGCCAAGTTTGAAATTACAGGTAACGCTGAATTGGAAGATGCGGATGCTGAATCTTTTACTTGGAAGCAGTATGACAGGAAGCCGGTAGCTGAAAAAGAGGTTTAAGTTAAGTAACAGCACTTTAAGTTAATAAACCTTTGAGAGGCTGACTGAGCTTGAAAATCCTTTAGAGGCTTCAATTAACCAGCAAGGAAGTGCTGGGAGGATGTTCCTTATAAAGGGAGGAGGTAGTGATTCTTAAAGGTACAGTCAGAGAGAGAAATAGTGAGGACTCCTTACATAGGCCCCCCACCAAGGAAACCACAGCGAGGTTTCACGGACGAGGTCTATCTGGGTTTCTCCGATGGAAGAGGGAAACGAGACGAGGAGCAGAGAGATTAGAGGCCGGCTCCCAGGAATCCTCCTCATGACCATAACCCAACCAATGGACCAAGTAGTAGAGTTGACCTCGGAGAAGACGGGAATCAAGAATACTATGAACCTGGTATTCCTCCTGGGGATTCAAATCCACTGCATCAGGTTGCAGGATGGGAGTATGTACAGTTGAGGTACAAGGTTTCACCAAGGAGATGTGAAAGGTGGGATGCACCCGCATAGAGGGTGGTAGATCCAGAGTAACAGTAACCGGGTTTCGTATGGAGGTGATAACAAATGGACCTATGTAAGTCTTACCCAGCTTCTTACAGGGATAGTGCAACTTTAGGTTCCTAGTGGAGAGCCAGACCCTCTGCCCAACTGCATACTGAGGACTGTCCCTATGGCGTAAGTTATAATATTTACTTTGGGAGGCCTGGGCTTCAAGGATATGAGCCCTTGCAGAAGAGAAAATACGTGAAATATCATTTACCGTATCATTCACCTGAGGACATGGAGAATCAATTTTAGGTAAGAGATCATGTCGAGGATGGAGTCCGTAGTTGATAAAGAACGGGCTGAAACCAGTGGAAGAACTTACATGGTTGTTATGTACAAACTCAGCCAAAGGAAAATATTCCGCCCAGGCATTCTGTTCTTGAGAGCAGTAACATCTCAAATACTGTTCTACAGCTTGATTCATTCGCTCAGTCTGCCCGTTAGATTGAGGGTGGAAAGAAGTCGTGAGGCATTGGTCAATATGTAAGGCTTTACAAAGGTGTCTCCAAAACCGTGACGTGAACTGTGTTCCCCGGTCACTAACCACAGATTTTGGAATCCCATGTAAGCGAATCACCTCTTTAATAAAAAGTTCAGCAGTGTGTTTGGAGGTTGGAAGAGCAGAAGTAGGGATAAAATGAACCATCTTCGAAAAGAGATCGGTAACAACAAAGATAGTAGTATACCCATTGGATCTGGGCAAATCAACAATGAAGTCCATAGAGACCTTATCCCAGGGTCTCAGAGGGGCTTGAAGTGGTTGCAGGAACCCAATAGGACGTTGTTTTGAATGTTTAGAGGTGGCACAGACAGTGCAATTCGAAAGATAAGATTTGACTGAATTTCTGATTCCAGGCCACCAATAAGAACGGAGAATGAGGTCAGTGGTCTTGTTTACCCCCATGTGTCCTGCTAGAGGCGAGTCATGGACACTTCGTAACACCAATGGACGTAGGGAAGTAGGTATATACAATTTCTTTTCTTTGTAGAACAACCCATCTGTATGCATAGTAAGACCATCTGTAGGTCGGTTATCGTCAGAAATTTGAGCATTTTTCATCTGTGGCATGATATCACCTAAGAAACCAAGAATACAATCTCGAGGAATTATAGTGGATGGGGTATTATTAGAGGTGGAAATAACATGTTGTCTAGAGAGGGCATCAGCTTTCCCATTCTTTTCTCCTGGCCTATAAGTAATTACGTAGTTGAACCTCGAAAAATAAAGGCTCCATCTTAATTGTCTGGAGGAAAGAGTCTTATTTGATTGCAAGTATTGCAGGTTCTTATGATCTGTGAATATTACAATAGGGTGAACAGCTCCTTTCAGCAGATGTCTCCAGTGATCAAATGAACTTTTGATCGCCAACAATTCCTTTTCACCTACAGGATAGTTAATTTCGGCAGGCTGTAAGATCCTAGAAAAATATGCAAAGGATCCTTGAATGATGGTCTTTGGGATAGGATAGCACCGATTGCATATTCGGAAGCGTCTACTTCCAACACGAATTGATGGTTCATATCTGGAAATCTTAAAATAGAAGCTGTAGAGAATCTCTCCTTGAGAATATCAAATGCTTCTTGTGCTTTAGGTGTCCAACAGAATATGTTATGTATTTTAGTAAGATCTGTAAGAGGCTTGGCAATTGCAGCAAAGCCAGGAATAAACTTCCTATAGAAGTTTGAGAACCCTAAGAAACGTTGAGTTTCTTTTCTAGTACTAGGAATTGGCCAATCCAACACTGCCTGTACCTTTTTGTTATCCATAGAAATTCCTTTTACAGTAATATGATAGCCTAGGAAAGAGATGTCTTGAGTTTCAAAAATACATTTCTCAAGTTTAGCGTATAAACTATTTTTTCTTAACCTAGTTAGTACTTCTTTGACGTGAATTCTATGTTGTTCAAGATTTTGTGAATATATTAAGATGTCATCTAAATAGACTACGATATATACATCCAATATGTCTCTGAAAAGGTCGTTAATGAAGCATTGAAATGTTGCTGGGGCATTACAAAGGCAGAATGGCATTACAGTATACTCAAAAAGACCATATCTGGTCCTAAATGCAGTAAGCCATTCGTCACCAGCTCTCATTCTGATAAGATTATAGGCGCCCCTAAGATCCAATTTAGTGAATATTGAGGCGCCTCTCAATCTTTCTATCAGTTCGGGAATTAATGGAAGAGGGTACCTGTTTTTTCTAGTGCGTTTATTAAGCTCCCTGTAGTCTATTATAGGTCTGAGAGAACCGTCTTTGTTGGTAACAAAAAACATGCCAGCACCTGCAGGTGAGGTGCTGGGTCTTATAAAGCCCTTTTTAAGGTTCTCATCAATATATGTTTTTAAATGCTCTAATTCAGGCTTAGACAGGGGATATAAATGCCCAAATGGTATAGAGACACCTGGAAGCAGATCAATGGGGCAGTCATATGCCCTGTGGGGAGGTAAGGATTCTGCTTCCTTTTTGTCAAATACGTCAGAAAACTCACAGTATTGAGGGGGTATTTTATTTTCTGAATCAGTCAGAGTTAAACAAATAGGATTATTATTTGTAATTTTGATGTTATGGTTTTCTGGAAATGTAATGACTAGACTTGACCAATCAATATGTGGTTTATGCAAACTTAGCCATTTAATACCAAGAATAACTTCAAACATAGGTGAAGAGATCACATCCAAAATTATCTGTTCAGAGTGATCACTTTCAGTGTGTAACAGAAGGGGTATGGTTTGATGAGTAAGTGGACCGCTAGGTAGAAGATTGCCATCAATAACTTTGACAGAGACAGGGATGTGCTTAGTGATCATAGGAATTTTATTAAGTTTCACAAAATTCACATCAATGAAATTACCACAGGACCCTGTGTCAATTATGGCTGTAGTCTGGATCTTGTAATGTTCCCACTGTAAAGAGATGGGTAACGTTAAATACTTCGTGGCAGTAGTTTTGGAGAAAAAGTTAGTAAGAGGGAGGTCAATCTTACCTAATTTCTGTTTAGCCAATAGGGGGCATTCCTTAACCTCATGCTTAGGAGAAGCACAATATAAACACAGGTTTAGTGTTTTTCTTCTAGATTTTTCTTGTGAGGATAGAGGCCCTTTAATAAATCCTATTTCCATAGGTTGTGGGAAATCTTTCCCTGAAGGAGAAGAGGGTATTGTAGAGACTCTCTTTGTGAACCCAGATTTTTCAGAACGTCTTTCCCTCAGACGCCGGTCAATGGATATGGACACTGTGTACAGCTCCTCCAAGGTATCTGGTATTCCAATCCGTGAGAGTTCATCTTTTAGTTCCTCACTTAATCCCAAGCGAAATTGATTCTTTAGTGAAATCTCATTCCACAAAGAATAAGTGGCATAAATCTTAAACTGAGTGATGTATGTTTCAACAGCATTTTTATTTTGTTTCAAAGCTCTGAGGTTATTCTCTGCTGAGATCTGCTTATAAGGATCATCGTAGAGTGTGGACATTTCTGAAAAGAAGGCTTCCAAAGATCCTAAGATAGAATCCTGTTTTTCAAAAAAGCTGTCCGCCCATGCCCTGGGCTCTCCCCTTAAATATGATATGACAGTTAAAACTCTCGTTCTCTCTGAAGCATATGTTTTAGGTCTCAGTTCAAATAACAGCATACAGGAGTTTCTGAACTCTCTGAACTGAGAGCAGTTGCCAGAAAATTTTTCAGGAGTAGAAACTGCAGGTTCAGGTTGGTGTTCATTCTGACCTGATTTAGCAGCAAGTGTTTCCCTAAGACAAGCTTTTAATGCCTGGTTTTCTAATTGTAATTCATGAAATGAACTTGTATTCATATCCATTTATGTATTTTAAACAGGACGATAAAGAACCAAAACAAAAAATGATTTCAATTAAAGTTTCAACAAGTCCTGTATCTTTTTGGCTGGTTAATTATGTAATAATGTGATACAAATTGTAATGTGTATCACACATGTAACTATATGGAAAGTAATATGTTTCCCAAGTTACACATAAGCCAAACACAGTTTATACTGGAATCAGAGAGAGTGCAATTACAGCAAAAAACAGTTAGGCTTTAAATAAAGAAGAAATAAATGACAATACCTTAACTCCTAGGTATATCACATGTAGCAAGAGTCAGTGTGGAAGTTTGGATCTTGCAGATGGCTTTAACTAACAAGATTTAGGACAGCGGAGTTCCGGCGATGCAGGGATCAGAGCTGCAGGGAGAGAGACAAGCTTACCGCACTTCGGCCGTAGCTGATGACGTATTGAACGGCTTTGGCTGGAACTGGAATGCAGCCAAGTTTGAAATTACAGGTAACGCTGAATTGGAAGATGCGGATGCTGAATCTTTTACTTGGAAGCAGTATGACAGGAAGCCGGTAGCTGAAAAAGAGGTTTAAGTTAAGTAACAGCACTTTAAGTTAATAAACCTTTGAGAGGCTGACTGAGCTTGAAAATCCTTTAGAGGCTTCAATTAACCAGCAAGGAAGTGCTGGGAGGATGTTCCTTATAAAGGGAGGAGGTAGTGATTCTTAAAGGTACAGTCAGAGAGAGAAATAGTGAGGACTCCTTACACTTACATACACACATCATTGTATTTATTTGTTTAAAATAACATTTCTGGTTCATGTCCAACACACATCACATCCTCTACACACACTCACACACGTACCATTTTTAGTTTTTAGAATAAGAAAGAAACAACATATCCCCCAAGTGAATTCAAACATGAGCTATTTAGCCAGTAGTCGATTCCATTTTAATTTTACTTTCACATTTTATTATATGAGGGTACACTCGGTTTTAACAAAATCATATACGACTTATATTTCATCAAGATCTGCGAATCACACATTATATTGTAAACGTTTATGTAGGCACACTCTAATACATTGGTGATTATTGTAGCAGATTGTGACGGGACCCTTTAAATTGTTTTAGTTATATTTATGGGTCCTTTGGGATATATAATGCTAAGGTTAATGATGTTCACAGGTGACCAAGCCCAATTAGCATAAATGAGATACAGAGTATCCATCTACAGCCCATTGGTCCTTGCTGAAAACTATGACAACTTCCGTTTTTAATTGTATATAAGATTGTTATCTTAAGAAATTTGTATCCATTGTTTGTATGCCTGAAGAAAAGACCGGTGTAGGTCTAGAAACGCATAGTAGTTTGTATGGATTAAAACTCTTTTATTATATACACGGAAGTTGTCCTTTGTTCTCTTTCGATCCTGCCTGGTAAAGGTTTCAAAGTGTTTGATCCACCGCAGTGTCTCACACATTAGCTGCACAGACGCACACCAATCAAGCGAACGCTGAGTACCACCTGTGTACAGCCTGCCTGAGGCCACCCAGTGTGCTAACCACTGAAAGTGTTAGCCTGCCTGTCAGCACCGGTTATAATACGGTGCATTTATCTCTGGTAAGCGATAACAATAATCACCTATTTGGACTTTGAGTCAACAATATTACGCTATGTGGCGCCCTCTTTTCTACTTCTAAATTACAGATATCTTCTTCCCGAAGACCAGAGGAGCCTTGCCGCCAGCACATCTGATTGCTTTACAAGATTCAGCACCATCATCTCACATGAACTAATATGGTTTGTCCTTAGACCAAAATCACTTATTATTTTTTTCAGCGCACCCCGCTCACGGTTCCCCTAGGGGTTCCCCTTTCATGACAGTAAAATCCATAAATCCCCCATAGGGAAATAGTCATTTCTTGATCTATTTATCATAGCTGGGTCTAACGCATGAAATCATGTCTTTTCTATCGCTGGTATTTGGAGTTTTTCTGTCTACGCTATTTGCGTGCGTTAGGGAAATGAGGGTTTTGCATGCACGAGCACGTCTTCCCAATAGAAGTCAATGGAGGCTCTGAAAATTGGTCATTTTTTTTTTCTAAGACTGGTTTTCATCGTAAAATGAGTGACGTCATGAGCTTTTGTGAAAAAGTAACTAAATCGTGTTCTTTTTGTAATAAATAAATATTTTGTGTATGTCATGTGGTGTATATTGTTTGTATGAGTGTATGCTTGTGATAATGTTATTAGTTAGATGTAGGTATATGAGGGTCTTTTCCCGTGTGTCAATGTAAGTCAATGGGAAAATGGATTTGTGTTGTTTTTTTTCAAACACCCGAGATCTCGCAACTTTAATCCTTTGTATTTTGATGAAAAATTATTAAATATGAAAAATAAACATAGTGCAGTGTTTGTATGACTGTAAGTGTAGTTTGTGTAATATTTTTTATTTGATTCGTGGATGTTTTTTTTGTCGGTATATGTTTACTACTGGGTCTGAGGTGTCGGTAGAAATGTGAGCGTTAGGTTTTTTTTGAGTGTCGGTAACTGAACTCTAAATACCGGAGTCCGTAAGAAACCCACGTTAGGAGCCTCTAACGCTGGTTTTCACGGCTAACGCCGAACTCCAAATCTAGGCCTAAGTTTCTAAATCCATTAAGAAGGCTATGTCTGTTATTCCTCCTTCTAGTAAACGTAAAAAGTCTTTTAAAACTTCTCATTTTTCAGATGAATTTTTAAATGAACATCATCATTCTGATACTGATATTGGTTCTTCTGATTCAGAGGATTCTGTCTCAGAGGTTGATGCTGATAAATCTTCATATTTATTTAAAATGGGATTTATTCGTTCTTTACTTAAAGAAGTCCTAATTGCATTAGAAATTGAGGATTCTAGTCCTCTTGATACTAAATCTAAACGTTTAGATAAGGTTTTTAAATCTCCTGTAGTTATTCCAGAAGTGTTTCCTGTCCCTGGTGCTATTTCTGAAGTAATTTCCAGGGAATGGAATAATTTGGGTAATTCTTTTACTCCTTCTAAACGTTTTAAGCAATTATATCCTGTGCCATCTGACAGATTAGAATTTTGGGACAAAAGCCCTAAGGTTGATGGGGCTGTCTCTACTCTTGCTAAGCGTACTACTATTCCTACGGCAGATGGTACTTCCTTTAAGGATCCTTTAGATAGGAAAATTGAATCCTTTCTAAGAAAAGCTTACTTGTGTTCAGGTAATCTTCTTAGACCTGCTATATCTTTAGCGGATGTTGCTGCAGCTTCAACTTTTTGGTTAGAAGCTTTAGCGCAACAAGTAACAGATCATAATTCTCATAGCATTATTTTTCTTCTACAACATGCTAATAATTTTATTTGTGATGCCATCTTTGATATCATTAGAGTTGATGTCAGGTATATGTCTCTAGCTATTTTAGCTAGAAGAGCTTTATGGCTTAAAACTTGGAATGCTGATATGTCTTCTAAGTCTACTCTGCTTTCCCTTTCTTTCCAGGGTAATAAATTATTTGGTTCTCAGTTGGATTCTATTATCTCAACTGTTACTGGAGGGAAAGGAACTTTTTTACCACAGGATAAAAAATCTAAAGGTAAATTTAGGTCTAATAATCGTTTTCGTTCCTTTCGTCACAACAAGGAACACAAGCCTGATCCTTCATCCTCAGGAGCGGTATCAGTTTGGAAACCATCTCCAGTCTGGAATAAATCCAAGCCTTTTAGAAAACCAAAGCCAGCTCCCAAGTCCACATGAAGGTGCGGCCCTCATTCCAGCTCAGCTGGTAGGGGGCAGATTGCGTTTTTTCAAATAAATTTGGTTCAATTCCGTTCACAATCTCTGGATTCAGAACATTGTTTCAGAAGGGTACAGAATTGGCTTCAAGATAAGGCCTCCTGCAAAGAGATTCTTTCTTTCCCGTGTCCCAGTAAACCTAGCGAAGGCTCAAGCATTTCTGAAATGTGTTTCAGATCTAGAGTTGGCTGGAGTAATTATGCCAGTTGCAGTTCTGGAACAGGGGCTGGGGTTTTATTCAAATCTCTTCATTGTACCAAAGAAGGAGAATTCCTTCAGACCAGTTCTGGATCTAAAAATATTGAATTGTTATGTAAGGATACCAACATTCAAAATGGTAACTGTAAGGACTATCCTGCCTTTTGTTCAGCAAGAGCATTATATGTCCACAATAGATTTACAGGATGCATATCTGCATATTCCGATTCATCCAGATCACTATCAGTTTCTGAGATTCTCTTTCCTAGACAAGCATTACCAGTTTGTGGCTCTACCGTTTGGCCTAGCTACAGCTCCAAGAATTTTTACAAAGGTTCTCGGTGCCCTTCTGTCTGTAATCAGAGAACAGGGTATTGTGGTATTTCCTTATTTGGACGATATCTTGGTACTTGCTCAGTCTTCACATTTAGCAGAGTCTCATACGAATCGACTTGTGTTGTTTCTTCAAGATCATGGTTGGAGGATCAATTTACCAAAAAGTTCATTGATTCCTCAGACAAGGGTAACCTTTTTAGGTTTCCAGATAGATTCAGTGTCCATGACTCTGTCACTAACGAACAAGAGACGTCTAAAATTGATATCAGCTTGTCGAAACCTTCAGTCACAATCATTCCCTTCGGTAGCTTTATGCATGGAAATTCTAGGTCTTATGACTGCAGCATCGGAAGCGATCCCCTTTGCTCGTTTTCACATGCGACCTCTTCAGCTCTGTATGCTGAACCAGTGGTGCAGGGATTACACAAAGATATCTCAATTAATATCTTTAACACCGATTGTACGACACTCTCTGATGTGGTGGACAGATCACCATTGTTTAGTTCAGGGAGCTTCTTTTGTTCTTCCGACCTGGACTGTAATTTCAACAGATGCAAGTCTGACAGGTTGGGGAGCTGTGTGGGGGTCTCTGACAGCACAAGGGGTTTGGGAATCTCAGGAGGTGAGATTACCGATCAATATTTTGGAACTCTGTGCAATTTTCAGAGCTCTTCAGTCATGGCCTCTTCTAAAGAGAGAATCGTTCATTTGTTTTCAGACAGACAATGTCACAACTGTGGCATACATCAATCATCAAGGAGGGACTCACAGTCCTCTGGCTATGAAGGAAGTATCTCGAATTCTGGTATGGGCGGAATCCAGCTCCTGTCTAGTTTCTGCGGTTCATATCCCAGGTATAGACAATTGGGAAGCGGATTATCTCAGCCGCCAAACGTTACATCCGGGCGAATGGTCTCTTCACCCAGAGGTATTTCTTCAGATTGTTCAAATGTGGGGACTTCCAGAAATAGATCTGATGGCCTCTCATCTAAACAAGAAACTTCCCAGGTATCTGTCCAGATCCAGGGATCCTCAAGCGGAAGCAGTGGATGCATTGTCACTTCCTTGGAAGTATCATCCTGCCTATATCTTTCCGCCTCTAGTTCTTCTTCCAAGAGTAATCTCCAAGATTCTGAAGGAATGCTCGTTTGTTCTGCTGGTAGCTCCAGCATGGCCTCACAGGTTTTGGTATGCGGATCTTGTCCGGATGGCCTCTTGCCAACCGTGGACTCTTCCGTTAAGACCAGACCTTTTGTCGCAAGGTCCTTTTTTCCATCAGCATCTCAAATCCTTAAATTTAAAGGTATGGAGATTGAACGCTTGATTCTTAGTCAAAGAGGTTTCTCTGACTCTGTGATTAATACTATGTTACAGGCTCGTAAATCTGTATCTAGGGAGATATATTATAGAGTCTGGAAGACTTATATTTCTTGGTGTCTTTCTCATCATTTTTCCTGGCATTCTTTTAGAATTCCGAGAATTTTACAGTTTCTTCAGGATGGTTTGGATAAAGGTTTGTCTGCAAGTTCCTTGAAAGGACAAATCTCTGCTCTTTCTGTTCTTTTTCACAGAAAGATTGCTAATCTTCCTGATATTCATTGTTTTGTACAAGCTTTGGTTCGTATAAAACCTGTCATTAAGTCAATTTCTCCTCCTTGGAGTTTGAATTTGGTTCTGGGGGCTCTTCAAGCGCCTCCGTTTGAACCTATGCATTCGTTGGACATCAAATTACTTTCTTGGAAAGTTTTGTTCCTTTTGGCCATCTCTTCTGCCAGACAAGTTTCTGAATTATCTGCTCTTTCTTGTGAGTCTCCTTTTCTGATTTTTCATCAGGATAAGGTGGTGTTGCGAACTTCTTTTAAATTTTTACCTAAGGTTGTGAATTCTAACAACATTAGTAGAGAAATTGTGGTTCCTTCATTGTATCCTAATCCTAAGAATTCTAAGGAGAGATCATTGCATTCTTTGGATGTGGTTAGAGCTTTGAAATATTATGTTGAAGCTACTAAGAATTTCCGAAAGACTTCTAGTCTATTTGTTATCTTTTCCGGTTCTAGGAAAGGTCAGAAGGCCTCTGCCATTTCTTTGGCATCTTGGTTGAAATCTTTAATTCATCTTGCTTATGTCGAGTCAGGTAAAACTCCGCCTCAAAGGATTACAGCTCATTCTACTAGGTCAGTTTCTACTTCCTGGGCCTTTAGGAATGAAGCTTCGGTTGATCAGATTTGCAAAGCAGCAACTTGGTCTTCTTTGCATACTTTTACTAAATTCTACCATTTTGATGCGTTTTCTTCTTCTGAAGCTGTTTTTGGTAGAAAAGTACTTCAGGCAGCTGTTTCAGTTTGAATCTTCTGCTTATAATTTAAACTTTATTTTGGGTGTGGATTATTTTTCAGCGGAATTGGCTGTCTTTATTTTATCCCTCCCTCTCTAGTGACTCTTGCGTGGAAAGATCCACATCTTGGGTAGTCGTTATCCCATACGTCACTAGCTCATGGACTCTTGCTAATTACATGAAAGAAAACATAATTTATGTAAGAACTTACCTGATAAATTCATTTCTTTCATATTAGCAAGAGTCCATGAGGCCCGCCCTTTTTTGTGGTGGTTATGATTTTTTTGTATAAAGCACAATTATTCCAATTCCTTATTTTTTATGCTTTCGGACTTTTTTCTTATCACCCCACTTCTTGGCTATTCGTTAAACTGATTTGTGGGTGTGGTGAGGGGTGTATTTATAGGCATTTTGAGGTTTGGGAAACTTTGCCCCTCCTGGTAGGAATGTATATCCCATACGTCACTAGCTCATGGACTCTTGCTAATATGAAAGAAATGAATTTATCAGGTAAGTTCTTACATAAATTATGTTTTTTACATTTCTGCTGTGTTTGTGTTTAGCTGTAATTTTCCTCTTACTCATTTACTGTACCCACACATATTATATACTGTTTTTCTCACCATTAAATGGACTTTATAAAGATACCAATATTTTCATCATATCTTATAATTTACCATAAAAAATATTATAAATTATGATGAAAAAATGGAAAAAAACATACTTTTTCAAACTTTGACTCCCAAAATCTGTTACACATCTGCAACCACCAAAAAACACCCATGCTAAATAGTTTCTAAATTTTGTCCTGAGTTTAGAAATACCCAATGTTTACATGTTCTTTGCTGTTTTTGCAAGTTATAGTGCAATAAATACAAGTAGCACTTTGCTATTTCCAAAACATTTTTTCCCCAAAATTAGCGCTAGTTACATTGGAACACTGATATCTGTCAGGAATCCCTGAATATCCCTTGACATGTATATATATTTGATTTAGTAGACAACCCAAAGTATTGATCTAGGCCAATTTTGGTATATTTCATGCCACTATTTCTCTGCCAAATGCGATAAAAAAAACAAAAACTTTTTCACAAACTTTTTCACAAACTTTAGGTTTCTCAATGAAATTATTTACAAACAACTTGTGCAATTATGGCATAAATGGTTGTAAATGCTTCTCTGGGATCCCCTTTGTTCAGAAATAGCAGACATTTATGGCTGTGGCATTACTTTTTGGTAATTAGAAGGCCGCTAAATACCGCTGCGCACCACACTTGTATTAGGCCCAGCAGTGAATGGGGTTAATTAGGTAGTTTGTAGGGTTAATTTTAGGGTAGTGTAGTAGACAACCCAAATTATTGATCTAGGCCCATTTTGATATATTTAATGCCACCATTTCACCGCCAAATTCGAACTAATGAAAAAAATTGTTAACTTTTTCACTAACTTTGGGTTTCTCACTGAAATTATTTACAAACAACTTGTGCAATTATGGCACACATGGTTGTAAATGCTTCTCTGGGATCCCCTTTGTTCAGAAATAGCAGACATATATGGCTTTGGCATTGCTTTTTGGTAATTAGAAGGCCGCTAAATGCACTGCACACAACACTTGTATTATGCCCAGCAGTGATGGGGTTAATTAGGTAGCTTGTAGGGAGCTTGAAGGGTTAATTTTAGCTTTAGTGTCAAGATCAGCCTCCCACCTGACACCCACCCCCTGATATCTCCCGAGCAGCTCTCTTCCCTCTCCCACCCCACAATTGTCCCCCAAAGTAAATCCTAGCGCTAAGAGCGGTGATCGATTGAATCAAATAAAGGAGCTTTCTACATTATAGTATCTTATCTTATAGTACTTCATAAATGAAAGTGCCCTTTATTTGTTTCAATAGTAAATCCTAGCGTTTGTAAAACACTAGGATTTACTTTCACTTTAAGTACTAGCAGAAAGTCTGCCAGTACTAAAATATATTTTTTTTTAATTAAACATATATATTCAGCTGTGAAAGATCCCCCCTGCTAGCCCCCAACCTCCCTATTCCCCCCCCAAAGAGCTCTCCAACCCTCCCCCCACTATTTGTCATCATTTTGGGTACTGACAGCGGTCTGCCAGTATCCAATGTGCAAACAAATGTGGCCTTTTTTTTTTAAATTAAACCTACTTTTTCTATAGCGTAGCTGCCCCCCTCCATACCCTCCCCTTCATGCTCCCAGATCCCTTTTTAATTTTTCCCCCCACTCCTCTGCCACCCACCACCCGCTCCCACCACTCTCTCCCACCACTTAAAATGTTTTGAATCAAGCTCTCATTATTTACATAGAGCATGCAATTTAAAACAACTTTCCAATATATTTCTATTAACAAATTAGTTTTTGTATCGTACTATCCTTTGTTAAAGAGTAGACTTGAGCGCAGCAACACATTACTGTGAGCTAGCTGCTGATTTTTGGCTGCACATGTATGCCTCTTGCCATTGGGTCACCATATGTGTTCAGCTAGTTCCCAGTGGTGCATTGCTGCAACTGAGCCCACACTTTAATAAAGGATACAAAGAGAACAAAGCAAGTTTGATGATACTAGGAAAATTATCTGATTCATAAAAATTTAATGTTGACTTTACTGTCCCTTTAATATCTCTAGGTATAAAGAGATTGCTGTGCTATGATGTCAATAAAAAGGTTTAGAAATGCATTGAAAGCTCTGTCAAACAGCAGATGTGCTCATATATTTTGTTCTATGCGTTTGATTCAACTAATACTGTTACTAAATTATCTTGTTTATTTCTTCTCAGAGATTCTATTACAGGCATTGAATTACTTGGCAGCAAAGCTGTTGTTTACAACGAAATAGGGCAGCATTGGCTTATTTATTATTCAGACAAATACAGCTAGAAACAAGTGCAGCCTTACTGTATAAAACAAGAAAATGCTGCCCCTATAATAATACAGTATGTGAATTTGTTTCCCTTCATAGATATGAAGCAATTACTGTGTTCTGGCTGAAAATTACTATATGGCACACATATTCGTATGCTCGCTTAAATATTATATTTCCCCCAAATTTTATTTTTAAAGGGACAGTAAAGTTAGAAATTTAACTTTCATGATTCAGCATGCAATTTGAAATAATTTTTCTATTTTCTTTTGGTATCTAACTTGCTTCATTCTTGGTATCCTTTGTTGAAAGGCATACCTAGTTAGTCTTAGGAGCAGCAAGCCGTATTTGAAGCTAGCTGCTGATTGGTGGCTACACATTTATGCCTCTTTTCATTGGTTCACCCGATGTGTTCACTTAACTCCTAGTATTGCATTGCTTCAACTTCAACAAAGGATATGAAGAGAATGAGGCAAAGTTGATAAAAGAAGAAAACTGGAAAGTTGTTTAAAATTGTGTCTATGAAATCACTTATTGATCTTCCCACCAAAACCTTCCACCGGGAAATATTGGTTGAGAAAATTACTGAGAATAATACTACATTTTATAGCATTCTACTTTGTTGCCAACTAGAAAGAAATGTCTGTAGACAATAAGATATTTTAATAAAAAACAAAAAACAGCATATATAGAGCCTGGTTACAAGTGGCGCACTAACTTTTGAGCATGAGCAAAATTGTTGTTTTTATAGCTTTTTTCGCGCAACAGTAATGTTGCTCATATGACAAGTTAAAATAAAAGGTAAACGCGAAAGCACAATTGTGATTTACGCTTGTCTGGTTAGTGTGGCTGAAAACCTTGGGTAAAGGGTAGTGAGTTAAAAAAAAGTTGCACCAAGCACAACATAAATACACTAACATAAACTGCTACACTCATATAAACATTAGCTGGTAAAAAGTAGTCATATAAATATTTATAAAAAAATATTTATAAGGGTTAAAAGGTATATGTTTAGTGATGTCGCGAACTGTTCGCCGGAGAACAGTTCCCCGCGATCTTAGCTTGTTCGCGTTCGCCACGGCGGGCGAACATATGCAATGTTCGATCCGCCCCCTATTAGTCATCATTGATGAAACTTTGACCCTGTGTCTCACAGTCTGATGACACATTTCAGCCAATCAGCAGCAGACACTTCCTCCCAGACCCTCCCAGCTACTGGGCAGCAGCCATTTTAGAGTCATAACGATACTGCTGTCTTAGTGAGAGGAGGTTTAATGCTGCTGCTGTTGATATTATAGGGAAATAGATAGCTAGGTTAGTGTATTTAGTGTCCATTTTGCTAGTGTAATCTAATTTCATTTTCCATCAGGCCTGTGCGTCAGGTACACAGCATATATTGTGCCTAATTGCTCTGTTTTCCACCACTTATATCTGGTGTAACATTAGTGTAAATAAAAAAACTTTTACATCATTTTGCTAGTGTAATCTAATTTAATTTTCCAATAGGCCTGTGTGTCAGGCCCACAGCATATACTGTGATTAATAGCTCTGTTTTCCACCTTCCACTTATATCTGGTGTAACATCAGTGTACATTTAAAAAAAAAAAAAACTTTTACATCAGTCTGCTATTGTTATTTAATTTTAGTTGCCAGGCCAGCGTGCCACTAGTGCCAGCCTGTGTGTCAGGCTCCCAGCATATACTGTGCCTACTTCCATCCTTGAGTGCCACCAATCCTATCTGGTGTAACATTAGTTTAATTTTTAAAAAAAAAAAGCTTTTACATCAGTCTGCTAGTGTTATTTAATCGCAGTTGCCTGCCTGCCAGCGTGTGTGCCAGGCCCACTTTCCAACTAGTGCCACCAATCATATTTGTTATAACAGTAGTGTAAATATTTAAAAAAATAAACTTTTTGACTGTGAAATATCAGTCAGCTAGTGCAATTGAATTGCAGTTGCCTGCCTGCCAGCGTGTGTGCCAGGCCCACTTGCCAACTAGTGCCACCAATCATATTTGTTATAACAGTATTGTAAATATTTAAAAAAATAACTTTTTTGACTGTGAAACATCAGTCTGCTAGTGCAATTGAATTGCAGTTGCCTGCCTGCCTGCCAGCGTGTGTGCCAGGCCCACTTGCCAACTAGTGCCACCAATCATATTTGTTATAACAGTATTGTAAATATTTTAAAAAATAAATTTTTTGACTGTGAAATATCAGTCAGCTAGTGTAATCTAATTACAGTTGCCTGCCTGCCAGCGTGTGTGCCAGGCCCACTTGCCAACTAGTGCCACCAATCATATTTGTTATAACAGTATTGTAAATATTTAAAAAAATAACTTTTTTGACTGTGAAACATCAGTCTGCTAGTGCAATTGAATTGCAGTTGCCTGCCTGCCTGCCAGCGTGTGTGCCAGGCTCACTTGCCAACTAGTGCCACCAATCATATTTGTTATAACAGTATTGTAAATATTTTAAAAAATAAATTATTTGACTGTGAAATATCAGTCAGCTAGTGTAATCTAATTACAGTTGCCTGCCTGCCAGCGTGTGTGCCAGGCCCACTTGCCAACTAGTGCCACCAATCATATTTGTTATAACAGTAGTGCAAATATTTTAAATAAAAACTTTTTTGACTGTGAAACATCAGTCTTTTAGTGTAATCTAATTGTAGTTGCCTGCCTGCCAGCGTGTGTGCCAGGCCCACTTGCCAAGTTAGTGGCACCACTCATATTTGTTGTAACAGTACTTTAAATATTTAAAATAAAAACTTTTTGACTGTGAAACATCAGTCTGCTAGTGCAATTGAATTGCAGTTGCCTGCCTGCCAGCGTGTGTGCCAGGCCCACTTGCCAACAAATGTATATTGCATCTATTGATCTATGTAATCTATGGATCTATCTATCAAATCTATCAATCTCGTGGTTGTGCAAATGGACTGTTTGCGGTTGTTTGCGGTGCGTTAAATGGGGAGTTTGGTCTGTCACTGTGAAGCGGGCGTAACCCTTACACTACCTGATCGATACAACATCATACCTGATGTTTTAAAGCACGTTATTCCAAACAATTTAGGAATGTTAGGTAATTTATGCCCTTTAAGGATTAAAACCAGACTCTGCATCAACTATGTAATTTTACGTGGGAGTTTTGCCATGGATCCCCCTCTGGCATGCCACAGTCCAGGTGTTAGTACCCTTGAAACAAGTTTTCCTCACTATTGTGTCCAGAAAGAGTCCCTGTCGGTTTTAAAATTTGCCTGCCCATTGAAGTCAATGGCGGTTCGCCCGGTTCGCGGACATTTGACAAAGTTTGCGTTCGCCATTCGCGAACGCAAAATTTTAGGTTTGCGACATCACTATATGTGTTATATGATCATGTATTTGAATGCAAAGGGATATATATATATATATATATATATATATATGTGTGTCTTAATTATTACATAATAATATTCAATGATGTGTTTTACTGTGTATTTACTGTACATATTTCAGATTCCAACTGCAGGACCCCAAAAAACACCCAAAATGTCCATATTTTTTGTATTGGTTTAAGAACAATCTACAAATGGGGCCGATTTATCAACTGTCGGACGGACATGATCCGCTGTAGCGGATCATGTCTGCCTGGCATCGCTAAATGCCGACATTATTTCCAAGTTACTCCTATTTTCAAATTCTCTTTGTATTCTTTGTTGAAGGAGCAGCAATGCACTACTGGGAGGTAACTGAACCAATGACAAGAAGCATACATATGATGCCACCAATCTGCAGCTAGCTCCCAGCAGTGCATTGCTGCTTCTCAGCCTACCTTTATATGCTTTTCAACAAAGGATACCAAGAAAATGAAGTAAATTAGAAAATAGACGTAAACTGTAAAGTTACTTAAATTGCATGCTATATCTGAAAGTTAATTTTTTACTTTAATGTCCCTTTAACTTAATTTAAGTTGCTGATGTTCCTTTTAGGAAATAGTCGACAGACAGATTTTCGTTAACGCACAAATTCTGAACAATCTCATGAACAAATATCGGAAAAATATATATTTTGTTTTGTGTGTGATAAACCATTCGTCCTAAACAAACTTGTTTTTATCTGTGTATGTGTCTTTAAATTAATATTAAGTTTGTAAAATAATATTTGTTGGATTTGCTTAGAATTAGCAGATAATTAGCAGATTTGTGAAGTGCTGTAATCTGACCAAAACGTTTTGCATGATGTCAAGATGTAGTCAATATTTTAAACTGTTTATAAATACACTTTATTAGATATGACATTGTTGTAAAAATGATTTTTTTATAGAAAGTCTTGTGAAGTTATTAAAAAAAAAATACATACATCTTTTCTTTAGAAAATTATATTAACGCATATAAATTAAACATGCAGTTACTTTAGAAAGCAGACAACTAGCCGTTGAGTGTGTAGTGATCAATAAGTGCAACGTTTACAGAAAATATGTCACTGTCACTAAAAATATGTATCTAATATAAATTTGGATTCTTACATAAGTGCATTGAACCTTGGTTTATAAACATCAGCCTCAAATATCTCCATGGTATTAAAGTGTGGTAAATCCTAGCATTTAAAAAAACACTAGGATTTACCATCACTAAAAACAAAGTCTACCTTCATTCATTAGTTTTAAAAAAAATGGATAAAAAGGTTCCTTTATTTCGCTTCGCTACGGGTTCACTGCTTAGCCTAATGGTTCTGGCTGTTCACAGCACTGCTAATTCTTTCACTGAAGTGACGTTTCCACCTCTTAGCCAATAGCCATACATGCCTGCAGCATAATGCCAATCAGCCTGCATCGCTATTGGTTAAAAGGTGTAAACATTTTCTCATTGAAAAAATGAACAGTGCAGTGGGCTGTCAGAGCTGCTTAGCTAAGCAGTCAAGCCGTGGCAAAATAAAGGCACTTTTCCATCCATTTTTTTTAAAACTGATGAATGAAGGTGGCCTTTATTTTGGTAATGGTAATTCCTAGTGTTTTGAAACTCTAGGATTTACCATCACTTTAATTATAATTTTTGGCTTAGATTGGTCATATATCAGCATTCATTTATATTCAAATATCACCATCTTGACCTTATTTATGTCATTATGTTTTTTCTTTCTTACAGCTGCATCAAGGAAAGAGTATTTATGATGAGTAACATGCCCCTTTAAATTGGGTTTTAGGAAACAAATATATACAGTACTTTCCTTGTTTATGTCCCTCCTAGAGAAGCGTGTGGTGATGAAGAACAAATCTAGATCATTGAAGAGCACTTTTAGAAAATATATATAGTTAATGTTTCCTGTTTAATGTCTAAACCACAAAGACATCTAATGATGTTGAATCAGATGTCACTGTTGAAAGTACCTTTAGGAAATGTATGCATATATTTTGTTAACCTTTCCTGCTTAATGTCTCAATCAAACAAATATATAATTATATTAAATCAAAATTCAACAACATAAACATGTAGTATACTTCACTAAGAAGGGTGTTTGAAGGGACATAAAACCCAAGCATTTTCTTTCATGATTCAGATAGAGAATACAATTTTAAACAACTTTCTAATTTACTTCTATTATCTAATTTGTTTCATTCTCTTGGTATCAGTTGTCGAAGGAGCACCAATGCACTACTGGTTTCTAACAGAAAACATGGGTGAGCCAATGACAATCGGTTTATATATGCAGTCACCAATTAGCAGCTAGAAGAGAAGTCCTGAGTTTACCTAGATAAACCTATTAGCAAAGGATAAGAAGAGGAGGAAGCAAATTAAATAATAGAAGTAAATTGGAAAGTTGTTTAAAATTGTATTCTCTATCTGAACCATGAAAGAAAAAATGTGGGTTTCATATCCCTTTTAAGCTTCAAACACTGTTGGTTATGCAAAACTAAGGAATGGGTAATAAAGGGATTATCTATTTTTTTAAACATAAAACATTTTCAAGTAGAGTGTCCCATTAAAAAAACACTATAGTGTACTAAATTACATGCTCTAATTTGTTAGAGCATGCAATTTTAGCTGTTGCAGGGTCAATTTTTGCACTGTGATGTTCCTTTAAAGTATGCATCATACATACAACATTGTACCAATTTTACAAAATAATCCCATATAGAAATAAATGGATATTTTAAACACTTTTGCACATATATTTAGACTAGACATTTCGGCCGCATTAAGTTTTCGGACAAATTTTGGCCAATTCGGAGATTCGAATGCATCAGAATTTCCAAATCGTAAAATCCCGTAAATGTTTAAATCATTTTCCAAATTTTCAGATCCATTATTCATATTCAGAATTTTTCTTTGTTCTAATCTAATCTAAACCGCAGTTCCCCGACATGGCCGACACTAACTAAACCACTAAATAAAGCTATTAACCCCTAAACCACAGTTCCCTGACACAAAGTAATTTACTAAATAAAGCTATTAACCCCTAAACCTAACACCCCCTTAACATTTTTAATATAGACCTAAATAACATGACAAAAATTATAAACCTAACATTACAAAAAAATGAAAACTACAATTACAAAAAATAAAAAAAACTACCGTTACAAAAAAATAACAAACAAAATTATCCAAAATAATAAAAATTATTCCTTTTCTAATACCCCATTTAAAAAAAAAAAAAAAAACACTGCAAAAATAAAATAACCCTAATCTATAATAAACTACCAAGGGCCCTTAAAAAGGACCTTTTTTAGGGTATTGCCCTAAAGTTAAACAGCTCTTTTGCAAACAAATAAAAACAAACATCCCCTAACATTACAAACCCCACCCCCTCAAACCCACAAAATAAAAAAAAACTAACTCAAAAAAATAATAATCTACCCATTGCCCTGAAAAGGGCATTTATCTATTTCACTGCCCTTAAAGGAACAGTCTACACCAGAATTGTTATTGTTTTAAAAGATAGATAATCCCTTTATTACCCATTTCCCAGTTTTGCATAACCAACACAGTTATAATAATATACTTTTAACCTCTGTGATTATCTTGTATCTAAGCCTCCTGAAACTGTACCTTTTTTCAGTTCTTTTGACAGACTTGCAGTCTAGCCAATCAGTGGCTGCTCCCAGATAACTTCTCGTGCACGAGCACAGTGTTATCTATATGAAATACGTGAACTAGCACCCTCTAGTGGTGAAAAACTGTTAAAATGCAATCTGAAAGAGGTGGGCTTCAAGGTCTAAGAAATTAGCCTATGAACCTCCTAGGTTAAGCTTTCAACTAAGAATACCAAGAGAACAAAGCAAAATTGGTGATAAAAGTAAATTAGAAAATTGTTTAAAATTACATGCTCTATCTGAATCATGAAAGTTTATTTTGGCGTAGACTGTCCCTTTAAAGGGGCATTCAGCTCTTTTTCGGCCCAAAGCCCTAATCTAAAAAAAACCCCACCCCAAATAAACCTAACAATAACCCCAAAATCGCTACTCACAGTTACTGAAGTCCGGCAAAAGATCTTCATCCCAGCGGCGAAGCATCTTCATCTAGGCAGCTTCATCTTCATCCATCGCGGGACTGGCATCTTCTTCATCCCTGCGGAGGCGGAGCGATCTTATTCCTATTGGCTGAATCAAATCAGCAAATAGGAATGAGATCTGCTTAAATCATATTGGCTGTTTAAATCAGCCAATAGGATTTAAGCAGCTCTAATTCCTATTGGCTGATTTTATTTTTTCAGCCAATAGGAATGCAACAGTACCCCAAAATATAAGAGGGGGTACCTTGCATTGAATCCTCAGTGTGCGGCAGACGATCGCATGAAGAGGACCTCCACATCGGACCTCCGCCTTTTCACGTTTACCGCTCCATCTCCGCAGGGATGAAGAAGATGCGGGTCCCGGGATGGATGAAGATGGAGCTGCCTGGATGAACATGCTTCTTCGCTAGAATGAAGATCTTTCGCCGGACTTCAGCAACTGTGAGTACCAATTTTGGGGTTAGTGTTTTTTTTTGGGGTGTTTTTTTTTTTTAGATTAGGGCTTTGGGCCAAAAAAGAGCTGAATGCCCTTTTAAGGCCAGTGAAAGAACTGAATGCCCATGCAAATGCCCTTTTCTAGTTAGTTTTTTTTATTTTGTGGCTTTGGGGGGGGTTGTAATGTTAGGGGGTGTATGCTTTTATTTTTTAGCAAAAGAGCTGTTAACTTAGGGCAATGCCCTACAAAAGGTCCTTTTAAGGGCTATCGGTAGTTAATTATAGATTAGAATTTTTTTATTTTGGGGTGTTTTTTTTTTAATGGGATATTAGAATAGGAAGAATTTTTATTATTTTGGATAATTTCGTTTGTTATTTTTTGTAATGGGATTTTTTTATTTTTGGGGTGTTTTTTTTTAGATTAGGCATTTTTTTATTTTTAATGGGCCGAAAAAGAGCTGGATACCCTTTTAAGAGCAATGCCCATACAAATGCCCTTTTCGGGGCAATGGGTAGATTAGGCTTCTTTTTATTTTGTGGGTTTGGGGGTGGGGATTTGTAATGTTAGGGGGTGTTAGGGCAATGCCCTACAAAAGGCACTTTTAAGGGCATATAAAAGGCCATTTTAAGGGCTATTGGTAGTTTATTATAGTTAAGGTTATTTATTTTGGGGTGTTTTTTTATTTAAACAGGGTATTAGAATAGGAATCATTTTTTATTATTTTGAATAATTTTATTTGTTATTTTTTGTAATTGTAGTTTTAATATTTTTAGTAATGTTAGTTTTTTTATTTTTAGTAATGTTAGGTTTTATTTTTATTTCACAGGTAAGTTTGTATTTATTTTAACTAGGTAGTTAGTAAATAGTTATATTGTAGCTAGCTTAGGTTTTATTTTTATTTCACAGGTAAGTTTGTAATTATATTTAAATAGGTAGTTAGTTAATAATTGTAACTTTAATTTAGGTCTATTTTAATTATGTTAACGTTAGGGGGTGTTAGGTTTAGGAGTTAATATAGTTTAATTTAGGTTGTTGCGATGTGGGGGCCGGTGGTGTGGGGGTTATTAGGTTTAGTTAGTGTCTGCGATGTTTGGTAACTGCGGTTTAGGGGTTAATAGGTTTAGTTAGTGTCGGTGATGTTTGGTAACTGCGGTTTAGGGGTTAATAGATTTAGTTAGTGTCGGCGATGTCGGGGAACTGCGGTTTAGGGGTTAATAGGTTTAGTTAGTGTTGGCGATGTGGGGGGGAGCAGTTTAGGGGTTAATAAGTTTATTTAGAGTCGGCGATGTAAGGGAACAGCGGTTTAGGGGTTAATAGCTTTATTAGTGATTTAGCTAGTGTCGGCGATGTCTGGGGGTGCGGTTTAAGGGTTAATAGGTTTAGGTAGTGTTGGCGATATGGGGGGCTGTGGTTTAGGGTCCGCGATGTTAGTGGCAGCCGCGGTTTTATAAAATTTTGTTTCGGAAATCGCCGGCAAATTAGTTATGTTAAATTAAATAATTTTTTCGGATCCTTTAGTTTTTTCGGATACATTCTTTATTCATATGCATTATTCTATTCTGAACTTCAGAATAGAATAATGCATATGAATAAAGAATGGATCCGAAAAAACGAACAGATCCGAAAAAACTATTAATTTAACTAATTTGCCGTAACTATTTTTTTCTTTTAAAATTTACAGGGACAGTCAAGTCCAAAAAAACTTTCATGATTCAAATAGGGCATGCAATTTTAAACAACTTTACAATTTACTTTTATCACCAATTTTACTTTGATCTCTCGGCATTCTTAGTTGAAAGCTAAACATAGGAGGTTCATATGCTAATTTCTTAGACCTTGAAGGCTGCCTCTAATCTAAATGTATTCTGACAGTTTTTCACCACTAGAGGGTGTTAGTTCATGTGTTTCATATAGATAACATTGAGCTCATGCACATGAATTTACCGAGGAGTGAGCACTGATTGGCTAAACTGCAAGTCTGTCAAAAGGGGGCAGTCTGCAGAGGCTTAGATACAAGGTAATCACAGAGGTAAAATGTGTATAATTATAACTGTGTTGGTTATGCAAAACTGGGGAATGGGTAATTAAGGGATTATCTATCTTTTAAAACAACAACAATTCTGGTGTTGACTGTCCCTTTAACTAAACTAATTTGCCGAAATGAAATGATTTATTTAACTAATGAAAACAAAACAAATTTTTTTTTTAGCAACACACATGTCTAATTTAGACACATTTTATTGCTATACCATTTACATATAGGTTTTTATATAAATGCATCTGTTTATTTTTCCCCCAATAGATTTATTTTTGTAGAGAAAGTATTTTATTTTTCAATTAGCTAGTATTAAAAGGATAGAAAGGTGAAAATGAAAATGTGAATGGAGGTATTTCAATTTGAAATAAAACCGTTTTTAAAATATACTTTCATTAGCAAACATGTTTCTAGGAAAAGTTATTATTATTTTTCTGCAGCATACTAACATATCCTGTGAGGGCCCGTGTACCTTCTGGTGGTGGTGTGTTTTGCATATATGAAGACGTAATTAGTTTCATATAAGCCAGTGTTCTCTGAGAAGATGTGGTGTTTGAATACTGGTGCACGTCCCACACAGATTTTTGAGTTTAAAAGATGGATTTGATTTATTAAACCAGTACAAAAACTCCAAAGAAAATTAAGCATTAGGCTACACACAGAAAGTGACTTATTACATATAAAATTATTTACAGTTATTTTACAAGCATTCTTAGCAAGTACCTAATCCCACAAAATCCAACAACCATCTAATCTCATTTCTGTCTCCTGCTGTCTGTTCTTCTTAAAAAGTCTAGTCTTTTCCTTCTCCTAATTATGATTCTGTTTCTCTGGTTCTAGATCAACCATGACTGACCAAACGTTGTTGTTTCAATCTGTTTGAGACAGCTATACATGTTGCCTATCTTTTGTGTTTTGTGTATGTACAGAGAGAGTTACAAATGGCTGCTACATCCATATTTGTATTTCATTGTGTTTGGTTTGAAGCTAAAATGAATTGTTGAAGGTAAGGGACACCTAAACCTATCACCATTTGACCAACTACTGTCTGCATCTGAGTAATTACTGGGTATCCTGTGTGTTTGATATTTTTTCCCTACTGGACTTTGCACCCAGGCTGTTCTGGGGTTATCTACCCCAGTCACTGGATGTATATCCATTATCCAGCTGTCTGTGAGTGATTGTGAGCATTCAGGGATGTGAGTTTTAGCAGTGGAAAGGGATGTTTATTCCCTCCTTTTTGACATTGCAATTCACTTAGGTGTTTTGTATATGTATAGGAATGATTACAAATGGATGTTACACTATTTTCGGCATTTGCATGTTAGAGACCTTCATAGCCTGTCAAAACTTGACCAAATACTGCAACTAAGTCTTTATGTTATACCTTTAATCTAGCTGTATTCATTTGGGTGAGTTTTAGCTATGCTGTGTGTTGTGGGAATTTATAGAATGCAACACATCCCATTTTACATATATTGTGACATTTTTCAATATATATTCATTTTTAGAGATACAAGAATATTTCAATAATGCTGAAAGAACACTGCTATTCTGCTCACTGTGAGATTCATTTTACATAGAATACATTATAATACAAATGTAGAATATATTATACAGTCAACATCTGGATTTTTAAATTGCTAAATATCTTGCTATATTAACAATCCAAAATACAATGTTAAGTCTACTTTATCAGTCTTGACTTTTTATCCAGAGAAATAGAAAATACCTGTTAGCAAAATAACCATTTTTTTTAAGTTTTTGAACTCACTACAATGAAAGTTGCGAGGGACTTCACATTTCTGTGAAATTTTACCGGTTTGGCAGTGCTCTCTACTTTTGACTGTCCATCTATATTTAGATTCTAAATACGTCACTGCTTAGTCCTTCTATATATGTTTTGTAGGTGGAGTCTCAACGTGAGTGTCCAGCCCCGCCCAAAGTGCACATGTGACTCGATCTGAATCAACACTTTACTTGGAGTTTTTGAAATGTAATTTTAAATTAACAGGACATTAAACACTAAATAAATGCTAGATAGAATAATGCATTCAAAGATAAGATTAAACTGAATTACATGTAGATGTATGTTTTAAAGTTTAATTGGTTGTTTAAATAGACAAAATAAGTATAGATTTTTAATGTCTATAAAACAATGGGAGCTGCCATGTTATAACTTAGATTACTTTATTTGCTGTAGCCAATTAGGGACAGTTATAAATAGGTCACTAGAGTGTGTATGCAATCCAAACAAAGATCCGGGGAGCACCGGAATGTTAAAGCTTAACTTTTATTTTATATTCATGTAAAACTTTAAACAGACATTAGTAACTTGTAACGGCAGGTGTAGAAAAATCCCAGCTGACGCGTTTCTGTGATAGGCAACGTCTTAGCTGTGGGTTAATTTGGACATCTGTCTACATTTATATCTAAAACACTTCATTGATTGGCTAAAAGCAAAAATAGTACCTCCAGTCACAAATTACCATGCCGTTACATCATTGGTCAATTTCAGGTGTCTAGGTGGTATATCCTCATTTATGTGTTTTTCTATTTATATATTGTATATTATACACATTGCTTATTTCAGCTAGCTGAGCTTAACTTTATGTAATCTTTTATACAATTATTCTAATATTGTTAATAACAAACTAACAATAGTGCACACTCTGTGAAATTATGCATATTTCAGTTAATATTCATCCCGTACTAAGATATCACCTTATTGCTCTAAATCCATAGCCATACCATGTTTTTTGTTGTTCATAGTATTTCTATTTTTATATGTAAATTTCTAGTGGCATAAACTACATCTTTATAACCACCTCACTCTAACCCTAATATTTTGTTCTTCATTCTCTATTAGTTATGTGTGCAGTCAATAACTGTGAGGTATAAACCAGTGTTCTGCACTTCCATTTCTAACAGGAACTGAAATGTTCACAATTTTAGAACTGAATTACATTTGATATTACCATCTCAAAGTGCTTAACCCCTTAACGACCGGATCATTTTTCAATTTTCTTACCCTTAATGACAATGGCTATTTTTACATTTCTGCAGTGTTTGCGTTTAGCTGTAATTTTCCTCTTACTCGTTTACTGTACCCACACATATTATATACCGTTTTTCTCGCCATTAAATGGACTTTCTAAAGATACCATTATTTTCATCATATCTTATAATTTACTAAAAAAAAATGATAAAATATGAGGAAAAAATGGAAAAAAACACACTTTTTCTAACTTTGACCCCCAAAATCTGTTACACATCTACAATCACCAAAAAACACTGATGCTAAATAGTTTATAAATTTTGTCCTGAGTTTAGAAATACCCAAAGTTTGCACGTTCTTTGCTTTTTTTTGCAATTTATGGGGCAATAAATACAAGTAGCACTTTACTATTTCCAAACCACTTTTTTTCAAAATTAGCACTAGTTACTTTGGAACCCTGATATCTGTCAGGAATACCTGAATATCCCTTGACATGTATATATTTTGTTTTTAGAAGACATCCCAAAGTATTGATCTAGGCCCATTTTGGTATATTTCATGCCACCATTTCACCGCCAAATGCGATTAAAAAAAAAAAAAGTTCACTTTTTCACAAATTTTGTCACAAACTTTAGGTTTCCCACTGAAATTATTTATAAACAGCTTCTGCAATTATGGCACAAATGGTTGTAAATTCTTCTCTGGGATCCCCTTTTTCAGAAATAACAGATTTATATGGCTTTGTGGTTGCGTTTTGGTAATTAGAAGGCCGCTAAATGCCGCTGCGCACCACACGTGTTTTATGTCCAGGAGTGAAGGGGTTAATTAGGGAGCTTGTAGGGAGCTTGTAGTGTTAATTTTAGCTGTAGTGTAGTGTAGTAGACAACCCCAAGTATTGATCTAGGCCCATTTTGGTATATTTTATGCCACCATTTCACCGCCAAATGCGAGCAAATAAAAAAAAAACTTTACATTTTTCACAATTTTAGGTTTCTCACTGAAATTATTTACAAACAGCTTGTGTTATTATGGCAGAAATTGTTGTAAAAGCTTCTCTGGGATCCCCTTTGTTCAGAAATAGCAGACTTATATGGCTTTGGCGTTGCTTTTTGGTAATTAGAAGGCCGCTAAATGCTGCTGCGCACCACACGTGAATTATGCCCAGCAGTGAAGGGGTTAAATTAGGTAGCTTGTAAGGAGCTTGCAGGGTTAATTTTAGAGATCAGCCTCCCACCTGACACATCCCACCCCCTGATCCCTCCCAAACAGCTCTCTTCCCTCCCCCACCCCACAATTGTTCCCGCCATCTTAAGTACTGGCAGAAAGTCTGCCAGTACTAAATAAAAGAGTTTTTTTTTTTTTTAAATAAAAATAATAAAATATTTTAGTTGTGATGAACCCCTTCCTTAGCACCAACCTCCCTGATCCCCCCTCCAGCTCTCTAACTCTCTCCCCTACCTAATTACCGCCATCTTGGGTACTGGCAGCTGTCTGCCAGTACCCAGTTTGGCCCCACAAACCAAAGTATTTTAATTTTATTTTTAACTTTTATTTTTATTTTTAATTATTTCTGTAGTGTAGCAGCCCCCCCACAATACCCCCACCCCCTCCCCCTCCCAGATCCTTTTATATGGAAAAAAAATTTTTTTAACTTTTTTTCCCCCTTCCTAACTTCATTGGTGTCAGTGTGGCTAATGCGTGCACGTGCGTGCACACGCGTCCACGTGCACGCCCCCGTGCATGCGCGCGCATCATGCACGCGCGCGCATCGTGCACGCGCGCACACGCTCCCTCCTCCCACCCGGGCAAACGGCACCATCTGCACCATCGCTACCAGTGCAGAGAGGGCCACAGAGTGGCTCTCTCTGCATCGGAAGCTTGTAAAGGGGTATTGCAGGATGCCTCCATATCGAGGCATCACTGCAATACCCTCAGAGCTGTTGGAAGTGGTTGTGATCACTTCCAGCACTCTGTTAGACAACTGACGTACCAGGTACGTCTATTGTCATTAACTGCTTGTTAATGCATGACGTACCTGGTACGTCAGTTGTCATTAAGGGGTTAAAGGGACATTAAACCCAAATTTTTTCTTTCATGATTCAGACAGAGAATTAATTTTTAAATAATTTTCTCATTTACTTCTATTATCTAATTTGTTTAATTCTTTAGATATCCTTTGTTGAACAAATATCAATGCACATAGGTGAGCCAATCACACAAGGCATCTATGTGCAGCCACCAATCAGCAGCTACTGAGCCTATCTAGCTATGCTTTTAAGCAAAGGATATCAAGAGAATGAAGCAAATTAGATATTAGAAGTAAATTAGAAAGTTGTTTAAAATTGCATGTTTTTCTAAATTATCAAAGACATTTTTTTGGGTTTTATGTCCCTTTAACTAGCATTTATAAATAAGTTCAATACATTGCAAGGAGCCTTAAGAATTAGCTGAATTTTCAGTTCCTGTGTTTTTTGTAATTTTTTAAAATATTTTTAAATTAGAGGAACTGTGTGATTCTATTTTTGCAATTATGTCATTTTAAGATTTGGAGCTGCAAGAGAGAAGTTGCAATGAATATTGGAAGCAGTTTTTACATATAGCAAAGAAAAAAAAATACAGCTTTATCTAAAATCTTGTTTTTTTCTGCGGTGCATGCAATTCTTCCAGGCTCCCAGGACTTAAAAATAACACCAAAGCAATATTCCTGTCTAACGCGCTTTAAACTGAAGAAAGAAAATATTTGCTTCTAATCATATCTGGCATTCACTGAGGCACTGTTTTAAACTGAATGTCTAGCTTACACATGAAGAAAATAAAATAGTTTAGCACCATTCCAAACTTAATTACCAAGCGTCCATTTGACCACAAGATGGCATTGTGTACCTAGTCATACCTGAACAAAATATTAAAGTGTTTTTTATTATTATTTACAAAATATGATGCTGTAAATGGTTATTATAACAAATATTATTTTGATAGAATATTTCTTATGTGCTAGGTTTTCCAACAATTCTAGTAAAGCACTTTAAGAATGAAATACTGCCTTGTTTAAGATAATATTCATTAAAGAAACAAAGGAGTGATGCATTCAATTTTCTTTGGGTCCCTTTATTATAGTTTAGTGATATTAAAATAAATTATGGATGCAGCTTGGGTTGCTTTTGCACCCAAAACAGACATTTTAACCCTTTCCTGGTGGTACTTATTTGTCTACATCGGAGCAAAGTTCATGTGTGCCATATAGATTACATTGTGCTTGCCCCCATGGAGTTACTTATGAGAGGGCACTGATTGGCTAAAATGCAAGTCTGTCAAAAGAACTGAGATAAGGGGGCAGTCTGCAGAGGCTTAGATACAAGGTAATCACAGAGGTGTTGGTTATGCAAAACTAGAGAATGTGTAATAAAAGGATTATCTATCTTTTGAAACAATAAACATTCTGGAGTAGATTGTTTCTTTAATATTCAGTGGACTAGTAACTTCCCTCTGGGCTAGTAACTTTTAACCCCTGACTAGTAAACTATAGTGATATTCTTCCACCCTTGTGTGTGTATATATATATATATATATATATATATATACACACACACACACAAACACATACATAAGTAAATTCATATATGGGGGAAAGAGCAAGGATACTATATTGGTCAGTCCTAAAAATCTTTAGTCTTTTTTTATTTTTAGCATATGTGATGCCTAATGGCAGTTTATTCCAGAGGCATGCTCCTAGTGTGATGTAGATCAACTAACTATTGTTTTGTTTCTATATTGTCTGCGACATTAAACACAAACATTTTATTTAATGACTCACATAGAACATACCATTTTAAACAAATTTCAAATTTACTTCTATGATCTAATTTGCTTAATTCTTTTGGCATCCTTTGTTGAAAAACAAACCTCAGGGGCTGGGAGCTAGTTGCTGATTGGTGGCGGTACAAATATACTTCACATTATTGGCTTACTGATGTGTTTAACTAGCTCCCAATAGGGCGTTGTTGCTCCTTCGATGAAGGATACCAAGAGAATAAAGCAAAATTAAATATAGAAGTAAATTGGAAAGTTTTTTAAAATCGCATGCTCTATCTGAATCATGAAAAATTTTGAGTTTCATATCCCTTTAATGCTGTATCTGGAAGGTGTATAATTGAGGGAACATATTGATCGTGCTTCACTTGTAATGTATCCTGAACATATAAAAGCCCTAGACTCATGTAGAGCAACATGAATGTGACACATTATTTTACAGTTAGTTTGTGTGATTTCCTCATTTTGTTTATTATGTGGTAATACTTCCTTTTTGTGGTTATTTGTGGTGCAGGGTTTTGTACAGCTTGCAGAAATGAGAAAAAAAGTGCCCCTGCATAAACATAACATAAAAAGCATAGTTCCAACTAAGAGTAAAGTTCAGAATAAAGCAAAATGGGATAATTATTGATATAGATGAAGATTTACAGAGTAGCAAACAGGATACCAAATATAGACTACTGGAGAAAACAAAGGGTTTGCAACCGCACTACACAAGTGAATGGGGAGTGCCAATATGTATCTACTATCAGTTCAAAAAGTGGATACAGGCTGGAGTGCTTATGCAAGAATTAATGATTCAAAAAAAACTTGAGCCAAAAATATAGATTTTTGGCTAGGCATAGAATGCATTTATTTAGCACTTACTGTCCCCTATGTATGGTTTGAGACCTGGAATAGGAATGGAGTAAGTGTGGAGAGACGTAATGCCTTCATTAAAATCTAACTTTTATTTCAACACTTAAAAATAAAATTCCACATACATTTAAAAACACAAATTGGCATAGACCATGTTCAGAAAGAGACTGGGCAATAAAAATTGATTAAACACTGGTGAGAGAGTAAACAATTGGAATAGTGTGGGTATGTTAATACTAGGATATCTAGTTATGATAATACAAAAGGTGTTGGACCGTTTTGTATCTTTGTATATCATACATGTATATTATTAAAACACATGCATTATTAAATTTAATAATATACATGTATGATATACAAGGATCCAAAACTGTCCAACACCTTTTGTATTATCATAACTAGATATCCTAGTATTAACATACCCACACTATTCCAATTGTTTACTCTCTCACCAGTGTTTAATCAATTTTTATTGCCCAGTCTCTTTCTGAACATGGTCTATGCCAATTTGTGTTTTTAAATGTATGTGGAATTTTATTTTTAAGTGTTGAAATAAAAGTTAGATTTTAATGAAGGCATTACGTCTCTCCACACTTACTCCATTCCTATTCCAGGTCTCAAACCATACATAGGGGACAGTAAGTGCTAAATAAATGCATTCTATGCCTAGCCAAAAATCTATATTTTTGGCTCAAGTTTTTTTGAAGGATACCAAATATCCTCTAAGGAAAAAACTTTACTAGACCAAAAGGGGCAGTTTTGGATAAATCAAACCCATAGATTAATAAAAGAGAGAAAAAAAATGATGCACCTGACACACTCACACTCAGCTAAGTGTCATAAGGTAACAATCTACTAGGAGAAATGAGCCACTAACTTTAAAACTTAAAGGGACCGACCCTTTAGTCAAAATTAAAGGGACACTAAACCCAATTTTTTTCTTTCGTGATTCAAATAGAGCATGCGATTTTAAGCAACTTTCTAATTTACTCCTATTATCAATTTTTCTTTGTTCTTCTGCTATCTTTATTTAAAAAGCAGGAATGTGATGCATAGGAGCCGGCCCATTTTTGGTTGAGAACCTGGCTTATGCTTGCTTATTGGTGGGTAAATGTAAGCCTCCAATAAGCAAGCTCTATCCATGGTGCTGAACCTAAAATGGGCTGGTTGCTAAGATTTACATTCCTGATTTTAAAATAAAGATAGCAAGAGAACAAAGAAAAAATGATAATAGGAGTCAATTAGAAAGTTGCTTAAAATTTCATGCTCTATTTCATGAAATAAAAAAAAATTGGGTTCAGTGTCCCTTTAAGATTTTATGATTGAGATAGGCCAAATGATCTTAAACACTTTCTAATTTACTTTAATCATCAAATTTGCTTTGTTCTTTTGGTATTCTTTGTTAAAAGCTAAACCTAGATAGGCTCATTTGCTAATTTCTAAGACCTTGAAAGCTGCCTCTTATCTCAGTGCATTTTGACAGTTTTCACAGCCATATAGATAACATTGTGTTAACTCCTGTAGTGTTACCCAGGAGTCAGCACTGATTGGCTAAAATACAAGTCTGTCAAAAGAACTGAAATAAGGGGGCAGTCTGCAGAGGCTTAGATACAAGGTAATCACAGAGATAAACGTGTATTAATATAACCAAACTGGTTAAGCCAAACTGGGGAATAGGTAATAAAGGGATTATCTATCTTTTTAAACATCTACAATTCTGGAGTAGACTGTCCCTTTAACGTTTAATACAAAATAGATACAAGAGTGTAAAACACTCCACATAGTTAAAACACCAAAACAAATACAAACCCATGCTGCCTCTCCTCTGCAAAAAAATTATAAATCACAAATTGTTAATATGTTACCAATAAACTAGATGTTATTCTATTAATGTCCTGAAGTTATTACAAAATGGGTAATTATCTCCATTGCCAAGTAAATGGTGAGTACAAAAGATCCCTAATGCAATAACTATTAAGTGACAACGATGTATCTAATATTATAAATACGGTGAAGAAAAGAGAGACTCTCTACACTTTTACAGTTTTCCTTGCAAATTATTTAACAAAGCTGGGTATTCTTGTGGTATACTTCCAATAAAAAAGAATAATCACATTAAATAAAACTCAGTATTATATACCACAATTAAGCAAAATGCATCGCAGAAAAGCAGAGGCAACAAATGCCTGACGTGTCTCGCCTACTGCTTTTTCAAAGGCCACTTATATCACTTGGCTAAGTGTGAGTGTACCAGGTGGATACTATTTTCCTCTCATTAAAAAGGTTCAGAATGACCGAGTTTAGAATATGTACCCCAAAAAGGTAGACTGGGATTTATTAGTAGATCTACAGATTTAACATTTTCCCTCAACCAGTAATATTTGGAGCCTAGATTAAGATGTAGAGTAAGATGCATTAACATTGGTAGAGTTCTATCTTTACTGCTTCCATTTTTGTGCTCATATAAGTCCAAAGTTATTTTGTTATCACTTGAGAAATAATCTAATGTTTGCATGTCAGATAGTACATGTGTGTTATTTCCCTCACATAACAGACCTCTATAGGGGCTTGCAGTAAAATACATGTTGAATATCACTTGAGCGCTAAGCCAATGGAATGCAAAAAATCAGCTCAAGTAGTAAAGCTCTTAATTTAGTTCTGTGTTATACTATTTCAATGAAACAAGAATAAAATACTTTACACACAAAGAGGCCTATCTATCAAGCTCCAAAAGGAGCTTGACGGCCCGTGTTTCTGGCGAGTCTTCAGACTACCCAGAAACAGCAGTTATGAAGCAGCGGTCACAAAGACCGCTGTTCCATAACCTGTCCGGCTGCTCTGAGCAGGCGGACAGACATCGCCGTAAATCAACCCGATCGAGTACGATCGGGTTGATTGACACCCCCCTGCTGGCAGCCCATTGGCCGCGAGTCTGCAGGGGGCGGTGTTGCACCAGCAGCTCTTGTGAGCTGCTGGTGCAATGCTGAATACGGAGAGCGCATTGCTCTCCGTATTCAGCGAGGTCTGGCGGACCTGATCCGCACTGTCGGATCAGGTCCGCCAGACCTTGTTAAATAGAGGCCAAAGACTTTGTGTTATTCTTTGCAAGAGCCGAACACAGGATAATGCACCTGGTGCTATTGATTGTGCTTCACTTATAATGTAGCCCATTGTGGTCTAAGGTTAAAGGGACAGTCAACACCAGAATTTTTGTTGTTTAAAAAGATAGATAATCCCATTATTACCCATTCCCCAGTTTTGCATAACCAACACAGTTATAATAATACACATTTTACCTCTGTGATTACCTTGTATCTAAGCCTCTGCAAACTGCCCCCTTATTTCAGTTCTTTTGACAGACTTGCATTTGAGCCAATCAGTGCTCACTCCAGGGTAACTTCACATGCAGGAGCTCAATGTTATCTATATGAAACACATGAACTAACACCCTCTAGTGGCGAAAAACTGTCAAAATGCTTTTAGATTAGAGGCGGCCTTCAAGGTCTAAGAAATTTGCATATGAACCTCCTAGGTTTAGCTCTCAACTAAGAATACCAAGAGAACAAAGCAAAATTGGTGATAAAAGTAAATTGGAAAGTTGTTTAAAATTGCATGCCCTATTTGAATCATTAATTTTTTTTTGGGACTTGACTGTCCCTTTAAAATAAATAAAAAATATATTTATTCATACAACGGTGCAAGAATAGTATAACATTCCATGTTCTGTTTAGCTGCTTATGTTTAGGATATGCTCAAATAAACTGGACCAACAGAATACTGTGCAATATTTGGCAAGCCAAAAATTAAAAAATTACATCAAGACTCTTTTTATGTGAGTGTAGGTATTAGGTAGAATACTTACCAAATGAATGAGAAACCTCAGGTGCTTTAAGGGAGCTGTTTTGAAATAACCACACTAAATTCTGGAATTAAAATTTCTATTGAGTCTGCAATTAGTTAGAACAGACCAGCTGTCAACCAATTATGTTGTGAGGCATGTAATAATAGTTATTGTATTTTCCTTGAGGTCTTCTGGCACTCTTAAAGGGTCAGTAGACATTTTGTAATTACAGGATTTTTCTGCAGTCTTGCAATAAAATAACATACTAGACAAGTCTGTTTTTTGGAATGCATTAACACCTTATTTGCAGCCATCTCCCACTACTTACCTCATTTGGAGAAGCCAATACACACTTGTTACTAAAGTAGACAAGGCTATCATTGGTCATTTTGTTATCACAATATCCATTGCTTTGCTAAGGCCAATCATGACAGATATGTGACAGGGTTAGACTTGTGAAGCCTTCTTAATTCTAGAACTGTTATACCCCCAATTTATCAGACTTAACTGAACCCAAATTTTTTCTTTCATGATTCAGATAGAGCATGCAAATTTAAGCAACTTTCTAATTTACTCCAATTATCAATTTTTCTTCATTCTCTTGCTTTCTTTATTTGAAAAAGAAGGCATCTAAGCTATTTTTTTTGGTTCAGGACCATGGAAAGCACTTGTTTATTGGTGGGTGAATTTATCCACCAATCAGCAAGAACAACAAAGTGTGTTCAGCAAAAATGGGCCGGCATCTAAACTTACATTCTTGCATTTCAAATAAAGATACCAAAAGAATGAAGAAAATGTAATAATAGGAGTAAATTAGAAAGTTGCTTAAAATTGCATGCTCTATCTGAATCACAAAAGAAAAAAATTGGGTTCAGTGTCCCTTTAAATTGCATTAAAGTGGGGGGAATAATGAAAGTATATTGCATTTAGCTATTGCAAATAACTTTTTATATTACAATCGTAAAGTGTTTCTTGTTTCTAGAGCTAGAGAATGCAATTTAAAAAAAATACATTAATTTTATTTTATTATTAAATTTACTTTGCTCTCATATTATTCTTTGGTGTTTCCCCATTTTATATTTCTGTATCATCAAATTATTTATCTAATTGCAGAGGATCTAGGGCCACATTTTCCCTTCTAGAGGATGCCATCCAATTCTCCCCTGGTTGTTTCTGTGCAATGCCTAAGTCTGAAGAGGGGTCAAAAATTGTCCCGTCCTTTAAATATTAATACAGGTGGATTGTACATTCATTTTCTAACTAGAGCGGGTCCAGGATCATGTTGGATTCTCTATGTTAATCTAGCTGGATAGTTAAATCCTTTTCTAATATACCTGGTTATTGATTTGAAACTTCCTGGATTTTCTGTGTCCAAGTTGGATTTCTTCTGCATTTTTAGAGATGGTGGAAGACTTTCTTGTTTGATAGAGGTGCTGTCAGTAGGGCATGCAATATCAAGGGTCCATAGGCAGAAAATACAGCTGGGTATAGGTGGATTATCCATGAAGAAGGCCACATTTTGATATTGATGGTGCCATCATTAGAGAGAACACATTTGATTATGTTATAAAGATTATGGTTTACAAAATAAACTTGAATTTTCCTGAATCATTCTACTGATTTAATCAAACCCTCACATCTCCAGAATTATCTAACTCCTATGTAAATATGGATTTTACTGCACACTCAAACATTGCAATAAGATATTGACAGCCCTGCAATCCAGGAAATACCAAGAGCCATATGAGTAATTGTTTCATGATGGAATTAAACATTATATACTGTCTGTTTTTCTCATTTTCATATGTTTGTACAAGCCATCTAGTAAAAATAAAGTGCTTACATTTTTTAGTATATATAGTGACAAAACCTATACAACAGAGAGGAAGTGGCCCTAGTGGGGGAAAACGGAGAAATAAAAAATAAAAAAAGATGATTTTTTTTTATTATGATAAAATAAATTCCATAGATGTTCACAGAAATCATGCAGCTAAATTTGACCCCTTTGTTTACAAAAGAAAAAATTGGCCCATAAAATAGGTAAATGTAAGGAGAAAATAAAAAAATTTGACCAAGGCATTGCTGTTTTTGGTGGGAAATGGGGGGGAATACTTATAGGTGTAATTGGATATTCATTATGGATGGTCCTGGATTGTGCTTCTATTGGAACACATTTAAATTGCATATATATATATATATATATATATATATATATATATATATATATATATATATATATATATATATATTATTGTTATATTATTGTTGTTACATAAATATATATATTAATATATACTGTATATATATATATATATATATATATATATATATATATATATATATATATATATATATATATATATATATATATATTATTGTTCTTACACTTTAGATTTTAAAAAAATAATAAAAAATAGCTGGCTTCCTGAACCAGCTACTATTAAAAATACAATTATTCTTCGAATAAATCAGACAAAAAAACTTTTCAATTTTATTTTCATTATAATTGATGAATTATTATAGTATTCATTGGGAGTAGCAATGTAATCATTATATAAATATTATTTGTCATATTCAAAAGAGCAGCACTATAACTCTAACTACAGGTTCACAATATTTTTCCCATGATCACTTTATACCTTTTTAAACAAACGTGCAAAATAAAATATAAAAATAAAGCTAGAGTATATTGCCATTTACTAGTTAGTTTAATATACTGTTTGCAAAGTAATTTTTTTTTTTTTGGGGGGGGGGGGGATCTCCAGTTATGGCAACATTTCAAAAAGATAATCTGGACTTTTTTCAAAAATATAAATCTGTACTTGCTTAAAAATGGCAGAGTAAGGCAGGTGCAGAAGGGAAAATAGAGAATACTAGATTCTATAGAGAGGCACAGTAAGGGTTTGAAAAAAACACCTGGAAAGCGACAAGTGAATAACAGGCACACTAAGGAAGTCTAGGGGAATAGACAGAGAATGGGCTCAGGCACACAGTACAATGAATGGATGCGCACAGTAATATGAATGGGGGCGCACAGCACAATGGTTGGGAATTAGGAACACAGCATCCACTGGTATTACAAGCATAGAATACAGCTGCTATTTGCAGAATACAGGGGTTGGGGCAGAGCAATAGCCAGACAAGTGTAGATAAGATGAGAGCAAAGTGGCAGTCACAGAGCACAGCCAGGCAGTGCGTACAATACTGGGCACAAATAGGAAAACATAATTTATGTAAGAACTTACCTGATAAATTCATTTCTTTCATATTAGCAAGAGTCCATGAGCTAGTGACGTATGGGATATACATTCCTACCAGGAGGGGCAAAGTTTCCCAAACCTTAAAATGCCTATAAATACACCCCTCACCACACCCACAATTCAGTTTAACGAATAGCCAAGAAGTGGGGTGATAAGAAAAGAGCGAAAGCATAAAAAAAATAAGGAATTGGAATAATTGTGCTTTATACAAAAAAATCATAACCACCACAAAAAAGAGTGGGCCTCATCGACTCTTGCTAATATGAAAGAAATGAATTTATCAGGTAAGTTCTTACATAAATTATGTTTTCTTTCATGTAATTAGCAAGAGTCCATGAGCTAGTGACGTATGGGATAATGACTACCCAAGATGTGGATCTTCCACGAAGAGTCACTAGAGAGGGAGGGATAAAATAAAGACAGCCAATTCCGCTGAAAAATTAATCCACTACCCAAATCAAAAGTTTCAATTTTAATAATGAAAAAAACTGAAATTATAAGCAGAAGAATCAAACTGAAACAGCTGCCTAAAGTACTATTCTACCAAAAACTGCTTCTAAAGAAGAGAAAACATCAAAATGGTAGAATTAGTAAAAGTATGCAAAGAAGGCCAAGTTATTGCTTTGCAAATTTGATCAACAGAAGCTTCATTCTTAAAAAGCCTAGGAAGTAGAAACTGACCTAGTAAAAAGAGCCGTAATCCTCTGAGACGGGGAATAATCTGACTCCAAATAAGCATAATGAATCAAAAGCTTAACCAAGATGGCAAAGAAATGGCAGAAGCCTTCTGACCTTCCTAAAACCAAAAAAAGATAACATATAGACTAGAAGTCTGTCTGAAATCTGAGTAGCTTCAACATAATATTTAAAAACTCTTACCACATCCTAAAGAATGTAAGAATCTTACCAAAGAATTCTTAGGATTAGGACACAAGGAAAAGACAATAATTCCTCCACTAATGTTGTTAGAATTCACAACTTAGGTGAAAATTGAAATGAGGACAGCAAAAAAAACCCCACCTTATCCTGATGAAAAATCAGAACAAGGAGATTCACAAGAAAGAACAGATAATTCAAAAACTGTTCTAGCTGAAGAGATGTCCAAAAAGAACAATACTTTCCATGAAAGTAATGAATGTCCAGAGCAAGCATATGCTCAAAATAGAAGAACCTGAAAAACCTTCAGAACCCAATTAAGACTCCAAGGAGGAGAAATTGGCTTAATGACAGGTTTGATACGAATCAAAACCTAAAAAAAAGTGATAAATATCAGGAAGTAACACTGCCTTATCCTGATAAAAAATCAGAAAAGGATATTCACAAAAAAAGCAGATAACTCAAAAACTCTTCTAGTAGAAGAAATAACCAAAAGGAACAATACTTTTCCAAGAAAGTAATTTAATGTTCAGAAAATGCATAGTTTCAAACGGAGGAGCCTGTAAAGCCCTCAGCACCAAATTGAGACTCCAAAGAGGAGAGATTGAATTAATGACAGGCGTGATATGGACCAAAGCCTGCACAACACAATGAATATCAGGATGATTAGCAATCTTTTCTGTAATAAAAAGAACAGAAAGAGTAGAGAATTGACCTTAACAAAGAACTGAAGACAAAACCTTATCCAAACCAACCTGAAAAAATAATAAAATTCTATGAATTTTAAAAGAATGCCAAGAAAAGTAGGTCTTCCAGACTCAATATAAATCTTTCTAGAGACAGTTTTATGAGCCTGAAACATAGTATTAATCAATGAGTCAGAAAAACCTCTATGACTAAAAACCAAGCGTTCAATCTCCATCCCTTCAAATTTAATGATTTGAGATCCTGATGGCCTTGAGAAAGAAAAGGTCTGGTTTAAACGGAGGTGTCCAATGTTGGCAACTGGCCATCCGAATGAGATTCGTATACCAAAACCTGAGCGGCCATGCTGGAACTACCAGCATAACAAACAAATACTCCATAAAAATTTTGGAAGAAGAACTAGAGGCGGAAAGAAATAGGCAAAAAGATAATTCCAAAGAAATGTCAATGCATACACTACTTCCGCCTGAAGATTCCCGGACCTTAATAGGCCCCTGGGAAGTTCTTTATTCAGATGAGATGAAAAACATATCTGGGTAAGAGAGACCATTCTCCCGGAGGAAAAGCTGGATTAACAGAGATTTAATCCGCTTCCCAAATATCTATACCTGGGAAAAACCCCCACAGAATTTAGATAGGAGCTGGATTTAGCCCAAGCTAATATCCGAGACACTTCTGTCACAACCTAAGGACTGATAGTCCTACTCTGATGATTGACATACACCATAGTAGTGATATTGTTTTGAAAACATTAAACTTCTCTTCTTCAAAAAGAAACTAACTGAAAAATTCTGAGAAAACACGGAGTTCTAAAATATCAAATGGTAATCTCGCCTACTGAGATTTCCAAACCCCTTGTGCTGACAGAGATCCTCAGACAGCCTCCCAACCAAAAAGACTCGCATCTGTAAAGATCATGGTCCAGGTTGAAAGAAACGAAGAGACCTGTAGAACTAAATGATGGTGATCTTAACCATCAAATCAAGAGATAAATATTAGGATTCGAAGATTTAAAATGTGAAATCCTAGAATCCCTGCACCATAATTCAGCATAAAAGAATGGAATGGTTCTTTCTATTGAAAATGAGCAAAGGGAATTAAATCCAATGCTGTGGCCATAAGACCTAAAACTTCTATGCATATATAGCAACTGAAGGAAATAATAGAGACTGAAGGTACCGACAAACAGAACACAATAAAATTGTCCCTTGTCTGAAAGAGACAAAGACAGTGACACAAACTATCTGGAAACCTAAAAAAGGTGACCCTTGTGTGAGGAATCAAAAGCTTTTGAAAAAAAGATCCTCTAACTATGTCCTGAAGAGCAAGTGAATCATATGAGATTCCGCATCCTCAGAAAATCATCTGAATGAAAACAGAAAAATGAAAATATGCATTTATTGTATCTAATGAAAACAAATAATGCTATCACTGACCAAAAAAAGGTAGAATAGTTTGAATAAAACTCCAAAACCCATTTCCTAAAAATGGAACTGGAAGAAATAACCCAGAAGATTCCAGGTCTGAGCAGCGCTTGAACCCCATGGGTGCCCAGCCATGCTTCAACAGTACCCAAAATATATAGGACCCAAACACACTTAAAGAGAGTGTTAGCCTTACTGGAATAAAATCAAAGAAATTTGGACTGAATAGAACCAAATAAATTTCAAAGAAGTCTTAACCTGCCCCTTGCCAGCCAAGCTGGAATACGGCACGTACATCGCAATATTAGGGAGCTGATTTTGAACTGAAAAAATTTCCAATTATAAACATGTTACTTGGGAAAGAATTCAGGAATTCGTTCCTTAATAAGAACAACCAAACTAGTATAAGCTTAAAGTTTTAGTCTTAGAACTCAATCTTGAAGCCCAGAGTAACAGTTAAAAATTGAATCCAATTATAAAACAAATAATTGATTATCTTAGAACAAAAGAAATATGGATTTTTTTTTTTTTAAAAAAATCACAAAATTCTTCTAGCTAAAATAGCTAAAGACATAGATTAACCCTCATTTGCGAAAATATTCAATAAAATGAAGACACAAATGAAATTATTAGCATGATAGTCCAGTTAAAGGAACAGTCAATACAGTGGACTTGCATAATCAATAAATGCAAAACAACAAGACAAATGCAACAGCACCTAGTCTAGTAAATGTTTTCCCTTAAGAATGCTAAAATAAATCAAAATCTGATACTTGATCTTAAAGTAAACAGAACAAAAATGAAGCAATTGCAACATCCAAAAAAATCACAGGACCAAAAAAAGTACCTGAAACTAAATAATTTTCCATAAATAAGATACAACCATCTAAAGGAAAATAAATACTATTTTGCTATAGAAACAATAGCATAATTAGTAGGAGTAGAGATAGCCCCAATAAATTGGAGAACCCTCCAAATTGAATTTAACTGCTGGCAAAGAATATAGTTTAAAACCTTTGAAGAAGGAATAAAAGAAAATTCTCAGCCTATTCCATTCCCTAGTATGAGGAATTGGAAAGAAAACTTCTGAAAACACAGAAGAATAAATAAGCAGAAATAGTGACAGCTAGTCTTAAAGAACTAGTTACCTTAATATCCAAAATAATCAACACCTTTTCAACAAAGAACAAATGTACTTTAATAAAAAAATAATAAAAAAGTAGATTTGTTAGTGTCAATATCTGATGAAGAAAATTCTGAAAGAGAAAAAACATCATCAGAGAAGGATAAAACAGTATGTTGTTGGTCATTTGAAACTTCAATAATTAAAAAAGAAGTGAAAAAGACCTAAAAATTTTATTAGAAGGCACGAAGTCAGACAAAGCCTTTAAAATAGAATCAGAAAAATATTTCTTATAAATCTTCTAAATATTTCTTGTACATAAGATGTAAGAATGGCAATAAAGCATAAATACTAATGGATTCTGCATGTAAAAGTATATCATAATAACTTATTACAAACCATAGCTAAAGATAAACATTTATAACATTTAAAATAAATGAACTTAGCTTTGGTAGAACTGAACTCAGTTAAGCGTTTTTCCAGAAGTAGCTTTTGATCCAGGATCAATCTGAGACATCTTGCAATATGTAATGGAAAAAACAACATATAAAGCAAAATTGATCAAATTCCTTAAATGACAGTTTCAGGAATGGGAAAAAATGCCAATGAACAAGCTTCTAGCAACCAGAAGCAATAAACAATGAGACTTAAATAATGTGGAGACAAAAATGAAGCCCATATTTTTTAGCGCCAAAAAAGACGCCCATACTATTTGGTGCCTAAATGCTTTGGCGCCAAAAATGACACCACATCCGGTAACGCCGACATCTTTGGTGCAAAAAAAGGTCAAAAAAATGACACACATACAAACAACTTCCGGTGACAAGTATGACGCCGGAAATGACTAAGAAATTTTTTGCGCCAAAAAAGTCCGCGCCAAGAATGACGCAATAAAATGAAGCATTTTCAGCCCCCGCAAGCCTAACAGCCCACAGGAAAAAAAGTCAAATTTTAAAGGTAAGAAAAATTTAATATTCAAATGAATTATCCCAAATAATGAAACTGACTGTCTGAAATAAGGAATATTGAACATCCTGAATCAAGGCAAATAAATGTTTAAACACATATATTTAGAACTTTATATAAAAGTGCCCAACCATAACTTAGAGTGTCACAGAAAATAAGACTTACTTACCCCAGGACACTCATCTACATATAGTAGAAAGCCAAACCAGTACTGAAACGAGAATCAGTAGAGGTAATGGTATATATAAGAGTATATCATCGATCTGAAAAGGGAGGTAAGAGATGAATCTCTACGACCGATAACAGAGAACCTATGAAATAGACCCCGTAGAAGGAGATCATTGAATTCAAATAGGCAATACTCTCTTCACATCCCTCTGACATTCACTGCACGCTGAGAGGAAAACCGGGCTCCAGCCTGCTGCGGAGCATATATCAACGAAGAATCTAGCACAAACTTACTTCACCACCTCCACGGGAGGCAAAGTTTGTAAAACTGAATTGTGGGTGTGGTGAGGGGTGTATTTATAGGCATTTTAAGGTTTGGGAAACTTTTCCCCTCCTGGTAGGAATGTATATCCCATACGTCACTAGCTCATGGACTCTTGCTAATTACATGAAAGAAATAGCTGTCTAACTGAGAGAACAAGGCAGTATACAATAATAAATAAAAACACAGTCCGATTGCAAAGAAGCAGCCAGGCACAATGAATAGATAAGACACAATGACTTACCATATCCAAAGGGTGAAATGGTATAGGAATAAAACTGCAGCCAGAGAGTTGACAGAATGCCCACTGGTACGCTGAAAATAATGATACATCTAGGAAAATTAGAACGTATTTAGAGTTCCTCTTTGAAACCTCCCCCTACAGTGTTATCAGCGCACTGCGCATGCGCAAAACACAGGAGTGTGTACGGGTGAAAATGAGCTGTTAGCTCTGCACAACCATGAAGATACTTGTGACAAAATATGGGAGGGGGCAGGTGGACATTTTAAACAGTCAGATGAGACAAAAGTAAGTACTAATACTTAGAAACGCTTTAGGTTACTAAATTGGGCTATAGTTCAAAATATTAATTGTTAGAAAGTTTATAGGAATGACTTATTTGAAATTTTGGGTTGACTGTCCCTTTAACAAAGCAGCAGTGTTCTGAAGGATTTCTGGGTATTTATCATACATCATTTGAACCTTGCAATTATAATGTATCATATAGATATAGGTAACAATTCCACATGACACTAAATCACACTTCGGCCCTAATGATCAAAACATTGTCTGACCCATGAGAAATTTCCTTCTTTGGCTTCACCAGTCTCACAATCCTTGGGATATATTCAAAGAAAGTGGGCTGACCCTCTCTGTTCCCGAAGAGTGGCAATGTGTCTCCCATAGGAAATAATTGGGATCACAGATTCAGCAGTAGTCCACCAACATCGCCAGTTATCTGCAATCTTGGGGGGGCTGTAGTTAAAGTGTTTCTACACAACAAGACTGTGCATTTGGTAAAACCAAAAATGGTCTCTGTGTAGTAACGCCATAAATAATGCATATGTAAATTATGTTTTACTGTACATTCACTAGATTTCACACAATGGAAATTCTCACCACTGAAAAGCTGGCAAGACTGATATGGCTGAAAAGGGTACCTCTAAGATGGAGGACAGTGCTTTTAAAATTAGAAACTCACAGTGATGTTTCCCCTTTAAAATACAGGTTACTCCCATGAACGACCATGCAACTCCCAAGGACAACCTAAATATTTGTTAGGTCTGACCTCTCCATTGTTAATTACTAAAAAAATTTTTTTTTACTATTTAACCTATAGGAGCTGTGGGGATGTGGGTATATTATGCATGCATATACAATGTTTTATTTATATGCATTTTATTGTATAATGCATTTTATTGTATAATGCTATAATATGTCTATTAAAGTGACATAAACCCCATAATTTTTCTTTCATGATTCAGATAGAACATACCATTTTAAACAACCTTCCAATTTATTCTTATTATTATTATCAGGATTTGTAGAGCGCCAACAGATTCCGCAGCGCTATAAAAATAGGGTATACAAGATAACATTTACATGGATCAAATGGATAGAGGTCCCTGCCGAGAGATGCGCTTTTGTAGTCGGCTCCTATGAAGGTGAACTACAGACAGCTGGGCTCATAGACTTACATGCTAAGGGGTTCAGGGGATAGCAGTGGAGATAGAAAGGTTAGTGTAGGTTGTAGGCATCCCTGAATAGTAGAGTCTTTAGGGAGCACTTAGAGCTTTCAAAACTAGGGGAGAGTCTTGTAGAGCGAGACAGAGCGTTTCATAAGATGGGAGCCAGTCTGGAGAACTCCTGTAAACGGGAATGTGAGGAGATAACAAGAGTGGAGGAGAGTAGGAGATCATGAGCGAAGGGGACGGGAGAGAGAGTATCTGGAGACAATTTATTTCTATTTTCAAATTGAATTAGTTTTCCTGTTATCCTTTGTTGAAAAGAAGTAAGGTATGTTAAGGAGCATGCACTTGTCTGCAGCACTATATGGCAACAGTTTTGCAACAATGTTATACATTAGCAAGAGCACTATATGGCAGCAATATTTCCTGTCCTGTAGTGCTTCAGACATGAGCACGCTACCTATCTAGATATCTCTTAAACAAAGAATAACATGAGAAAGATGCAGATTTGATAATAGAAGTACATTGGAAACTTTTTTAAAATTGTATTCTCTATCTGAATCATGAAAGAAAACATTTGGGTCTCACGTCCTTTAAGTCTTGTCATGATTTAATTTAATTGTTTTCATTTTGGCGTGTTTTTTTTCTTTTTTAGGAAGATTTTGTGTTTGTAATATTAATATATTCATAGATGATAGTAGCCATGACTTTCTAGTTTTATTTATTTATTGCCGATGTAAGTTCTCACTGTAATGAACGTGTTATACTTATATTATTGCAACCACACTGTAACAAACGTTTTATTAATATAGAACACGTTCGTTACGGTGCGGTCGCAATATTATAAGTATAACATTTTCAGAACAGTGAGAATACCATCCGTGTTATAATGGATATAGCGCCGAAGACTAAGCACACCTATAGCTCTTAACAAAGGCTAACTAGCTAGCCTAGAGAAAGGTATTGGTAAGTGTATGTGTTCAAAGCGTCTCAAAAGGCTAGGTGTCAACGAAGGGTTGGTGTACGAAAAACAAGTTTAATTACAAACTTCCCTAATATCACATGTGAAATTTAGGTAGCATGATACAATATTAAACTCCAAAATACAATAAAATGCAGTAGAATACAATAAAAATGTGGATCCACAATATCACAATTTAAGCAATATTACATCTGTTAAAAAGGTTTAAAAGTGTAAGCAAGAGATTCTAATAAGGGTTAGGAACCAATGCTGGTTGAGGGGCAGATATTCCCTTGCAAGTGATGGGATTTTGGAATTATGTGATGCATTGTTAACACCTGTCCATGAGTGATGGATGGTATTGCCTATTCGAATAGGTTGGCAGTCGACTGTATGTGCCAATTTATAAAAGTGTGAAACAAAAATAGATAAAAATTGATTGAAAATAATATAAAAAGTGATCACAATTGTGAAAAAAGTCTGTGGAAAAAACGTTCTTAGAAAACAATTCTCAAATGACTGTGAATTAGAATGTAAAATTAACAAAGGCCTTTGGTGAAAAATAACAAAGGTCTTTGGTGGAAAAATAAATAAAAATAAGTAAAAATGTGCACAAAAAAGAGAAAAAAAGAAAACAAAGTCTTAGGGTTGTAATCCAGTGATGCACTCAGTTAGTGTGAACAAATAATTTGCACTTAGTCTGTGTGAACAAATTCTTTGCGAAATTGGAATCAGTTAAAAACTACCTTATTTCCAGGCAGTGAGAATCCCCGTTGATTTGTGTTGGTGAGAACCCACTCAATGGTCCCTAAGTTTCTCCCAGTGGGTAAATTGGAAATCCTGTTCCTGATGGTGAAAACCTTTGGGCTTGGGTATAGGGTCCTATTGTTTTTACTTGGTATAATATTGTCAATGTCCTAAAAAGGTAAAGAACAATAGGGTAGATGGTACAAAATTAAGTGTTTCAATGAAATAATGCTTACCAGCTGTGGTCAACGCGTTTTGGACTCCTCAAGGCCTTTCTCAAGACTGGGTTTCTTTCCCCGCCAAAGGAAGTGTTTCAGAGCTTTTGCAAGCTTAATAAAATCTTGAGGTTTTATTACAAGAGGTAACATCCTAAGGGGGTACAAGATTCTTTGAAGAATAAACATTTTAAAAGCTGCCACCCTACCTGAGAGGGAGATATTAACCCAATTTTCTAATTTGTCTGCATTATTTTAAAGAGTTGAAGATATATTTAGGCTGTACCAATTAGATGGATTTGCCGTCAGATGTATTCCCAGATATTTTAAGATTTTGGTTTCTATAAAGGGATATGACTATTCTAAAGTTGTTTTTTTTAACAATAAGATCTTAGACTTAGAATAATTTATTTCATATCCAGAGACTTTCCCATCTTCTCGTATATTTATAATTTCAGTAACTTGTTTTTCCTGTGAAGTTATACACATCAATAGGTCATCTGCAAAAAGTGAGATGTGAAATCTCTCCTTGCCTATTTTAGATCCCAATAAGAACTCTCTAAATCTGATGGCTAAAGGTTCCAAAATGAGATCAAAGAGGATGAGTGACATAGGGCAACCTTGCCTAGTGCCTCTGCCTAAGGAAAAAGAAGATGACATATAGTTATTGACCAAAATTGTGGCACTTGAACCTGATTATACATTGGAGACCAAGTTTAAGAAATTCCCCTTCAGACCAAATCTCGTCAAAGTTTTGAACATGAAACTCCACTCTGTCGAAGACCTTCTCTGCATCCAAAGATAGCAGGAAGGCCTCCGGCAGAGCAGAGGGATCATCCCCCCATTTCCCCCCACTATACTGACAGATTACTTGTAGAATCTTACTAATGTTTAATTCTGGGGTTGTCCCCATTACAAAGCCCGCTTGATCTAAGTGGAGGAGTTTTGGCAGAATTGGTTTAAGTCTATCAGCCAGAATTTTCATGAAAATCTTGTAATCAAGATTTGAGAGTGATATGGGTCTGTATGAGGCTCCCTGTGTGGGATCTTTATCTTCCTTCGGCAACAGTATTATATTAGCCGATTTAAATTGGGATGATATTTTATTACTATAAGAGTATTACTGATTATACAGTTCTTCTAAGTCAAAAGTGATCTCTTCTTTCAATAGCCAGTAAAATTCAAGTGGTAGACCATCTGGTCCAGGGGCTTCCTCATATTTTTCATGGTGTTAATAATTTCTTGTTCAGATATTAGTGCATTTAAGGCCTCCATATCTTCTGCCAAGATCTCAGGCAGTTTTATTTTTTCCAAAGACCCCTGGACACCATCATCTCTCTTGGGATTCTGTGAAGTATATAAATTTATAAAATAATTTTGGAAAAGCAAGATTATATCCTCTATTTTATTTGTAGTTTTTTCCCCATTGTTAATTGTCACTATAGGATTTTTCTTTTTAGCTTTGATAAACAGACTCACTAGAAATTTCCCAACCTTGTTTCCAAATCTCTCGAATTGCATTGAATTTTTATCGATTAACTTTTCATGCAAGACTTAGCAAAAAGAGATGTCTCTCTCTTTTTTAATTTTATAATAGTTATGTCTATTTTCCTAAGACAGATGTTTTCTAAGACGAGTATATGCTGCAGAAAGGGAATCCGCTAGTTTTAGTTTCCTTCTTTATTTAGTTTAATTAAATAAGACGTAATTTCCGATTTAAGTGTTACTTTAGCCACCTCCCAATAAATTACCATATTTTTTTTATGCTCTATATTATTAATATTATACTCATTGAATTTTTGGCTCCAAAATTCGGCACATTTTGTCGACTTGACAAAGTAGTTAGGGAAAAAAGGTATTATAATTGGATTTATGTGGCTCATTTAAAGTTAAGGTAATTGGAGAATGGTCTGAGAGAACAAATTCCAAGATTTTTTTATCTATAACTCTAGTCATTAAAGACTCTGATATTAAAAATAGGTCTAATCTGGCAAGAGTAGTATGAGTTTTGGAAAAACAAGTGAATTCTGAATTATTCAGGTTTAAAAGCCTCCATGCATCGACTAAATTATAATTAGTAGAGAATACTGAAAATACCCTATTTTCATAATTTAATTGGCACTTCCGTATCTTAATTATCCTTTTTTCTTAAAGTTTTTTCTATCTAAGAAAGAATTTGGTGTCAAATTATAATCCCCCTTAATTATCAGTTTGCCATCTGCGAATTTATCTAAAATCCAATACCGGAATTTCCAGTCCGTTTTATTTAGCCCATATATGTTCTCTATTATGCATTCCTAGCCCTCAAGATTAATGTGTTTAAATACATATCTTCCTCCCTTGTCTATTATTTTATGTTTTAATTTATATTTTAATTTTTGATTTAGCAGGATTGCTACCCCTCTTGCTGCTTTGAAATATGATGAACTAATAACCTCCCCAATCCATTTTGTCTTGATTTTTGAATGTTCTAATTCAGAGAGATTAATTTCTTATGATATCCACTTTTTTCTTACTCAAATAATTATTATTCTAATCAATTAGGATAGCCTTACGTTTTATCGGGGAATGGATTCCTCCTACATTCCATGGGGGGCTGAAAAGGGAGACAAAAAGTGAAGGAGAAAAAGGAGAGAAGGAAAAAAAAAAAGCAAAACATGCAAAACCCATAAATATAATATTCCTAAACACCTTTTAAAGTAATCCATTCTCCTATCTACTATAAGAAATATAAAATTGACTTCCCTTTCTCAAGAAAACAAAAAAGCCACCCCTAGTGATCTACCAACTTTTTCATTGAATGTAACCTATAGCTTTTGTGAGAATAATATCAAATATAATATTTACCTAAAAATTACACCTTAAACATTTGTCTTCTAATAACACAACTAAGATTTATACCAAAATGTTATGTTGGTACTTTTACATTATGAGTATCCTAAGCCCCTATTGACTTTGGGAGTTGTTATGCAAGAAACTTTTGTAGGGGAGGCAATACACTTTAGCCTACCATATGAAAAAAAATATATAATTATACAAAAATGGGCAATAAACAATTACCCCTTAAGCATAAAACCCCCCCAAAAAAACATTTTGGACATATATTTAACATATAATCCAAGCAAATATCTACTCATGACATTACTTTTTCCATATCAGAAATTCTACCCCAGTGATCTATTAACATTTTCCTTAAATGTAGCCTACTGCTTTAATAAGTGTAGCCTCAATAATAGGCTTTTCCATAAGGCCACACCTTAAATATTTACCTTCTCCTGACATGACTAAAAATTATACCAAAGTGTTCTATTAATACTTTTTCATTGTAAGTATCCTGAACCCCTACCATCTTCAACATTTAATTGTAAAAAAAATCCTGCAAGCAAATATGTACTGGTGACAGTGGTTTTTCCATATCAGAAGTTCTACCCCAGTGATCTATTAACATTTACATTAAGTATAGCCTACTGCTTTAATAAGTATTGCCTCAATAATAGGATTTTCCATAAGGCCACACCTTAAATGTTTTACCTTTACCTGACATAACTAAAAATTATACCAAAGGGTTCTAATAATACTTTTTCATTGTGAATATCCTGAGCGGAACCCCTACCATCTTCAACATTTAGAGGGAAAGCAGTGCTCCATTATTTGTATCATTGTGTACACTCTAACAAGACATATGGCCAAATATACTCCAGTGACAAAAATTCTCTCCTTTTCCTTATTTCTTCCTTTTATGCTGCTGTACTACAAAAAAGAAAAATGTATACAAAAAACAGAGAAAGGAAAGCCACCCCAGCAATTTAAGTAATAATTTTATCCTTGCCTAGAAAAAATTGTGCTTGTTCAGGAGTTTCAAAAACAAAAAAGTCATTGCCAGATTAAATCCTAAATTTAGCTGGGTATAGCAGTGAAAAAAAACGTTCCTCTTTTTCACAAGTTGAGTACAAATACTTGAAAAGAGTCTCCTTTTCGACATAGTCTCATATGAAAAGTCCTGGAATAACAGTAACTTTCCATCATTATAGGTTAAATGTTGAATTCTTCTGAAAGCTTTTATTATCTCCATTTTGGCTTGGGAGTTCAAATATTCCAAAACAACCGGTCTTTATCTGTTTGATCTCTGATCAGATACATCCTGAGCTCTCCCTGTTCTGTGCGCTCTTTCCACTGTAAATTTAGATCTTGCTCCCTCCAACTTCAATATTGAGGGTTGAATTTCTTCAGCGAACTGTATCAGGCTTTCTGCTTTGACTTCTTCAGGGAGGTCTATTATCCTCAAGTTGTTACCCCTGCTTTTGTCCTCCAGTTCTTTTAGTTTGGCAGTAAGCTTGAGATTTTGTTTCACAATCAGATCATATTTGGGGTCAATAGTATTTTGTTTGTCTTCACAATCCGATACCCTTTGTTCCAACTCAGTGAGCCTGCTATTCTGGTTTTTTATTTCCTCCATTATGGTTGAGAGTTTTATATTGATCTTCTCTATTTTAGGAAATATGAGGGCTGAGACTTGGGTGGCTATGTTGTTGGCCTCACTTACTTCCTCCACTCTATCCTCAGTTAATGAGCTCCCAGAGGTATTTATGTTTTTAGGATTTTTCCTTTCTCCCGGTTTATACTTGGGAGACATTTTCTGAGATTTTAAGTATTTGTCCATCCGGACTGCACATACCAGTTTCCTTTTATTATAGGCCTTCTTTCCTCCCTCTCCTATTTTCTGTTGTACTGTGTGTTTAATACCCCACAGTTGTGCTCTTAGGGTTAAGTATCGGGTACACCTTCTTTTAATTAGGTCTTTAAACTTTCTTGTGCTGGTGTTAACAGGAGATAAGAGCCCAGAACTATATGAACCAACCTATATCATAGCTTGCCCAATATATCCGATCTATGCCAGAGTAGGCCACTTTCACTTTACACCCGGCAAGGATTAACAGGCCTCTGTCTTTTCCAGGCCTGCAAAGTCTCAAAGTATCTGTTACTCTCTGCTATAACATTTGCAAGGATCCCATGAATCCAAATATCCTCTCCTCTTTTAACCGAAATGAGACGTTTTTTACATACATTTTTGGTGTGTAGAATGGCATTGGAGATGTATGGAGAGTGGGTGTGTATAGAATAAAGGTTTCAGAGGTTTTATATCCAACCTATTTAGAGTCTTGCCTTATAAACACAGTTCTAAAACACACAATTCTTATACACACAGTTCTTTCACAGTTCTTATAATATACACAGTTCTGTACAGGTATAGATTACTTCAGCTTGTCAGCAGGTTTACTTTCAAACATGCAGGTGTTAAACCCACCTTTAACTTTCTCCAGGACAGCAGTGCCTCTGTATCTTCCTGCTCTGCTGTTATGCTTGGTTAGTCATTTGTGCTTTACAAACTCCCGGGGGGCCAGGACTCATCAGCTGTAACGATGAGTTAAAAATAACTCCTGAAAGGTATAATTTACATTACACTCTAATGTAGGGGCGATCCTGCTTTGAAAATATTGACAGTATCAGAAAAGCATCACCACCTACAGAGATGTAAAGTAAAACGGCTCTCAGCGACCTATTTTGAAACATCTCACATAAAAGGGACCTGGGCTCTTTTAATATAGTCATCTTTACATATCAAGAGAGGAGGAGAGTAGGAAGTCATGAGTAGAGCGAAGGGGATGGAGGGGAGAGTATCTGGAGATAAGGTCTGAGATATAGGGGGAGCAGTGCAGTTGAGGGCTTTCTATGTCAGAGTAAAAATGTGTTTAATCCTGGAGGCAAGAGGAAGCCAGTGAAGGGATTGGCAGAGAGGAGCAGCAGATGAAGAGCGACGTGTGAGGAACATGAGCCTGGCAGAGGCATTTATTATAGATTGTAAAGGAGCTAGGCAGCAGCTAGGGAGACCAGAGAGGATGGAGTTGAATTAGTCAAGGCGAGAAAGGATAAGAGAGTGGATTAAAATCTTAGTTGTGTCTTCTGTAAGGAAATGTCTAATTTTAGAGATATTTTTAAGTTGGAAGTGGCAGGCTTTAGCCAAGGACTGAATGTGAGGAGTGAAAGAAATATCTGAGTCAAGTGTGACCCCAAGACATCGGGCATGCGAGGTAGGGGTAATGATGGAGTTATCGACAGCTATAGAGAAATGGGTGGTGGAGATTTTGGAAAAAGGGGAGAAAATAAGGAGCTAAGTTTTGGAGAGATTAAGCTTAAGGTAGTGAGAGGACATCCAATATGAGATATGAGAAAGACAGTTAGTTACACAGGTTAGCAAGGAAGGATATAGGTCTGGTGCAGAGAGGTAGATTTGGGTGTCATCTTCATACAAGTTATATATATACTTTATTAAGGAACCTAATGATGATGTGTAGATTGAGAAGAGAAGGGGTCCGGAGGACAGAGCCTTGCGGTACCCCAACAGAAAGTGGTAATGGGGCAGAGGATTCCCCAGAGAAGGCTACACTAAAGGTATAGTTAGACAGATAGGAAGAGAATCACAAGAAAGCTTTGATGCAAATGCAGAAGGATTGGATAGTTTGGAACAAAAGAGGGTGGTTGACAGTATCAAAGGCTGCAGACAGATCAAGGAGGATAAGCAGAGAGAAGTGGCCTTTGGATTTTGCTGTAAGTAGGTATTTGGTAACCTTAACGATTGCTTTCTCTGTGGAGTGATGGAGGCAAAATCCAGATTGCAGTGGGTCAAGGAGGGAGTTTAATGTAAGGAAATAGAGTAGACGTGGATATACCAGCTTTTCAAGAAGCTTTGAGGCAAGAGGGAGTAGGGAAATAGGGCGGTTATTAGATGTGGAGGTTTGATCGAGAGAAGGTTTTTTGAGGATAGGTGTGACCAGTGTGTGTTTTAGAAATGAGGGAAATATGCCAGTCCTTAGGGAGAGGTTGAAGATGTGTGTGAGTATAGGAGTAAGGGTAAAAGAGAGGAAGGGGAGTAGCTGTGAGGGGATGGGGTCGAGGGGATAGGTAGTGAGGTGAGAGGACAGTATATGGGCAGAAACGTCTTCCTCTATAACAGGGGCAAAAGAGCTACATTTATGGCTACATGGGTTTTGGATGATCAGGAGCTTTTGAGGGGGTGGGAGACTGGTAGTATGTTGAGAGCTGATTTTATTTCTGATGGAGTCGATTTTGTTATTGAAGTGGTTGGCAAAATATTGAGCTGAGAGAGAAGTTGTATTAGGAGGTGGGCATAGAAGAGTTTTGAACGTGGAGGACAGACGTTTTGGATTTGAAGAAAGCTTAGAGAAACAGTAGAGAAGTAAAGTTGCTTATAAAGATTAAAGGCAGAATAGTAGGAGTTCAAGATGAACTTGTAGTGAAGAAAGTCAGCTGAACTCCGAGATTTTCTCCAGTGTCGCTCAGCAGTATATGAACAGTATATGAACATCTGCCTAGGTACCATGTCAGAGGAGTATTCCAGGGCTGAGGTTGAGTGTGTGATTTCCAAGCTATGGTAGGTGGGGCTAGATTGTCAAGGACCGATGTAAGGGTAGAGTTATAGTGGCAGGTAGATTGTTCAGGGCAGGAAATGAGGGGATAGAAGAGAGAAGAGGTTCGAGAGAGCTAGCAAGCTGTTGCTGATCTAATGACTTAATGCTTCTGTGAAGTTTGGTGTGAGGGGTAGAAGGAGGAAGAGTTGTAGGGAGGGATGTGATGTTACAAATAAGGAGATGATGGTCAGAAAGAGGAAAAGGGGAGTTTGTGAGGTTTGATATAGAGTATCGATAGATGAAAATCAAGACAAGGGAGTGACCATCTTTGTGAGTGGGAGAGTCAGCCCAGGCCGAAAGATGAAGTGAGTTGCAGAACTTGTTTTGCAGAGGAGCCAGTGGGATTGTCAACAATCGAAGTTGAAGTCGGCAAGAATGAGGGCAGAGGTGTCTGAGGAAAGGAAATAAGTTAGTCAGGCAGCAAAGTGATTTAGAAATTGAGTTGAGGATCCAGGGGGCGGTATATTACTGCAACACGTATAGAGAGGGGAGAGAATACGTGAATCATGTGTGTTTCGAATGAGGAAAATGTGAGGGAAGAGAAGGGCTGTATTTGTTGAAAGGTGTAACAAGAAAAAAGTCAAATATCTACACCACCTCCTTGTTTATTACCAGACCTAGGAGTGTGGCTGAAGTGGAGACCCCCATGTGACAGTGCAGCAGTGGAAGCTGTGTCTGAAGGAGAAAGCCAGGTTTCTGTGAGAGCCAGAAAGTGATAGAGTGGGAGATAAAGATGTCATGGATAGAAGTGAGCTTGTTGCAAACAGAGCGAGAGTTCCAGATTGCGCAAGTGAAGGGGGTGGTGACTTTAGATGCAAGAGGAATGAGATTAAGGTTACCAGAGTTTTATTTTCGAAGTCTATTGAAAGGCACACATGAATGTGCAAGGCTAGGAAGTTGTGGGGAACCAGGTTTTTAGGGTATATGTCACAAGCAGCTAAGATGAGCAAGAGGGAGAGTGACATGAGAATGTGCAGATTTGCAGTAATGAGGTGTAAGGGAGAGAAAGAGTCTTTAGAAATGTGTGAAGTTCATGAATACAAAAGTAAGGTGAGGTTAAGAGAGATGGGCTAAGGTAGTAAAAAATTAATCCAGGTATTGATCCTTTGCCCACTGTGTATATGGAGTACTGGCAATTTAATAATGTGACCAAAACAAAATTTATGTTGTTTTTGGAAGGAGAGAATTTAAAACTAAAAATAACTACATACCAGTCTCCAATGTTGATCCTTCTTTTCTGATTTATAAACTAATGCATTAAATTACACAAAATAGTTCTGCTCCCTGTACATCCCATAGCTTCTCAGGGATTTATTAAAGTCCTGGTTTGATTAGGATCACATAGCCACACCCCAAATCACTGATTCCTACTCATCTCATATACAGCTCTTCCCATTCTCCATAAACCCTACCCCTGACTGATGTAACCCCGACCCTGCTTTGCAGCTGTTTCCTCCCTGGATCTCCCTTAAGGTCGGGAAGGATGCTGCCCCTTAGATTATGGCAGGAAGAACAACAACAACAACCTCAAAGTGACAGTTGAAGTAACTGGTGGCAGAAGGATATTTAGGCTAGTATTAAATGGACATTCACATTTAATTATGTGAAGTAAAAAAATGCATTGTACCTTTGTTATTTTTTGTGTTTTTCCTGTAGTTCAACTGTAAAACCTACATTTTTCCCATTACCTCCAGAGAAGTGGGAGTGAATCCTGCAAGATTCAGAACCTAGATGTTGCAACATTCTACAAAGTTCTTGCTTCATCACTATAGAAGCCCATGTATGTGTGTCCTTAATTGGACACTGCAAATGATATAAGATAAACAATACTCAATATGTTTTTGAAGGGATTTGTCCAAGGACTGCAATAAATTGCAAATGGTCCTATGAAAATTTCAACACTGTGGTTAATGGTTGATTTATAATGTTCATATATAAAATGGCTTTAATGTCTCTTTAAAGGGACAGCCTACACCAGACTTTTTATTGTTTTAAAAAATAGATAATCCCTTTATTACCCATTCTCCAGTTTTACTCAACCAACACAGTTATATTAATGCACTTTTTACCTCTGTGATTACCTTGTATCTAAGCCTCTGTAAACTGCCCCCTTATTTCAGTTCTTTTGACAGACTTGTTTTTTAGCCAATCAGTGCTGACTCCTAGGTAATTTCATGTGCATGAGTACAACGTTTTCTATATGGCACACATAAACTAACACCCTCTAGTTGTGAAAAACTGTCAAAATGCATAAGAGGCGGCCTTCAAGGGCTTAGAAATTAGCATATGATCCTACCTAGGTTTAGCTTTCAACTAAGAAAACCAAGATAACAAAGCAAAATTGATGATACAAGTAAATTGGAAAGTTGTTTAAAATGACATTCCCTATCTGAATCATGAAAGTTTATTTTTGACTTATCCCTTTAAGTGAGCAAATTGGCTAAATGAGATAACATCATCACTTAATTACTCACCCAATTAGCTGAGCATCGATTTCATGTTAATACAAATAACCTTAAGGTTGTAACAAATGAATCCAGGTATTGATCTTTAGTCCACTGTGTATAGGAAGTACTTGCAATTTAATAATGGGACCAAACCAAAATTTCCGTTGTTTTTGGAAGGCGATAATTTAAAAAACAACAAAAACAACAACTACATACCAGTCTCCAATTTTGAGCCTTTTTTACTGATTAATAGACTAATGCATTAATTTACACAAAATAATCATAAATTTAACCTCTGTTTCCTGCATTCATTTAATTCTGACACCAGATATATTAGAACTGAAGTACAACTTAAAATATAAATAAAGATAAAGATAACAAAACAAATGCTGGAAACAGAGGGTAACTTTGTTTGCTCAATAAACAACAAAACCCAAAGGAATCGCACATATCTATTTATTTATATAACGTAAAATCAATTTAATAGAACATTGCAAGAGATTTTTTATGAGAGAAAATATCCCTACATAAGTTAACCTCTCCATACTCTTCATTTGATTTTCATTTTTATATCTCAGTGATTTTAAAATGGCAGTTAACTACTATATTTTCTCTACTACTGTTTAAAAGATCAGGTTTATAACACTACACCATTTTCTTTTTTTATCAAACATTATGTTAACCCACCAAATATAACCTATGCTGCAGCCCAAGTATATCTTTTTAATTATTGCTTCCCAATGACCTCTCTCACCATGGGAGGTTGGCTGCCCCATTTTATTGAAAGTGATACAAAGCAATCGGAAGTAGAAACTTTCATGAAACTGATGGGACTAAGAACAGTGTGGCTAAACCTTTTTTTAATAGTAAGAATGTATATTTTTTAAATATAGTCTTTTGAAATGAAATAATAGGGGAAAAAATTTGATTCCTTTCTTGTTAAATGGACAATAAAGAGTTTTACAAATCAAGTCCATGGCTACAAACCTTCTAAAACTTCTTTCTTTCCAAAATGTTCACCCCTCAGGGTATTTTTTGTGTCTCTCTAGATGAAGCACAACTCTGTCTTCATCCATTTTTTACATTTAGTTTCCTTAACCTTTTCAATTGACTGCTGTAATCAAATATACTTATTTTTCTTTGCATTCTTTATTGAAAATTATTCATAGGCAATCTCAGAAGCAGAAATGCACTACTGGGAGCTAGCTGATTAGTGGTGGCTATGCACATATGCCTCTTATTGGTTCAACACATGTGTTCAATGGTGCATTGCAGCTTGGAGCTTACTTAGACTATCTGCTAGATTACGAGTCTTGCGTTAGCCTTAAAAAGCAGCGTTGAGAGGTCCCAACGCTGCTTTTTAACGCCCTCTGGTATTACGAGTCTTGCAGGTACAGGTGTACCGCTCACTTTTTTTCTGCGACTCGAGCATACCGCAAATCCCCTTACGTCAATTGCGTATCCTATCTTTTTAATGGGATTTTCCGAACGCCGGTATTACAAGTCTTGGAGAAAGTAAGCGGTACAGCCTCTCCTGTCAAGACTCCTACCGCATTTAAAAGTTAGTAGTTAAGAGTTTTATGGGCTAACGCCGTAACATAAAAATCTTAACTAAAGTGCTAAAAAGTACACTAACACCCATAAACTACCTATAAACCCCTAAACCGAGCTCCCCCACACATCGCAAACAGTTAACTAAAGTTTTTAACCCCTAATCTGCCGACTGGACATCGCCGCCACTTCAATAAATATATTAACCCCTAAACCACCGCACTTCCGCCTCGCAAATACTACTTTAAATTTTATTAACCCCTAATCTGCCGTCCCTAACATCGCCTTCATCCAGGCGGCATCTTCTATCTTCATCCATCCGGAGCGGGTCCATCTTTAAGCCAGCCGACGCAGAGTATCCTCTTCTTCCAACGACTCCCGACGAATGAAGGTTCCTTTAAATGACATCATCCAAGAAGGCGCCCCTTGAATTCCGATTGGCTGATAGGATTCTATCAGCCAATCGGAATTAAGGTAGGAAAAATCCTATTAGCTGATTGCATAGGATTGAGCTCGCATTCTATTGGCTGATTGGAACCTTAACCTTAACTTCTATCAACCATGTCTACATCACACCAGAACTTCATGACTCAGTCTCTCAATTACCTTAATATTGTACCTGTAATCTGTGGCCTTCCCCTTCCCACATTAGTCTATTTTAACCCCCTCCTTTCTTTTCTCATATGGAGTCCTTCTCACCCTTTCCATTAATCATGCTGTCTTCCTCACCCTCATCTTTCTCTTTTATGCACTTCAGTCTTCTCATCCTTTACATTTTATTGCCCTAATTTCTCAGGCACACGCACAGGGGCGAAACTACAGGGGGTGTGTGTGTATGTTTGTGGAACCAGCAAATTACAGACCTTGTTACTACAGCATGGGGGCAGGGGTAAACAGTGTCATTCTATACAGTACCACTATATACAGTACGGGGGGGCAGGACCATGTCACAGACTACTGTGGTCACTTTATAAAGTACTGGGGCAGGTAGGGTCAGGCCAGTCATCTCACCAGCAGATTACAGACGGTGTCACTGACTCACTATATACAGTACTGGTGGGTTAAACAGTGTCACTATATACAGTAATAGGGGGTCAGACCATCTCACAGACTGTGGGCACAGGGTACCTCCTTTTGCAGACATGTAATCTGATTCACATTTTTTTCTGTGTTAAATGTAAAAAAGAATGATATGCATCAAATTCACTTTTTTTGGGGTGGGGGAGGGCCTTCTTAGATTCTTGCACCTGGGCCCTGTGGTTTCTAGTTAAACCTCTGCACACAGAGTCTCGTCTGTCCTCTTGTATAACATCCCTTGCTTCGTTTTCTCAGGCTCACCTTACCTCCTACAGTAGTGTTTCCCAAACCCAGTCCTCAGGACCCTTACTCAGGCCAGATATGCATTATATCTTAACTAGAGCACAGGTGAAACAGTCAGCTCACCCATCAGCTGATTATTTCACCTTTACTCTAGTTAAGATATAATGAATATCTGGCCTGAGTAAGGGTCCTGAGGACTGGGTTTTGGAAAAACTGTCCTACAGCATTTTCCTCATTTTCTTTAACACAGAGCATTTTTATCCCTCTTACACCTATCATACATAATCCATCCTTACCATCTTAAATCACAGTTAACACATTTCATACCATCAATGAAGTCAATACAAACAAAATACTAAATATCTTACTACATACCTTTTTTGTCTAATGGAACCATTCATATATCTCTACACATTGCTGTATATGGTGGTACCATTAATTACATCATACGTGATGTCATAAACAATATTGCATAATATAATCTGAGATACATTGTAATACATTTTTTTCCACATTTCTCTGATGTGTAGAAAATTGTCATGGGTTATATCACTACTGATGCCATTGATGATGTCATAGGTGATGTATCTAGTGATGTCATTGATGATTTAAAAAAATATAGTTTCTCTGATCTGTAGGATGATGTCATGGGTTATGTTACTATGCATGCCATTGATGATGTCATAGGTGATGTCACTAGTGATGTAATTTACAATGTCATGTGTGATGTCATTGATGTCATTGATGCTGTCATGCAAAGCTTCCAGACAGTTTACGTTTTTTGCCCATTCATTTCCTTGTTTTTTAAATGACCAAATAGAGGATTAAGATCAGAACAGCAATCACTAATTATTTAAACACTATGCAATAAATCTGACACACTGAGCTATGCACATACACTCAATGACTGATTACTATACAACACTATAAATTAAGTCTGACACACTGAGCACTGCACATGCAAACAGTGATTGATTAGTATACAACACTATACAATAAGTCTGACATGCAGAGATGTGCACATACACACAGTTATTACCATAGAACACTATACAATAAATCTGACACACTGAGCTGTGCACCACGCACAGTGATTGATTACTATACAATAAGTCTGACACGCTGAGCTGTGCACCACACAGCTATTGATTACCATACAATACTATACAATAAGTATGACATGCTGAGCTGTGCACCACACACAGTGATTGATTACCATACAACACTATACAATAAGTATGACACGCTGAGCTGTGTACACACACAGTGATTGATTACTATACAATAAGTCTAACATGCTAATCTGCGCACACACACACAGTGATCTTGGACTTTAGTGTAAAATAACTCAAAATATCTAACAAAAACAACAGTAATCAGACAAAGTTTTACCTAGTGATTCCCATTCTTGATCTAACTGTCCAATTTCAGACAGATTCCACTCCAAAGATATGAGCATTTGAAAAAACAAATTTATAATGCACAGTTGTCCTCCCCTTACTCTGCATTTACTGTTCACAAAACAAACAACATGCACAAGCAAAAATCTGCTTATGGTGCCATCTTGGATTTTAATGTAAAATAACTCAAAATATCTAAAAAACACTAATCAGACACATTTTCACCCAGTCTAACAGCAGATCCTCACAACACAATCTATTCAAATACCAGCTTTTAGAAAAATCCATGCAGCAGATTCTTAGATAAACTTGTCTGAATCTCCAATGTTAAGTTTATGTCATAAGGGATAAACCTCCTATTACGTCCTACGTTTTCAATAAAAACACAACACAACTACTTTGGGGAAAAGACCGGTCACGGTCGCGTTTATTAAACAAATTGAATTCTGCCTAATCTAGCCAATAATTAGGCAGCTAAAATCAACCTATCCCTGAACTTGTAGCAAGTTCATTCCAGTTGGTGGCGGCATCTTCTTCTAGCTAACTAACCCCTACTTATTGACGGACAAGGCCCCTCCGATGTCTGCAGCGTGGCACAGGGGTTGCGCACGCTCATTGGCACAGTGAGAGAGATTTTGTTATGTAGAGCTCTTCGGCCTGCAGCTCTTTAAAAGGGGGGGAGAGGAACCCCTAAGCCGGCACTTAGTGGGCGACACCTCTCCCTGTGTTCGGGCCGTCACTCTGCTCACACTGCGCCCGCTCCCAGGGCCTTGCCCGACCGCCAGCTAGGGCACAATTTCACCAACCCAGTAAGGCATCCTCTCCAAACGAATCGTCCAACACGTATGAGAGAGGTGGATGACTAAATTACAACCTCGGGCTTATGGGGCTGGTTCAACTAAACCTACCCCCGCCGAGGACTGACTTACCCTTAACCTAACTTGCCGCCACATACCTTCATCCAGGGACGGGCGGGCGGGGAAAGTTCTCCTCGAAGTCTGGAGGCAGGAAGAGGCCGAATCCACTGGAACAGGACCCTATAAAGGCAAGAGGTACACCCTCCCACACATTTGCAACATTGTAGCATACACACACTTCTAGAATCCTCCAGACTTCAAGTCAGCTATCCCTTAATTTTGCTACAGGCCCACTAGAGGGCCCTCCACTTCCATAAGGGATAAACCTCCTATTACGTCCTACGTTTTCAATAAAAACACAACACAACTACTTTGGGGAAAAGACCGGTCACGGTCGCGTTTATTAAACAAATTGAATTCTGCCTAATCTAGCCAATAATTAGGCAGCTAAAATCAACCTATCCCTGAACTTGTAGCAAGTTCATTCCAGTTGGTGGCGGCATCTTCTTCTAGCTAACTAACCCCTACTTATTGACGGACAAGGCCCCTCCGATGTCTGCAGCGTGGCACAGGGGTTGCGCACGCTCATTGGCACAGTGAGAGAGATTTTGTTATGTAGAGCTCTTCGGCCTGCAGCTCTTTAAAAGGGGGGGAGAGGAACCCCTAAGCCGGCACTTAGTGGGCGACACCTCTCCCTGTGTTCGGGCCGTCACTCTGCTCACACTGCGCCCGCTCCCAGGGCCTTGCCCGACCGCCACAAAAGACGCCTCTTGCCGCCACACTTAACCAACATAGCCCTTAAATAACAGTATAACAATATAACATACAACCAAATTCAACTTTTTTTTTTTTTTTTTTTATATATATAAATAACGCTGTGTTAACAACGGTCGGATGCCAACCATAGCACAGAACTTTGAAACTAACTAATGCCCTAATAAATGTTCATTTTAAACAACCGATGAGATGGCTGTCTTAAGGTTAGCCAGGAAAATGTCCAACCCGACGTCCGCCAGGTGAACCCCATCCGGTCGGTAAAGGGCCTTCTTGTCGGCCGTAATAGTGTCATGCCTAATGACGAAACCTCCCACGGCCGTGACCGCTCTCCCCACTTCCCTATTAACTTTCTTGCGGACATTGTACGCTGCCCTCTGTGTCACAATGTGACGCCAACGCAGCCGTGCAACCACGTTAGACCAACCTATCCGCACATCCTGAAGCCATGTGCACACCCACTTAATGTCCGCAACCATAATCCGTATTAAATCCAACACGGGAATGGATCCCAAGTCATTTCCGCCCAGATGCACAACAATCACTTGAGGCTTTCCCCACCTCCTATGTGCATCCTGTAACAGAGCGGGAAGCTCCCTCCAATTAAGACCCCTGCGCCCGAGCCAGCGAATGTTAGCCCTGGATGCTGCCAATCCTAGCTGCTGCCCTCCCGGGGAATGATGCGCCCTGATAGCCGCCCAGTGGATAAAGGAGTGCCCAATAATCCACACGAGCACCGGGGTCTTTCCTGTACCTATAACAACATGGATGGGGACAATGAAATGGTGACAAACCACTGGCAATACCCCTTTCTCACCCCCCCCACTCCCCACCAAGTCGGGAAGGAATCAAGAGGTTACACACCTTACAGACCCTCATCACTAAGCATGCAATGGGCGAATATAGCCCCTATATCGCTCAGACTTCCAACGCCCCATTTTCTTAATGACCGCCTGCGACGACCCCAAGGCCGCAGCACTAGTCGCTGCCCCGATGCGGAATGAATGCGGCGCAATCTTAGATGGATCCAATCCCGCTGCCGCTGCCACTTTGGCAAGCACTTTGCGGAACTGGAAAGCTGAAAGTGAACTACCGTCCTCGTGCACGAGAAACTGTAGTCCTCCGACCGGCCGTACATGGCAATAATCCGCCACGCTCGATACCGGGCAGCACTCTGTGTATTCGTGTCTGGCTAAAGGCAACCAGGCCCCTTTCCCATCCTGATCAGTTTTGGATCTGGGAATGAGCAAGAGCACGCAATCGTCCGTGGTCCTTACGTGCCCCACTTTAATACCGCCTACCTCCCCTCTTGTGGAGGAGGCGACCACTTCGCCTATCCTCAGCGCCCCCGCAAATGCCAGCGCGAAAGCAGCCCGAAACAAGACCGCCTCGTAGGCTGAACTGCACACTGCCCCCAGATTTACCACCAACGAGCGCAATCTTTCCGCCGTGATTGGCTCCCTCCGATCCTTTGCGGGTGGGGCCAACCGGCCCCATCCCTTCAAGATCTGCCTTACTAGAAAAGTACCTGTATAATCCCTGAAACCTAAGGCTTTATTGAAAAAGGACAATGCCGCTAACCTGCTCAAAGCTGACAATCTGGACATACCCTCAAGCTTCAAGCACGCAAGCCATTCTAGAACGTGTACCTGAGACGCCTGACACAACAAGAAGCCCCTCTGCAAGCTGAAACGCTCCCATGCCCTCCAATGCGCCGAATACGCAGCCCACGTCTTAGGAGCCAGCGATGCCCTGATCATGGGGAGGATGGACTCCCAACCCCCGCCAGCTGCCAAAGGAAAAGAGGGCACGTTAGACCCTCAGCTGCCGCCCTCGGGGCTACCCTTCTAAACTGATCCCATTGAAATCTGGAAAGGGCATCTGCTATCACATTGCTCACCCCTGGGACGTGCCGTGCTGTGAAGCGAACATTAAGCTGCAAACACCGCAAGACGAGGTGCCGTAGGTAGGTCACTACCACCGGTGAGGTTGCTGACAACCTGTTTATGGCGTATACCACGCTCATATTGTCTGACCAGAAGATTACTGACCGATTTGACAGCCTCTCTCCCCATAGTTCTATTGCTACCACAATAGGGAAGAGTTCTAGCATCGTAAGGTTACGCGTGAGACCCGCGGCAGCCCAGCCCTCTGGCCATGGCTCCGCACTCCAGTCTCCGTCTAAATAGGCTCCATAGCCAAACCCGCCCGCGGCATCCGTGAACAGATGCAAGGCTTGATTGGAAATGGGCCCGTCTCTCCAAAGGCAGACCCCGTTAAAATGAACAAGGAACCTCTCCCAAACTCTCAGGTCGTCCCTCATCTCCTCTGTCACCCGACGCTTGTGGCTAAGCGTCCGAGGCCCCTTCAATTGAGCTTCTAACCTGCGGTTGAAGACCCTCCCCATGGGGATCGCCCTCCCCGCAAAGTTAAGCAATCCCAGAAGGGATTGCAGCTCAGTAATGGAGATATGCTCCGCGCGACATGCTGATTGAACCGCCCCAAGTAGGCGGTCGACTTTATCTTTTGGGAGCCGGCATAGGGAGGCAACAGTGTCGATCTCTATGCCTAGGAACGTCAGGCAGGTACATGGTCCCTGCGTTTTTTCGTGCGCGAGCGGCACTCCAAACTCTGCTGTAATATCCCGCATCACCCGCATCAATGCCGCACATTCGTCAGTATCTGGACCCCCTACCAGCAGGAAATCATCCAGGTAGTGAGCCACGGCCCCGCCCCCAGACGCCCTCTGCACTACCCAGTGCAGGAAGGAGCTGAAGCATTCAAAAAGGGCACATGACAAGGAGCAGCCCATGGGCAAACACCTGTCAACAAAAAATTCACCCTCGAACTTCATCCCCATCAGCCGGAATGAGGAAGGATGAAGTGGGAGCAAGCGGAAGGCGGACTCAATGTCCAGCTTGGCCATCAAGGCCCCGCGACCCCGAGAGCGAACCACCTCCAGTGCCTCGTCAAAGGACTGATAATGCACAGAACTGAGGTCCGGATCTATCGCATCGTTCACTGACGCCCCCTTGGGATAAGACAAGTGGTGAATGAGCCTGTACTTCCCCCTCTCCCGCTTGGGAACTACCCCCAGTGGAGAGACTACTAGATCCGCGATTGGTCGTTCCCGAAATGGGCCGACCACCCTCCCCAGCCTCAGTTCCTTATCCAGCTTCTCCCTCACTACGTGCGGGAACTCATAAGCTGACTTTAGGTTACGGTGGACGGAGGACCCAGTTACTTGCGATGTAATCGGTATCCTAAACCCCACCCTCAATCCCGACGACAGGACTGCCGCTGCCTCGCCGTCAGGATACAGCGCCAGCCACGGCGCCATCCTCTCGTACCTAAGTGGAGTTGGGGCCCTTGCCCCCAGGTCCCCCTCTACTAATCGGGGAGGGTGCACCGGCTCCCCTTCTATTCGCGCATTCTGCCCCCGGGTGGGGTCCGCTGCAAAACTTGCAGATGTGCCGAAAGGAGCAATTTGCTCCCCTGTCACACTGCTTGTCCTGGAATTTCCAGCACTCCCTCCCCCGCCTCTTCGGGCGCGGAAAGGACCGCTGCGTCCCAGGCTTCGCCGCCCCGGTTGGCGAGGTAGACCTCTCGCGCCCCAACTTAGACCACAGGTGCATATCTTGCGTCCCGAAGTGTAAGATGTGGTTACCCACCATTTTCTTGCGAAACGCCACATCGTAGTCCCGCCAAGCACCTTCCCTGAACCTTTTGTAAATATCACCAATAGTGTCTTGATATTTAAAAAGGTTATGCCCCTGAGTCGGCCACCTATCAACATAGCAGGACGCCAACACCCTATATCCAGCCTGCCATTCCTCATAAGTTTCCTGGCGCCTAACTTTCTTGGGGCCCGAGCCCTCGGCCGCCCTCTCCTTAGCCCTACAGGCTTCCGGAGTGAGTTCGTAGATATTCACATATCTACCCTCTTGGATCTTTTTAATCACTTTAGCCTTCAAATGGCCGTAAAGTGAGTGAACTAGGCATGGGTAGGAATCCCCATGCACCGCCACTTTTCTTGATGCCACCTGCCCCGCCGGCGCAACTCCCGCTTGCGCTAAGGAATTGTTCTCCACGACGCCCTGCGCGCCTGCCTTCGCCTGCACCTGCGCTGCCACTAATTTTTTAATCATTCTAAACATTTGTTGTTGGCCCTTTCCCACTAAACCCAGCCCTGCCTCGCTATCAGAACCTGAGTCACTAGAGGAAGACCCCATGTTAGTGTGTGTAATATCAGTGATTGTGCACTCACCAGCTTGAGACAGCTGCTGCGACACTCCTTCCGATGGCTGTGGTTGTCCGCCTTCTGAAATGCTAGCAAGTCCCACAGCTCCTCCATTTGCCATGCAATGGCCGCTTGTACCAGCCTCCATTCTGCGTTCAGCACCTGATGACACCTGAGGAGACAAAACAGACTGGGGAGTACTCTGAGTGACGAAGAGGGCCCCAGATGGGGCCGCACCCTCCTTTTCGCCACCCCTAGCCCTCTCTTGCACCCCAAGTGCTGCAGCCACCGCCCTTCTAATCAAATCCTCCTGAACACCCAATGCCTGACTAACGCATTCTCTCACCTCGCGCTGTACCTCAGCAGCGATCTGCGCACTGTCCACACGTGCATTCACACCCCTCAACTGGCCCTGCCTAGAAGCATCTACATTACCTATAGTACCTGACCTAAGAGTCACATTTTCATTGCCTTGTCTATTAGCTATCTGCTCCCTCTGCTGCTCAGGGGCCTGTTGCGGATGTACCGCTTCTTGAAAGTAGGGGGCATCATTTGCACTTAAACTTTGTCCCCTGCAAACTCTCACACTTTGCTCCTGACTCTGTGGCTGATCTCTCATGATAAGATCCCTGTTCATACCGGCAACAGCACCATTCGAGCCACTACCCCTCAGCACCACAACCTCCGCTTCTATTGGAGGTATAACCTGCTGCCTGTGACCCATGGGGTCCCCATCTGCCGTGATGGCGTCATCTGCGCCTCTAACACATGAGTCTCTCACCTGCCGCCTATGCTCCTCGCCTGCAGCCACACTCACCACCTGCCCGGTACCCGCCCCCCTGCCCCCTGCGGCCGTCGTCGCCACCCGGAGTCTCCCCAACTTACTAGGGGCTGCTCCGGAAGGCTCCTCCGGCTGGTCAGCAGGGCGGCGTTGTGTGCGCGTGCGACCGCGCTCCTCCCCAGAAGAAGATCCGTCAGAGGGGGAGGAGACGCGACGCACGTTACGTGCGGGGGCGTGGCCACGCCCCACGCTGCTAGAAGGCCTCAAGCCCGCCCGGCCGCGGCAGCCACCGGCAATAACCCCAGACCCTCCGGCACCATCCAGGCCCTGCACTATGCCGCCCGACCCCCGGCCAGAGGCCAGAGACTGGGCAAGGGCCAAGACAGTGGCCAGAGCGCCCGGCGGAAGCGCCGGGAGCTGCTGCATAAGGGCCCCAATGTCTGCTCCATGCTCCCCAGCTCCCCCTACCTCAGGCCCAGTCCTAGCAGAAACCTGGGCAGCATCAACACTGGGAACCGCTCTCCCTGCTCCTCTTCCCCTAGCCCTGGTGCTTGCCCCGGCCCCCGCCCTGCTAGAAGGGGTGTAACTGAGCTCCCTCCTAACCCTCTGTCTAGTAGCAATGGAGGGCCTACTGGGAACCCTAACTTGGGGGGTAGGGGGTACCACATCATCCAGGTCTGACTCCTCATTTTCTCCTGCAGGTCTCTTTCTTCTTGAAGGCTCCACCACCGCATCCCTGTACCTCCTGGGAGGCAAAGAAGTACGCCTGGCACGCTTCATGATCCCTGGGGCCTAAAGTTCAAGATATCCAGCACAGAAGAAAGTTCTCCTCGAAGTCTGGAGGCAGGAAGAGGCCGAATCCACTGGAACAGGACCCTATAAAGGCAAGAGGTACACCCTCCCACACATTTGCAACATTGTAGCATACACACACTTCTAGAATCCTCCAGACTTCAAGTCAGCTATCCCTTAATTTTGCTACAGGCCCACTAGAGGGCCCTCCACTTCCATTTTCAACTCATACCCTTGTTTTTTTCAATCTCAAATATCCCAAAACCTACTAAAACAAATCACTTCAAATTTCAGTTTTGTAGTGATTCCTAGCCCAGATCTAACTGCCAAATGTCAGCCAGATATGTCATTTCACTACAGATATGAGCATTTGAAAAAAACTTTATTTAAAGAAACACATTGGAACTTAACACTATGGGAACAGTGACACAATCACAACAAAGAAAAGCTTTTTCCTTTCATTCTATTTGCTGATTTGAATTTGAAGAGTCAAATCAGCCAATAGGAATGCAACAGTACCCCCATATAAAAGGGGTTGTTGAAGCTCACAAGATAAAGATTACTGCCGCCGCCACTGCTGCTTGGATGAAGAAGATGGGCCACCGGCTGGATGAAGATGGACCGCCGCCTGGATGAAGAATGTTAGTTTTTAGTATTGTTAGGTTTTTTTAATTTTTAAAGGTAAGCTTAGGTTTTTATTAAATTTTACAAGTACGTTTTTTGGTTTTTATTTTAAGGTAGTTAGGATTTTTTTTAATACATTTTGGAGTATTTAAATTTGGGTTAAGGTAGAGGAGGTTAGGTTAGGGGGTTTAGATGTTAGTTTATTACTTTGTGTTGTGGTGGGATGGTGGTTTAGGGGGAAAATAGAGAATATGTATACTCTCATAAAAAGACAGGGATTTCAGCACTCAATTATTTTCTCAAAAAAGGTATAACACCAATTCAATTCAAAATTGCATATTTTATTTGGCTATGTCCACACATGTACAGACTCTGCAGGCAAAAACTCTAAGAGGCAGTGTCCTAGCCACAAAAGAAAATCAATTACATAATGGCAAGAAAACATGTGTATTATATATAAAGTAGGTAGCAAACGAGATTAAAATGCATGGCCAGCTTATGACCAATATGTGGAAATTTATGTGCAGAAATATTAACCAACGCTAAATGCAACACCTCTTCCAGAGGGTAGCCCTGTACTCCGCCAGGAATCTGCTACCTTGGAATATCGATGAGGATCTATGCATGTGCGTTACAATTGAGTTTCCTTATTATAAGTATTTCTGTAGTAACGCACTGCAGGTGGAGCAGTAATTAGCACTCCACCTGTAATCTAGCCAAATACGTTTTATTTTGCCCCACATAAATCCTATTCCAGGATAGATTATGTAGTAATGGATGTAACTCGTTTTTCATACATTGTTGATGCCAAAATACAACCATGTATGTGGTCTGACCATTCAGCTGTTAGTTGTTAAAAATGGTCAAATTCAAATCAGCCAATAGGGTGAGAGCTTATGAAATCCTATTGGCTGTTCAAAACAGCTAATAGGATGAGAGCTTCTGAAATCCTATTGGCTGTTCAAATCAGAAGAAGAATCAAATCAGCCAATAGGAATGCAAGGTACGCCATTTTGAAACGGGTACCTTGCATTGAATCTTCAGTGTACGGTGGTTACCGTATGAAGAGGGCGCTCCGCGTAGGATGGCATTGGCTTCCAGGATGGCTCCGCTCGCCGCTGCCGGGATGAAGATAGAAGACGCCCCCAGGATAGATGAAGATATCGCCGCCTGGATGAAGACTTCTCGATGCCTGGATGGATATGGATGTCTGGACTTCAGGAACCGTGAGTAGGTATTCTGAAGTTAGTGTTAGGTTTTTTGGGGGTGGGTTTTATTTTCAGATTAGGGCTTTGGGCAAATTGTAAAAGAGCTGAATGCCCTTTTAAGAACAGTGCAAAGGAGCTGAATGTCCTTTTAAGGGCAATGCCCATACAAATGCCCCTTTAGGGGCAATGGATAGCTTAGTTTTTTTTTAGAGTTATTTTTTTTATATTGGGGGGTTGGTTAGGTGGTGGGTTTTACTGTTGGGGGGACTTTGTATTTCTTATTACAGATAAAAGAGCTGTTTAACTTAGGGTAATGCCCTACAAAAGGCCCTTTTAATGGCTATTGGTAGTTTATTGTAGGCTAAAGGTTGTTTTTATTTTGAGGGGCTTTTTTATTTTTTTAGGGCTATTAGATTAGGTGTAATTGTTTTTATTTTTGATAATTTAGTTTTTTATTTTTTGGAATCTTAGTGTTTTTTATTTTTCGTAATTTAATGTTTATTTTTTTTTGTAATGTTAAATTTTTAATATTTTCGTAGGATTATTTTTTTTAATTTGTAATTTAGGATTTTTAATTGGTAGTTTTTTTATTTTATTAGAATAGGAAGGTTAGGTTAATTTATAGATTAATGTTAGGTTTATTTTTATTTCACAGGTAAGTTTTTATTTATTTAAATATAGTTATATTGTAATTTTAATTTAAAGTTAGGGGGTGTTAGGCTTAGGGGTTAATAGTTTAATTTAGTGTTTTGCGATGTGGGGGGCCGGAGGTTTAAGGGTTAATATGTTTATTTAGTGGCAGAGATGTGGGAGGCCGGAGGTTTAGGGGTTAATAGGTTTATTTAGTGGCGGTGATGTCGGGTAGTGGTGGTTTAGGGGTTAATATATTTAAATAGTGTTGGCGATGTGGGCGGGCGGCAGATTAGGGGTTAATACATTTATTTAATAGTTGCAATGTTGGTGGGTGGGTGGCAGATTAGGGGTTAATAAGTTTTAAATAGTGTTTGCAATGCGGGAGGATGGCGGTTTAGGGTTTAATAGGTAGTTTATGGGTGTTAGTGTACTTTGCAACATTTTAGTTATGAGTTTTGTGAAACATTTTTGTTACACAAAATCCATAACTACTGCTCTCAGATGGCGGTATGGATCATGTCAGTATATAGCATAATGCAAGCATTTTAGCCGGACCGCACAACCTGTAATACCGGCGCTATGAAAATCCCACACTCAAACGTTATTTTTTTTTTAGTGCGGAATGGACGTTGTGTTAAAGGCTAAAATGCTTGCGGTATAGCTATACCGCTGCGACTTGTAATATGCGTTCCTGGCCATTCCACGCACAATGGCCAATTTTTCAGCGGTATAGCTGTACTGCAAAACTCGGAATCTAGGTGAATGTTACTTAAAGTGATGGTAAATCCTAGTGTTTCTGAAATGCTAGGATTTACCATTGGAACAAATAAAGGGGACTTTCAGTCATAAAGTATAAAATACTTCATGCTGAAAGTTCCTTTATTTGTTTGAAGTGTTTCCCACACTGAACTGCTCAGGCAGCCCATGGCAGAACGCTATTTTGCTTTGAGGTGACGTTTCCACCTTTTAGCAAATAGCCGTGCACTCCAGCTGGTGCCAAGTTGGATAGCCTGCACGGCTATTGGCTAAGAGGTGGAAACGTCACCTCTCTGCAAAATAGGAGGCTGGCAATGCAGGGGCTGGCATTGCAGAAGCATTTCACCAGAAATGCTTGTGCAATGATAAATGCGATGTCGAGCAGACATGATTCTCTATAGCGAATCAAGTTCACTTAAGAAATGATAAATCAACCCCTAACCATTACCCTAACACCCTATTTAACCACATCTCCCATTACTTCGCCAACCTCCAAACCCCATCCCTCTCTCCCGAACAAAGAGATCAACTAGATATTCCTATCAAATTATAAGAAATTGTTAATGTTATTTAACATTTGCCTAATGGTAAAGCCCCAGGACCTGACAATTTCTGATATTATTACTTTAAGAAAATTCAAGATCTTTTGGCCCCTAAGCTATATACCTTGTTCAACGACATTGGCGAAGATACTAACTTTCTCTGTCAATCTTTAGAAGCAACTATCATATTACTACCCAAACTAGGTAAATCACCCGGCCAAGTTGCAAATTATAGGCCAATTTCACAATTCAATACTATTTAAATCTTTTGTGGGCCAATCAACAAAGGCCCCTCCCCTAGTGGGCGTATTGAATATACATGTGTTAGCAATAAAACAATAATAATTTATTCCTGTCTTCCTAAAACATCAAGACATAGCACATATTAAAAACATAGCACATATTAAAAACAAGTATATATTAACATGTACAATCATTAAACATCAATATATGATCCTAAAAACCCATGTTAATAATACCAGGCAACCATGTGTATAGATCTATAAAAAAAAAACGAGTAGTAGTGCTAATCCTCCCAAACATATACATCTGTATAGTGAAATCCCCTCTCTTATCTTGATGTTAATTTAAAATTTTCTGCATTATTACCCTAATTGTTTGTTGTGTTTAAATGGTATATGATGTTTTACCAGGGCTCTTTAACCTAAGTGCCTCTTCATTGATTCTTATTAGGGTATCTCATTTTTTAGTAATAGATACATATATATATTGTGACTAGTTGGACCCAGTAGTAGATTTGCTTTTCATAAGTGATTTAAACCGAGAGTTTACTAGCACTTTTCTATTATGACGGGTACGTATGGTTCTCCCAGTGCTTCCGCCTATGTCATAGTACCATGTGATCGAGACTTTGGCCAATCACGCAACCATCCTATGAAAATAGTTCAGAGGAGGTTGTTTCTATTCCGTACCATGTGATTGGGACTTAATCAATCACGCAACTGTCATAGGAAATAATTGAAATACTAAAAGGAGATTGTATCTATAACAGAGATAACAAATATTGTATCTATGATATTAATAATAACGATCTGTTAATTATCTTACTTAATAGTGATGATAGCAATCTGTTATCCCTAAATGTGATCTGTGTTTACAATCAACACTCACATATATTTACTCAGTGTACAGTGTTCATAGTAAGATTATAATACCTATTTGTATTCGTAAATACATATTGTGAGCTAAACTTCATAAAGTACCCCCCTAGTGTCTGAGTTCAGTCCTGAATCTTGTTACATTCCTCTGTGTAAAAGTAATAATATGTCACAAAAAAGGGAATTGTTATATGTATATATTGTTATATGTATATATTGTTATATGTATATATTGTTATATGTATATATTGTTATATGTATATATTGTTATATGTATATATTGTTATATGTATATATTGTTATATGTATATATTGTTATATGTATATATTGTTATATGTATATATTGTTAAGACTTCTTCAAGAAAAAAAAAGAAACAATTTCTATACTATGGGTACTATGGGGCATATTTATCAAGCTCCCTATGGAGCTTGATGCCCCTTGTCTAAAGACCGCTGCTCCATAACTTGCCCGCCTGGTGAGGCTGCGGACAGAAATCAAACCGATCAAATACGATCGGTTTGATTGACACCCCCTGCTAGCGGCCGCGATTGGCAGCGAAACTGCAAGGGGCGGCATTGCACCAGCGGTTCACAAGAACTGCTGGTGCAATGATAAATTCCGACAGCGTATGCTGTCGGCATTTATCGATGTGCGGTGGACATGATACGTTGCTTTGTGTCATGTCCGCTCGCACATTAATAAATATGCCCCTATATATGGATACTAAAATTAATAGACTAATATACTTAACTGGTATTAGGTGTAATTAACTGGTATTAGATGTAATCGTGATCTATCATGCCCATGTTATAAAAAAATATATAATTGTGATATTTGAGTATATAGTATATATAAGTATATGTGTCATACATATCTATATAATTGTGAGTCCTATATCCCTTGGGGGTGATAATGAGTGCAGCCCGATGGCCCCTAAGAGTGTTATACCAGTGTTCTGAATATGCAACAATTTTATAAGTGTCCTTGTATATGTGTCATATATATCTATATAATTGTGAGTCCTAAAAATCTTATAAAGGATAGTTATGCAAGAGCAAGAATTATCAATAGAAAGGACATTTGGAAACCCAGGTAGTAGAAGATCAGCGGCAAGAGACGAATATGAAAAATCTGGCTTTCATCACTCAATATAACTCAGAACATAAGTATATTAGACAGAAACAAAACAAACACCTAGATTACGAGTTTTGCGTTAGAGGCTGTGCAGTGCTAACAAGCAGTTTTCCCTCACCGCTCACTTACATGCAGCGCTGGTATTACGAGTTTTCAGAAACCCGTTGTTAAAAGACGAGAAATGAGCGTTGAGCAAAATTTTGCTCATTACCGCACTCCAATACCAGTGCAGCATAAGTCAGCGGTGAGCTGGTCGTACGTGCTCGTGCACGATTTCCCCATAGGAATCAACAGGGAGAGCCGGCTGAAAAAAAGTCTAACACCTGCAAAAAAGCAGCACAAAACTCCTTAACGCAGCCCCATTGATTCCTATAGGTCTACACCTAACACCCTAACATGAACCCTGAGTCTAAACACCCCTAATCTTACACTTATTAACCCCTAATCTGCTGCCCCGACATCGCTGACACCTATATTATACTTATTAACCCCTAATCTGCCGCTCCGGACACCGCCGCCACCTACATTATACTTATGAACCCCTAATCTGCTGCCCCCAACATCGCGGCCACCTACATTATATTTATTAACCCCTAATCTTCCGCCCCCAACCTACACTTAATTTGCCGCCCCCAACATCGCTGCCACTATAATAATCATATTAACCCTTAAACCGCCGCACTCCCGCCTCGCAAACATTAGTTAAATATTATTAACCCCTAATCTGCCTACCTAACATCGATGCCACCTACCTACATTTATTAACCCCTAATCTGCCGCACCCAACGTCGCCGCCACTATATTAAAGTTATTAACCCCTAAACCTAAGTCTAACCCTAAATCTAACACCCACTATTTTAAATATAATTTAAATAAAAATTACTATCATTAAAGGGACACTGAACCCAAATTTTTTCTTTTGTGGTTCAGATAGAGCATGCAATTTTAAGCAACTTTCTAATTTACTCTTATTATCAATTTTTCTTCGTTCTCTTGCTATCTTTATTTGAAAAAGAAGGCATCAAAGCTTTTGTCTTGGTTCAGAACTCTGGACAGCATTTTTTGATTGGTGAATGAATTTATCCACCAATCAGCAAGGACAACCTAGGTTGTTCACCAAAAATGGGCCGGCATCTAAACTTACATTCTTGCATTTCAATAAAAAGATACCAAGAGAATAAAAATAATTTGATAATAGGAGTAAATTAGAAAATTGCTTAAAATGCTCTATCTGAATCATGAAAGAAAAAATTTGGGTTCAGTGTCCCTTTAACTAAATTATTCCTATTTAAAACTAAATACTTACCTATAAAATAAACCCTAAACTAGCTACAATATAAATAATAGTTACATTGTAGCTATCTTAGGGTTTATTTTTATTTTACAGGCAAGTTTGTATTTATTTTAATTAGGTAGAATAGTTATTAAATAGTTATTAACTATTTAATAACTACCTAGCTAAAATAAAGTCAAATTTACCTGTAAAATAAAACCTAACCTAAGTTACAATAACACCTAACACTACACTATAATTAAATAAATTAACTAAATTAAAAACAATTAAATAAATTACATACAATTAGCTACATTAAATTAAATTAGCTAAAGTACAAAAAAACCTACTAAATTACAGAAAATAATAAACAAAATACAGAAATTTAAACTAATTACACCTAATCTAATAGCCCTATTAAAATAAAAAAGCCCCCCCAAAATAAAAAAAAAAACCCTAGACTAAACTAAACTACCAATAGCCCTAAAACAAAATACAAACAACCCCCCAACAGTAAAACCCACCACCCACACAACCAACCCCCAAATAAAATACTGTCTAAAAAAAACCTAAGCTCCCCATTGCCCTGAAAAGGGCATTTGGATGGGCATTGCCCTTAAAAGGGCAGTTAGATCTTTTGCCGTCCAAACCCTAATCTAAAAAATAAAACCCACCCAATACACCCTTAAAAAAAACCTAACACTAACCCCCTGAAGATTGACTTACCGGGAGATGTCTTCATCCAAGCCGGGCGAAGTGGTCCTCCAGACCGGCAGAAGTCTTCATCCAAGCCGGGCAGAAGTGGTCCTCCAGATGGGCAGAAGTCTTCATCCAGACAGCATCTTCTATCTTCATCCATCCGGCGCGGAGCAGGTCCATCTTCAAGACATCTTACGCGGAGCATCCTCTTCTGGCGATGACTAATACAGAATGAAGGTACCTTTAAGTGACTTCATCCAAGATGGCGTCCCTTAGATTCCGATTGGGTGATTTCTATCAGGCAATCGGAATTAAAGTAGAAAAAATCCTATTGGCTGATACAATCGGCCAATAGGATTGAAGTTCAATCCTATTGGCTGATACAATCAGCCAATAGGATTGAGCTCGCATTCTATTGGCTGATTGGAACAGCCAATAGAATGCAAGCTCAATCCTATTTGCTGATTGCATCAGCCAATAGGATTTTTTCTACCTTAATTCCGATTGGCTGATAGAATTCTATCAGCCAATCGGAATCTAAGAGACACCATCTTGGATGACATCACTTAAAGGTACCTTCATTCTGTTTTAGTCGTCGGATGAAGAGGATACTCTGCGTCAGATGTCTTGAAGATGGACACGCTATACGCCGGATGGATGAAGATAGAAGATGCCGTCTGGATGACCACTTCTGCCCGGCTCCTATGAAAATATTAAAAAAAATCTAACATTACAAAAAAAATAAACACTAAGATTACAAAAAATAAAAAACACTAAGATTACAAAAAATAAAAAATAAAAATATCAAAAATAAAAACAATTACACCTAATCTAATAGCCTTAAAAAATAAAAAAGCCCCCCAAAATAAAAACACCCTCTAGCCTACAATAAACTACCAATAGCCATTAAAAGGGCCTTTTGTAGGGCATTACCCTAAGTTAAACAGCTCTTTTATCTGTAAAAAAATACAATGTCCCCCCAACAGAAAAACCCACCACCCAACCAACCCCCCAATATAAAAAACCTAACTCTAAAAAAAACCTAAGCTACCCATTGCCCCTAAAGGGGCATTTGTATGGGCATTGCCCTTAAAAGGACATTCAGCTCTTTTGTACTGCTCTTAAAAGGGCAATCAGCTCTTTTACAATTTGCCCAAAGCCCTAATCTGAAAAAAAAACTACCCCAAAAAAACCCAACACTAACTTCAGAATACCTACTCACGGTTCCTGAAGTCCGGACATCCATATCCATCCAGGCGGTGAGAAGTCTTCATCCAGGCGGCGATATCTTCATCTATCCTGGGGTAGTCTTCTATCTTCATCCCGGCGGCGGGAAGTGGAGCCATCCTGGAAGCCAATGCCATCCTGCGCGGAGCGTCCTCTTCACACGGTAACCACCGTACACTGAAGCTTCAATGCAAGGTACCCGTTTCAAAATGGCGTACCTTGCATTTCTATTGGCTGATTTGATTCTTCTTCTGATTTGAACAGCCAATAGGATTTCAGTAGCTCTCATCCTATTAGCTGTTTTGAACAGCCAATAGGATTTCAGAAGCTCTCATTCTATTGGCTGATTTGAATTTGACCATTTTTATCAACTAACAGCTGAATGGTCAGACCACATACATGGTTGTATTTTGGCATCAACTATGTATGAAAAATGAGTTACATCCATTCCCTAGGTCTGTGGGATACAACAGATATACACATTTACGCCAGAGGGAAACATATTGGATCTATTGTTTCCAATGTTTGTTTCACTCTGGCCTAAACAAAGTGATAGATTTGGCGGCCTTTCAGGTGTTTGGTACATGGGAGTACAGGACTTGATAGACTCATTTAGGTTTATATATGTAAGGTCTGTATTTGCTAAGTTGATCTACCATTTGCAAGCCTGTGTACATTACTAATCTAGTCAGAGTGTCAGGGTTACTGTGCCTTTAAGCAGGGATTTGCATAGGAACTTTCTCATTGGTTGCCTAGGTTATAAGTTCCACCATTTCCTGTGGCTCCTTGCTTAGTATTTTGTAGTGTAATCTACCTTTACCTGAGCCCAGCTTGTGTTCCTATTGCAAGCCTCTATTTTGGATTACAATTTAAAGTTTCATCTATTCTCAGTGGAAGTGGACTTTAACCTTTATTCACCACCTACTTCTGAATTTGTTTGCCAGTATTCTGAAAAGGAAGTCAGTGTGAATCTTTCGCTACAGTTCCCTAATTTCCACTAAACTTTTCTCACCTGCATTTTTACTTGTGCTGAATCAACACTGAATCTGCTGCAGCAGCTGCAAACTGCCACTTCTCCCTCTGCTGCAGCTAATTCAGCTTACAGAGCCTCAAGCATCAGACCGGAGATTGCCGCACAGATCAGCTCACTTCTCAATACTCTCCCCCTGCTTTGTTTGCAAGTACCTTTCAGGAGTAACGGCTATCATTGTCAGCTGACCGGAGGGCGGATTAATCAACCTGTACCGCAAGTATCTTTTGTTGCTTTTCTTACAAAGTATCATTTCCATATTTAGTTGAATAACTGCAAGCAAGTCTAATCCTCTTAAAGTGATACTCCTCAGTTTAATGTTACCATACTAAGAGGTGCTGTAAGACTTTGTGTTATAAAATCCTATTGGAGTTATAAGGATTACCAATTTCCTGATTTGACATTCTCAGCACTATCCTAGTATCTGTTTTCAGTCTGCAACTTATTGATTGAAGTATTCAATAAACTGTTAATGCTATTATTTTACACATACCATATGTGTTTTCAGTGTTCTTAATTAAGGAACATTTGAATCAATCCACATTGGGATATTTGTCCATCATATTGATTTTGCACTATTCTTGCTGGGATTTCACTCCTCAATAGTGAACTCATATTTGGAACAGTGATACATTTAAACATTATTACTCTGCAATTGAGTTCCAGAATCTAAAGTCAATTAAGTTTGAGATAACCTCACACAGAGGATATTATATTTAGCATAAACATTATTTTGAACATATAGGATATTACTAGAAGACATGGGTCTCTGCATAGTATATGAGAATATGAGCTAATATACATGGGTTAACACATAAGGGTTCAAGATTGTACTGTTATATTAGGAGACACATTAGGGTTTAGATATCCTTTTTTTACACATATTATAGGAATTGGGTGATTAGCTAATAAGGACACACATACATTTTTGTATATTCAGAACATTGGTATAACACTCTTAGGAGCCATCGTGCTGCACTCATTATCACACCTAAGGGATATAGAACTCACAATTATATAGATTTATATGACACATATACAAGGACACTTATAAAATTGTTGTATATTCAGAACATTGGCATAACACTCTTAGAAGCAATCGGGCTGCAATCGTTATCGCCCCCAAGGGATATAGGACTCACAATTATATAGATATGTATGACACATATACTTATATATACTATATACTCAAATATCACAATTACGGTATATATTTTTTTTATAATATGGGCATGATAGATCACGATTCCACTTAATACCAGTTAAGTATATTAGTCTATTAATTTTAGTATCCATATATAGTACAGCAATTGTTTCTTTTTTTTTCTTTTTTCTTGAAGAAGTCTTAACAATATATACATATAACAATTCCCCTTTTTGTGACATATTATTACTTTTACACGGAGGAATGTAACAAGATTCAGGACTGAACTCAGACACTAGGGGGGTACTTTATGAAGTTTAGCTCACAATAGGTATTTACGAATACAAATAGGTATTATAATCTTACTATGAAAACTGTACACTAAGTAAATATATGTGAGTGTTGATTGTAAACACAGATCACATTTAGGGATAACAGATTGCTATCATCGCTATTAAGTAAGATAATTAACAGATCGTTATTGTTACTATCATAGATACAATATTTTTTTTTATCTCCGATATAGATACAATCTCCTTTTAGTATTTCAATTTTTTCCTATGACAGCTACGTAATTGGTTAAATCCCAATCACGTGGTATGGAATAGAAACAACCTTCTCTGAACTATTTTCATAGGATGGTTGCGTGATTGGCCAAAGTCTCGATCACATGGTACTGTGACAGATGCAGAAGCACTGGGAGAACCATACGTACTCGTCATAATTGAAAGTGCTAGTACACTCTTGGTTTAAATCACTTATGAAAAGCGCCTCTACTCCTGGGTCCAACTATTCACGATATATGTATATATTACTAAAAAATGAGATACCCTAATAAGAGTCAATGAAGAGGCACTTATGTTAAAGAGCCCTAGTAAAACAACATATACCATTTAAACACAACAAACAATTAGGGTAATGATACAGAGAATTTTGAATTAACATCAAGGTAAGAGAGGGGATTTCACTTGGGAGAATTAGCACTACTACTCATTTTTGTATAGATCTATACACATGGTTGCCTGTTATTATCGACATGGGTTCTTAGGATCATATGTGGATGTTTCATGATTGTACATGTTAATATATACTTATTTTTAGTATGTGCTATTTTTTTAATATATGCTATGTTTTGATGTTTTAGGAAGACAGGAATCAATCATTATTGTTTTATTGCTAACACATGTATATTCAATATGCCCACTAGGGGAGGGGCCTTTGTTGATTGGCCCACAAAAGATTTAAATAGTATTGAATTGTGTAAGGTGCTAGATGCCTGATGAAATGGCAGTTATAGCCTAGAAACGCGTTGCAGATAGGGGGTAAAACTAGGGCACCCCAATTTCACTCACTGCTTTTGTTTTTAATGTGTTGTTTTTAAATAAACCATTTTTAACTTGAGCATTGTTCTAGCACCTTTTGTCTTCCGATTGGAGTTTCGCTTTGAGACAAGCCTTGTATCCAATCTGGGATCCAGTCGGTACCGCAATACCTGGAGAGAGGGTGAGTTGATACATCCAGAGATATCAGCCTGCTACTACCAGCACATAGGTTTGCTATTGCTAAATGTGAGTTTCCTTTTGGCTTTGGTCTACACACACTCTGCACCTTGTTTTGTTTAACCTACACATGAGGCGCCCCTCTGTTATGTGCTTCACTTTATAGTTCTGCCCAGGATCATCTGTGAGCAGGAGAGCAGACAACATTTCCCTGTGACCTGTGGAGGTCCAAACACACTGTGGATAGTGCACAACACTGACCCTACTCTGGGACTACCATTATATATCTGTATGGTCATAGACCATTGTGTACATTATTTGTTGTATATATCTATAATGGGTGATGGACTGATATACTAATTATCAAAACAAAATATGGGAAAAACTGCAACACCAATTAACGCAAGCCCAGCATTTGGATTCCAAATGCTGGCTTACATTCTCTGGGAGACTGTTACATAACAGTGGCAATAGCTTATAAAATTTGGGATAGGCTGTTGATTGTTTATCCACTATTTTCATCTAAACCATCGCCCCTTACACCTGTCATGGAGAACCCAGAGTTTCTACCAGGACACTTAGCTAGACACCCTAATCCACTAGATAGAAACTGCCATCTCCCTGTTTATTTACTTATCAACGAGGGTAGACTTTGTACTAGACCTGAACTATTGGAAAAAAACAAAATGGGGAATATTTATCAAAGCCTCAACTATACTGCATTTGCTGGCACCAATACGCTCGCCTAACATCGTGGCCGAAAACCTGATTACGCTCTCCATATTTATAAAAAAAGACGGCAAAAAGACGCACACAAAGTATGGGGCAATGAGCATCAGACTGTTGTGAACTAACAGTCATCGATGACGCTGCTATTCGGCTTTTTACCAACTTTTTTTATACCCTGTCACTAAACGCTGTCACTATACTAAAATGTTTAACCCCTATCCCGCTTTTCCCAGACCCTGCCGCAACCTAAATAAAGTTATTAACCCCTATCCCGCCGCTCCCTGACCCCACCGCAACCTAACTAAAGTTATTAACCCCTATCCCGCCACTCCCAGACCCCACCGCCACTAAATAAACATATTAACCCCTAAACCTCTGGCCTCCCACATCACTACCACTAACTAAACCTATTAACCCCATAACCGCCAGCCCCCCACATCGCCATAAACTAAATTAAGCTATTAACCCCTAAACCTAACAACCCGCTAACTTTAAATTAAAATTACAACATCCCTATTTTCAAATATATTTAAACTTACCTGTAGAATTAAAATAAACTAATTTTAAACTATTAATTAACCTACCCTAACTATTATACTACAATTAAATGAAACTAGCAATTAAATTAACTAAATTACATATTAAAAAAACCTCATCCTACTAAAATTATTTAAATATACTATTAAACCTTATTAAAAAGTACTAAATTACAAAAAAAATAAAATGCTAAATTACAAAAAATAAAAAACACTAAATTACGAGAAAAAAAACAGATTATCAAAAATAAAAAAGAATTACAACTAATCTAATAGCCCTATCAAAATAAAAAAGCCCCCCCCCAAAAATAAAAAACCCTTAATAAAGGGTTTTAATAAAAAAGTACAATAAACTACCAATGTCCCTTAAAAGGGCCTTTTGTGGGGCATTGCCCCAAAGAAATCAGCTCTTTTACCTGTAAAAAAAAATACAAACACCCCACCACCCAACTAACAAACCCCTCCAAATAAAAACCCTATCTAAAATAACCTAAGCTCCCCATCGCCCTGAAAAGGGCATTTGTATGGGCATTGACCTTAAAAGGGCATTTAGCTCTTTTACCTGCCCAGACCCTACTCTAAAAATAAAACCCACCAAAAAACCCTTAAAGGGACAATCAACACCAGATTTTTTGTTGTTTTTAAAGATAGATAATCCCTTTATTACCCATTACCCAGTTTTGCATAACTAACACAGTTATAATAATATACTTTTTACCTCTGTGATTAACTTGTATCTAAACATCTTCTGACAGTCCCCTGATCACATGACATTTTATTTATTATCTTTTGACTTTCATTTTAACCAATTAGTGCAGTGTCTGCCACAATCCACGGGCATGCTCACAATGTTATCTATAGGGTTTACTTGAACTAGCTCTCCCCTGCTGTGAAAAGCAAATACAAAAGCATGTGATTAGAGGCGGCCTTCAAGGGTTTAGAAATTATCATATGAGCCTTCCTAGGTCTAGCTTTCAACTAAGAATACCAAAAGAACAAAGCAAAATTGGTGATAAAAGTAAATTGGAAAGTTGTTTAAAATTATATGCCCTATTTGAAACATGAAAGTTTTTTTGGACTTAACTGTCCCTTTAAATAAACCTAACACTAACCCCCGAAGATCCACTTACAGTTATTGAAGTCCTGCTCTTCAATACGGTCACCGCCGTAAAATGGAACTTGAATGCAAGTGACGTCATCCAAGATGGCGTCCCTTGCATTCCTATTGGCTGAAAGGTTCAAATCAGCCAATAGGATTGAGCTCTCATCCTATTGGCTTATTGGAACAGCCAATAGAATGAGAGCTGCTCAAATCCTATTGGCTGATTGGAACAGCCAATAGGATTTTAGCAGCTGTAATCCTATTGGCTGATTAAAACCTTTCAGTCAATAGGAATGCAAGGGACACCATCTTGGATGACGTCACTTGCATTGAAGTTCCAGTTTATGGCAGTGACCGTATTGAAGAGGAGCTCCACACCGGATGTCTTCAGGGTGGACCTGCTCCGCGCCGGATAGATGAAGATAGAAGATGCCGTCTGGATAAAGACTTCTTATCGTCTGGATGAGGACTTTGCCGGCTGGATGAAGATGGAAGAGGCCTCTATTGTAACTTAGCATCTAATTTTTTAGTAATGTAGTACTTTTTAATAAGGTTTAATAGTATATTTAAATAATTTTAGTAGGGTTAGGTTTTTTTAAATATGTAATTTAGTTAATTTAATTGCTAGTTTAATTTAATTGTAGTATAATGGTTAGGGTAGGCTAATTAATAGTTTAAAATTAGTAGGGATATTGTAATTTTAATTTAAAGTTAGCGGGTTGTTAGGTTTAGGGGTTAATAGCTTAATTTAGTTTATGGTGATGTAGGGGGCTGGCGGTTTAGGGGTTAATAGGTTTAATTAGTGGTAGTGATGTGAGAGACCAGAAGTTTAGGGGTTAATAGGTTTATTTAGTGGCGGCGGGTCCGGGAGCGGCGAAATAAGGGTTAATACATTTTATTTAGGTTGCAGCGATGTCGGGGGCAGCAGATTAGGGGTGTTTAGACTCGGGGCCTATGTTAGGGTGTTATGTGTTAACGTTACTTGTTTTCAACCATATAAATCAATGGGATATCTGGCAGCATCAAACATAAGCTTTCGCTGCTTTCAGACTCCCAGTAATTTTTATGGCATCCACGGCCTCCAGGGTGACGGATTGAAAACCAGGTATACTGGGTCGGAATACCTGTTAACTATTTGATCATTTTGAAAAAGTGTTAAATAGAATGTGTATTCGGAAAAAATCTGTAATGACGTAAGCATCGATCTGCGTCGGATTGAGACCGGCGGGTCGTATGTTACGTCTCAAATGTCAACTTTTGCCGGTCTGTAGGCTTTGATAACTAGGTCGGATCAAGCTCGCAACAATTATGCTGTGGAATTCCTGCGTATTTGCGGTTGACAGCTTGATTAATATCCCCCAATATCTTTAAACATTAGTTTTTTTATTTCCAAACACACACATTTATTCACCGTCATAAAGATAAAATTAATATGCTACGTACCCTAACAAATTTTGAAAAACTCTGCATGTCCAATACCCCTATAAGACATACACTTTTTATTTTATATAAAATGCTTCAACAAATAGCCCCTGGTATGGAACATCACTTTATATAACAATGGGAAAGAGAGCTAGGTATAGGGATTTCTCTGGGAGATGCAATACAAATTTATAGGAGGACTATGAAAGCTTCTATATCTGCCTAAATATTGGAAATTAATTTCAAAATTCCACACTGCTGGTACTATACTCCCTCCCATTTAAATACTTTATACCCACATAGATCACACTCATGTTGGTAATGTGGAAAAGATAAAGGTAATATTGGCAATATATGGTGGACCTGCCCCAAAATCAAGAATTTCTTCATTGAAGTTACTACACAAACAGAAATAATTTTGAGCTCTAAAATTCCTTTGGATCCACTTATCTGGCTATTAAACAAACCAAATAAGAAATTACCCCCCTTACGTTTTGCTATTCTTCAAGTAATAGTGCAAAAACTTTGATTGCCAATAAATAGAAACAAGACACATCACCTACTATAGCCCAATGAAGATCAAATGCATACTATAATCTCCTTAGAGGAATACCACTAAATGAAGGAATTACGCTAAGATTTTTTCATTGAAATGGTTTTTATTTGAGAAGATTATCTGCACAATAAATATAAACAATAGACCTTAGATATAAAGTTGATTACACAATCTCACATCGATTATCTCCTATTGATTTTTAGGCGAGCCCAATAATATATAACATGAATAAGACTGTTGACCAATGTTTTTCCTTTCTTTTACGTTCCTTATCCTCTTTTTTTTATACTTCAGCATGTCTCTTCTTCTTTTCTGATAAAAAATAAATTAGCTCAAATATGTTTTATGGATGGAATGATCCAAATTAAGCATTTGTACAGTAACATTTTAAATTGTTTTCGAAGACTATGTACCACTGTAATCTAAATAAAAGCTGATTTAATTAAAAAAAAAATTGTATTCTGTATCTAAATTATAATAGAAAAAAATGGGTTTTATTTTTCAGGGAAATCCCAAGAGATTCCAGTAAAGCAAATTGTGAGCTCAGGGCTGATGATCCTGATTGGCTGTTTGATTACAGCTTTACATCACAGATCACTTATTTTTGTGAGAAAGAAATTTTGAGGTATATAACATTTTTTACATAGAGATGTCTATATGAAATTTTCTTGTTTACTTTCATTATCAAAGTCTTTTTATATACACACTTTCTGGGGAACAAGAACAAGCATGTGCACAAGCTCACAGGGTATACGTATACTAGTCTGTGATTGGCTGATGGCTGTCACATGATACAGGGGGGGCTGGAAAATAGGAGAAAAAAATAATATGTCAGAAAAAAAATCTACTGCTTATTTGAAATTCAGAGTAGGTGTTATTGCATTGTCTTTTTATGATGCACTTGTTAATTATGCAGTTCTACTGCATTGAGTGGTCCTTTAACTTCAAATTTAACAGCTTTAACTTAACATTTTATATATTTCTTTATTCCACTTTACTGAGCACCAAAATATATTTTTGTGTCAACACAGAAAACAAGTATCTTATCAGAACCAATGTTCTATCTTTCATCTCAGATAAAGTTGTTTGAAGTTGGCAAATGTTGCATATAGCAGAAGATAAGCAGCAACACTAATTTTATGTTTCTGGCTCTTTTTGAGATAGCAAGATTTATCCTTCAACAAAGCAGAAAAACATTAAAAGTAAATGATATTTTTAAATGCTTAATTTTGCTTGCAGCCAGGATCTTTTGTTCTCTATATTGGCATTTCCTGAATGTAATAGAGATACTATTGCCATGGTTTCAATTACTTTGAGCATTTTTCTATTTATACTTAATTTACCATTTTTAACAATGAGATTATGCACATAAATGCCTTGGTATCCTGGCATTATTACTAAGCTATGATACATGGTGTGAAATGTCACACTGATGTCACTAATCATTGTACTTTGATGAGAGAATAGAAAAACTGTTTTAGAGAAATGAGGCATAAAATGGAAGCATTTATTGTATCTATTGTTATAACATATGAAAGTAGCAAATCTACATGTTACAGAATATATTACTATAAAACTTGAATTGGGAATCAGAAAAATGTATCAGAATTTTTTGAATGGGGGATATCAAAAACTCTATATATATATATATATATATATATATATATATATATATATATATATATATATATATACACACACACACACACATATATATATATATATATATATATATACAACACACACACACATATATATATATATATATACACACACACACACACATATATATATATATATACACACACACACACACACACACATATATATATATATATATATATTATACACACACACACACATATATATATATATATATATATACACACACACATATATATATATATATACACACACACACACACACACACACACACACACACACACATATATATATATATATATATATATATATATATATATATATACACACACACATATATATATATATATATATATATATATATATATATATATATATATATATATATATATACACACACACACACACACACACAAGAACCACAAAGTACCCTAAAATAAAATTAAGATTCTGAAGTTTTACAGGGAAAGAAGAAAACAGGTTATTTCTTTTTCAAGCTTTCTCCGTTAAGATCTCTAACAAAAAAAAAAGAATTGGTTCCAATATGTACGCAATTATTAAAAAAAGGGATTGAACGCAGTGATAATTTACCCTGCTAAAATAAGGATACAATTGGGGGGGAGGAGATCTTAAATAACCTTCAGGAAGCATAGGCTTACATGCAAAATTTAGGAGAGTAAGGACATTAGTATAAAAAAATAATAACTATTGATTAGATTTTCATTATGGAATATGGGAGTTTGGCCTGTGGGCTCTCTGGATTTTGTTTGTTTTGTGGGGTTTTTTCCTCTCTCTCTAGCCTCTCCTCACCATTATATTACTTCTGATTCTTTAGATTTAAAGTTCTGGTTTAAAAATACATGACAAAAGAAGTAACATTTGCATCTTGGAATGTAGGTGGGATAACTTACCCCATTAAAAGAAAAGCTATATTTAAACATTTCAAGGACCTTGTTGCAAATATTGCATTAGTACAAGAGACTCGTCTTAAACTTGAGGAGGTATCCAAATTAAAATCCGGATGGGTGGGGGAAGTATAGGCCACACCATTTAGAAAGCAGAAATAAAGGTGTGGCCATTTTAATTGGGACAAACTAGATGAATCCATTTTGGCTAATACAACACATACTTATACCTAATTTAAAAAATTAATATTGAAAACAAAGTTTTTACAATATGCAATTTATACGGACCCAATGAATATTCACCAGAATTTTGGATTAAATTACAGACCAAACTATAAGAAATTGCAGAATGGGTTATTATAATGGGGCAGATTTTAATATGACTCCAAAAGTGCCAATAGATAGACTTAGAATAGGGAAGAAATGTCTATAAAGTCTTAAAGGGATACGTTAGAGGAAAAACTTTAAAAAATGCTTAATAATTTAAACTTGGAAGATATATGGAGGAGGAATAATCCTGATGTGAAAGACTATACCCGTCTCTCTAAAGCTCATTGAACTTACTCAGGATTGATTTGTTTTTAATATTTTATAGAATGCATAATGAAAGTACGGTAGCAAGTATAGGCAAAATTACACTTTCAGATAATGCCACAATTTTGCTAAAAGTAAGTCTCTCCAGCTCTGATTAATATTTTAGGAGATTTAGGTTTATACATTATCTTATAAATTACCTAAAATTCAAGATTTGGTTAAATTATATATAATATATAGGACTGCACAGATGGAAGTTAGAATATGGGCTAAATTTTATAGCTATGGAAACAAAACTACTAGCAAAAATTGTAATAAATTATAGTAAATCCAATATGATACAATCTCTAAATGTAGAGACAGGTTCACTTGTGACAACTGGGGAGATTTTGGAAGTGTTTACTAAGTACTTTCAGCATATTTATTCTTTTAGGGAGACTGATAAGGAAAATAATGCAGACTTTTGGTCTAAAGTTAAAAATAAGAGGATCTCAGAGGAATCACTTCAAAAAATGTATTTACCTATATCTGAAGAGGAAATTGTTAAGTGCATAAAAAGGCTAGTGGGAAATAAAACACCAGGCCCAAGACATATTACCTAATGAGTACTACAAGTTATTATCTGAAAACTGAGTTACCGATCTGAATACATTTTTTAATGCATACTTTATAAATGGTAAAGAACTGTCAAAATATTTTACTACATCCTGAACTACATTGATATGAAAACAAGATAAAGACCCAAATTAAAAAGAACCATATAGGCCAATCTTGTCTATGACTAATATTCTTGCCTCTCGGTTACAAAACTTCATTAAAGGAGGTGATACACTTAGATCAGACAGGATTTATGAAGGGAAGGAACTCTGTCTCCAATGTTAGGAAACTATTTCTAGTCTTAGATTATTATAAAAACCAACATCTAAAGGATATAAGTACATACATTCTGGACATGGATGTGATAGCTTTAGATGCTGAAAAGGTCTTCGACTCAATAGGTTGGGATCACTTATGGTTTTCTTTGAATTAATTTGGTTTTAGAGGGTAATGTTTAGACCTAACAAGGAAAATATATAATAGACATCATTCTTTTATTTTGCTAAATAGTCAACTATCAAGGAAAATTATACTTGGCAGAGGAGCATGGCAGGGGTGTCCACTGTTACCCTTGTTGTTTAACATTGCAATAGAACCACTGCCTATTTTTATAAGGGATGAAATTGATGGTATTATGAGAGGAGAGAAGGAGATTAAACTGGAACTTTATGCAGATAATCTTCTTTTATTTGTAAGGAATACAAATTAAAATATATAGCATATTTTGGAAATTGTATCCAAATTTAGCTCATTTTCTGGTTACAAAATCAACACCCTTAAATCAGAAATACTGTGGCTCAATAAGAATAAAGATTCCATTAAAAATGCTCCATTTAATGAAGTAACATACTCGTTTAGATATTTGGGAATATATATATATATATATATATATATATATATATATATATATATATATATATATAAAATCTCCAGATATTGATAAATAGTATACAGTAAAAAAAATAAAGAGTACCTTTAAAAATGGACAAAGGTTGCTGATTTCTTTACTAGGTAGAGTGAATTTATTTAAAATGATTGCCCTACCAAATATTTTATATGTTATTCAAAATGTTTCTATTTTATTTAAAAAAAAGGACATAAGAAACTTGGTAACAAGTCTAAAAAAATATTTATGGAATAATACAAAAATAAGAATTGCTGTTAATAAATTATACTTATCAATACAAGATGATGGACTCGGACTGCCAAATTTAGAAATTTATTTTTTAGTGAACCTGGTAAAAATAGTGGTAGAATGGTTTGTAGATGTTTCTCAATATTCGTTGGTTGAAGTGGAGAAAAAGCTTGTAAAACCATACCAATTAAGAACAATTACACATATTAAGGCTAACACTCTACCTAAAGAGATTAGGAATTTGAAAACTATTTATAATTAAAATCTGTATGATGTTAGATGTAACATATGGGATTTCTAAATACTTAAAGGGATACTGAATCAAAATATTTTCTTTCATGATTCATTTAGAGCATGCACTTTAAAGCAAATTTCTAATTTACTCCTATCAAATTTTCTTCTTTCTCTTGTTATCTTTATTTGAAAAGGAAGGCATCTAAGCTAAGGAGCCAGCCAATTTTTGGTTTAGTGGACAGCACTTGTTTATTGGGGGGTGAATTTATCCACCAATCAGCAAGAACAACCCAGGTTGTTCACAAAAATAGTCTGTCTTCTAAACTTACATTCTTGCTTTTCAGGATAATAAACATACACCATCCTCACATTATAACAAATCACCACAATGGAGACAAAAGAATCCACATGAGCACACACAAGAGAATATTTCCTTACACAATAGATATGATGCTCTAAGGGACAAGGGTCATTTCTATGATAGTGAGGAATGGGAAATGAGAGGAGCTAAACCTAAAGAAAATAGGACTCATTTTTTAGATATGCGAGAATTGACAAAAGAACAACATTCGAGAACACATATAGAGAACATAGGCAGCCAACGACCAAGGAAGAGAAGTTTAGAACTAGACGAGGAAACAGAGCGGGAACACGAATACAGGCAGCAAGGAAGAAGGCGGAGGGATTAGAAGTAGCAAAAAAGGAGATATTTAATCTATCTGACATTAATCTAGATGAAAATGACATTAGTCTTCTAAATAAGGGGTTAAAGTTTGCACCAAAAACGAAACCAAACAAACTACAAATGTTTATTGATGTTCATAAGTTCACTAGGAAATTGACATTGAAACGGTACTTCCTAAAAAATCCTATAAATAGAAATAAAGATGAAAATAGACATTTAGAATATTTAGATCTCAAAACACTCCAAACTCTAAAAACTTTGGAATGTGAAAGTAGGGACCTAATAAGAACAAATACAGCTACTAACATTGAGAGTAATGAGGATGAACTCTTAAATATATCAGTACATGATTCTGAAGTGAAATCAATCATTCAAATTTCAAGGCTCCGATCTACTTTTAATCCGGTAGGATTCCAGGGCGATCAGATCTCTATGTTTTCCAAATGTGTCCTGAAGGATATAGAAAAAGTTTTTGAAAAAGAAGACTCATTCATTACCAAACACAATGATAATTTAAACCATTTTAGAAAGGAAATCACTTAAAAAACTATCACAAGATCCAAACATAATTATACGCTCAGCCGATAAGGGTGGTGGAATTGTGGTCCAAAATAAGGTGGACTACTTAAAAGAAGCATTTAATTTACTTGAAGATAAAAATACATACATAGTCATTAGAGATCCAACAGAACAATATATTAAAGATTTGGGCCTACTACTTAAAACAGCTAAAAATGATACCATTATCAATAATGACGAATATAAATTTTTATTCACTACACAACGCAATACTGCCGTGTTCTACCATTTACCCAAAATCCACAAGGACCCCGATATGTCCCCCTGGCAGGCCCATTGTGTCAGGTATCGGGTCCTTGTGTGATAACCTCTCAAAATACATTGACTATTATCTTCAACCGATGGTTAAGAACACAAGAGCATATATAAAAGATACTCAGGCAGTTATACGTATGTTTGAAGGCACAAAATGGGAGAACAATATGAGCTGGATAACATGCGATGTGTCCGCATTATATACATCAATTCCCCACCAAAAAGGTGTACAAGCCATCAAAAAAGAATTTGAGAATTGGAATAAACCAGATAGTCATGTCAAGTTTCTATTGGATAGTATCAACTTTGTCCTGAGCCATAATTATTTTTTATCTGATACAAATATCTGCAGATCCACGGCACAGCGATGGGGACCACTTTTGCCCCATCCTATGCCAATCTGTATGTTAATGCATATGAACACGAGTATATATGGAATAACAACCCCTTTATAGAGAACATTTTGAAATATGGCCGGTACATAGATGATATCATCATTCTATGGCAGGGTGATATCTCAAAACTAGACAATTTTGTCTCCCATATGAATGAAAATTCATACAATTTAAAATTTACCAAACAAACTTCACAAACATCGATGGAATTTTTAGATTTAGTACTTTTTACTAGTGACAATTCTAATAATGAGAAAAGTATCTGTGTCAAGAATTATAGAAAACCCACAGAAAGGAATGGTTATATTGAAGCGACTAGCGCACATAAAAAATGCTGGATAAATAACGTACCGTATAGCCAGTTTTTAAGGATAAGAAGGAAATGTACACATCTTAAAAACTATGAGGAAGAAGCTGACATTTTAGAGAGTAAATTTTTAGCTAAAGGATACGATGCAAACAATATTAAACTAGCTAGACAAAAGGCCGGTATTAAAGATAGACAAGATTTAATTTCTTTAAAACATAGAGATGCACCGAATAAGATTAATAATAATGAATGTATAAGATTCACAACCACATTCAGTGAAGGTGCAGGGGCAATTAAGAGCATTATAAACAAACATTGGTCAATCTTAAAAGCAGATCCCCTTTTAGGACCACATCTCCAAGAAAAAGCCAACATATCATATAGAAAGGGCATGAGTCTTAAAAACTATTTAGCACCAAGTAAGATACGTTGTAAGACTGACAACAAGAACAAATTACAAGAAACTTGGCTGAGTACCTGGAAGGGGACACTACGATTCTCCAAGTCTAGATGTACGATGTGTCGTCATGTAGAGAGATCAAAATTCTTCAGTAACTCTAGTAAAACTAATCACTATGAAATTGATTTCAAAAGCAATTGTGAATCTACATACGTAGTCTACTTGTTAAATTGTGGGTGTGGCCTAATGTATGTAGGTCGCACAAAACGCCAAGTAAGACGCAGAGCCTGTGAACATATTTATAACATAAAAGAAAAATTGATCAAACACAATGTTGCAAAACATTTTTTTGAATATCACAATAGTGATCCTGTCTCTTTAAAAATCCAGGTAATTGGGTGGATCCCACCAACTAAGCATAACAGATTACTAGAATTGAGGAAACTAGAGACATATTGGATATATAAATTAATGACATTACATCCTCAAGGTCTTAACATTGACATTGATGTGGCTGCCTATATGTGAATCAGAATAAGCCTCAAGATGTTTCCGCACAAGTGTGACTTTCTTTCGCTTTTATACATTTTAACATCAGTGTTTAGAAAAATTTTAAATCAAATTCAATTTTTTAATTATTTATTTGTAGAAATCTAATTATTTAAATATGTATCAACTTTTCCCTTTGTTAATATTACTTCATCCAGTTGTTATGAACTACTATTTCAATCAATTATGTAATTTTTAATGTTTCTCACATTATCTCTAAAAGGTTCTTATTCGTAACATATATAGTGTAAGTTTTAGAGTATTTACCAAAAACAAAATTTGCAACACTATAATATTACATTTCAGCGTCCAATGCTACGAAGTTTCAGTGCACATATCTAAATAGTGTGTGCATCTATCAACCTTTGGGGGAATTCCCCATACAAATGACTGCATCACTCAGCCATGTCATAGAATGAATAGAGCCAGCGATATATCACAAAACCCACATATAAAAAAGTGTTGCTACGGGTAATATTTACAAACAGCATATACCCCCTAGAGCAGTCCGATAAATTAGGTACGATATGTGTGTGTGCTGACGAAATATATGAACGATTTGTATACATTTTTTATCTTAGTTAATGCCGTGTATAACAAGTTTTAATGAATTAATTTTTAGTATATGCATTGTTTTTTCTATTGGTTTATATAGCCAATCACGAACCAGATGGCAGACAGGCCCCTCTTTAGGGTGGAGTATTTTTAATCACATACGGGTACTTAAGGAGCCATTGTTTGGCTACAACCCGATATTAAACTATCTGGAGAATATCCCGTTGATAAAGCCCGGCGAACACCGGGGGAAACGCGTTGGGGTTCACATCCGTCAGGAGCACCAGAAAACAGGACTGCTATACTGAGGGCGGGCTGTCCGGAAAACCCTGCCGCAAGCGTAGACTTGCCATTTCAAGAACTTCCAGTTACCAGTCATCTGTGGTCTGTGGGTGCTCTGTGCACGGAAACAAAGTGTTTTATCTTTGTGAATAAATAAAGGCAATTTTTTATCATACATCTGGTGAGTAGATTTATCACTTATTTGCGCTACTTTGTGTTATAATTGCACTTGAATCCTCTCTCTTTTGCGCTTTTTGTTTTTTCTGTCTATCTACTCTGGATCCTGGATCCCACAATCCCTTGAGAAAGAAGGGATTTAAAAGGAGCAGCAGAGAGGGAGCAAAAGAAAAGAAAAGGTCAAGGATCTGCTTGGAAGCTGACAACAGAATTGAAAACGACTTCATCAAAAGAAGCAATATCAAATCACCTAATTTTGTGAGCTAAAAGGTACTGTCTGGCTAATGGAACTTTGATTACAACTTTCTCCAAGGAGGACTAATTTTGCAGGACTGATGAAAGCTGTTTTTTAATAGCTATACAGGGAGTGCAGAATTATTAGGCAAGTTGTATTTTTGAGGATTAATTTTATTATTGAACAACAACCATGTTCTCAATGAACCCCAAAAACTAATTAATATCAAAGCTGAATAGTTTTGGAAGTAGTTTTTAGCTTGTTTTTAGTTATAGCTATTTTAGGGGGATATCTGTGTGTGCAGGTGACTATTACTGTGCATAATTATTAGGCAACTTAACAAAAAACAAAATATATACCCATTTCAATTATTTATTTTTACCAGTGAAACCAATATAACATCTCAACATTCACAAATATACATTTCTGACATTCAAAAACAAAACAAAAACAAATCAGTGACCAATATAGCCGCCTTTCTTTGCAAGGACACTCAAAAGCCTGCCATCCATGGATTCTGTCAGTGTTTTGATCTGTTCACCATCAACATTGCGTGCAGCAGCAACCACAGCCTCCCAGACACTGTTCAGAGAGGTGTACTGTTTTCCCTCCTTGTAAATCTCACATTTGATGATGGACCACAGGTTCTCAATGGGGTTCAGATCAGGTGAACAAGGAGGCCCATGTCATTAGATTTTCTTCTTTTATACCCTTTCTTGCCAGCCACGCTGTGGAGTACTTGGACGCGTGTGATGGAGCATTGTCCTGCATGAAAATCATGTTTTTCTTGAAGGATGCAGACTTCTTCCTGTACCACTGCTTGAAGAAGGTGTCTTCCAGAAACTGGCAGTAGGACTGGGAGTTGAGCCTGACTCCATCCTCAACCTGAAAAGGCCCCACAAGCTCATCTTTGATGATACCAGCCCAACCAGTACTCCACCTCCACCTTGCTGGCGTCTGAGTCGGACTGGAGCTCTCTGCCCTTTACCAATCCAGCCACGGGCCCATCCATCTGGCCCATCAAGACTCACTCTCATTTCATCAGTCCATAAAACCTTAGAATAATCAGTCTTGAGATATTTCTTGGCCCAGTCTTGATGTTTCAGCTTGTGTGTCTTGTTCAGTGTGTGGTCGTCTTTCCGCCTTTCTTACCTTGGCCATGTCTCTGAGTATTGCACACCTTGTGCTTTTGGGCACTCCAGTGATGTTGCAGCTCTGAAATATGGCCAAACTGGTGGCAAGTGGCATCTTGGCAGCTGCACGCTTGACTTTTCTCAGTTCATGGGCAGTTATTTTGCGCCTTGGTTTTTCCACACGCTTCTTGCGACCCTGTTGACTATTTGAATGAAACACTTGATTGTTCGATGATCACGCTTCAGAAGCTTTGCAATTTTAAGAGTGCTGCATCCCTCTGCAAGATATCTCACTATTTTTGACTTTTCTGAGCCTGTCAAGTCCTTCTTTTGACCCATTTTGCCAAAGGAAAGGAAGTTGCCAAATAATTATGCACACCTGATATAGGGTGTTGATGTCTTAGACCACACCCCTTCTCATTACAGAGATGCACATCACCCTTATATGCTTAATTGGTAGTAGGCTTTCGAGCCTATACAGCTTGGAGTAAGACAACATGCATAAAGAGGATGATGTGGTCAAAATACTCATTTGCTAATAATTCTGCACTCCCTGTATTATACACAACCTGATTCAGTATTCAGTATTTAGTTGTTTTTTAAATTTCATATTTTGAGGCTTAATATTTATACCTAGCGCTGAGTAGTGTTTCTGGTGTTGTTAAAGATACCAAGAGAATGAAGAAAATGTGATCATCGGAGAGTAAATTAGAAAGTTGCTTAAAATTGCATGCTCTATCTAAATCATGAAAGAAAAAAAATTGGGTTTAGTGTCCCTTTAACTGTGGGTGGAAATCCAGATTTTCCTGAAGGTATGAATGCAGAGACATTTAAAAAGTGGAATTATAAGGGTTTTACTAGTATATGCCAAATCTTAAAACAGGAATGTACTGAAATTAAATTATTTTCAGAAATAAAATCGAATTTAACATGGTTAATACATATTTTTTTGAATATCTACAATTTCTACAAATGGGATTATTATCACAAAATGGTATAGACTGGAATTAGGGTAATGTACAACAATGTCTGAGACAGGTTAAAAACATAATTTATGCTTACCTGATAAATTATTTTCTTTCCTGGCATGGATAGTCCACAAATCCATTCAATTACTAGTGGGAATTATACTCCTGGCCACCAGGTGGAGGCAAAGAACACCCCAGCAAAGCCTTAAGTATCCTCCCATTACCCACAAATTCCCAGTCATTCAGCCAAGGAAAGTGAAGAAGACACAAAGAGTATAGAGGTGCATGTGGTTGAGAAAATTACAAAAAATAAGGCTGGGTCATGGACTCTCCATCCCAGGAAAGAAAGATTTTATCAGGTAAGTATAAATTATGTTTTCTTTAAAATGGCATGGAGAGTCCACAAATCTATTCAATTTCTAGTGGGAACCAATACCAAAGCTAGAGTCCACAGAATGGAAGGGAGGGATACACAAGACAGGCAAACCTAAACAGAACTTGAAGAACTTTCCTCCCAAAAGACGTGTCAGCTGAGGCATAAACATCAAATTTGGAAAATTTGGAAAAAGTATGCAATGATGACCAAGTGGCCGCCTTGCAAAATCTGTTCCACAGAAGCATAATTTTTAAAGGCCCAAGAGGGAAGGACAGCCCTAGTGGAGTGAGCCATAATTTTCTCTGGAGGCTGCTGTCCAGCTGTCTCATAAGCCAATCGAATACAGGGCTGGATTGGGCAGCTGGGATACCGGGAAAACTCCCAGTGAGCCGCCGGCCGGCCAGCAGCTCAGCTGGGCTGCAGTAGAGAGCAGAGTAGCAATTAATTAGCAAATATTTTTGATGCATCGCCAATATCATATTTATATATTGCGATTGATGATGATAGCTGTAATACTAATAGTTACTTAGGGTAGGCTAAGAGAGGGCACGCTACTAGTACTAAAACTGTGACTGGACTGTCTAACCAATAAGTTAACCCCCTCCGGCCTGCAATGCAAACCTCCAGCAAGTCAAGCCAATCAGACTGAGTCTGTGTCTGTCTGTCACTCACAGCTCAGTCTGTCAGTGGATGAAGGCCAGGGATGAATGCCTGCGGGGGTAGGCCTGGACCAGCCAGGCTTATGTCACACTGGGTTGACTGACTGACTGTCCACTTACCACTTTGTCGTCTCACACACCCCGTGTCATAGTGGAGGGAGCCTGGGAGCGTCAGCGAGCCTCAGCCTAGTTGAGTTGGAGGCCACGTGGGGTCCAGGTGTTGGAGGGACGGACACGCACTAAGATGACGGACACAGTCGGCAACACAGTGGAGGCAGAGAAGTCAGTCAGTGAACACACACAGTTGTACCACCAGCTCTGAGTCGTGAATAACGTATGTAATTAATAAATACCCGGGTTCTGTTCCTATCTAAATAAAACAACCCGCTTCTAGTTCTAGCATATTTAACTTTGTGGCAGTTTATTGGATAGTAAGGCTTCTTTGAGAGCTATACTTTCAAAAGATTGCACCAACTCCAAATTCACATGAAGCAGAAGCAGGGGTCAAAGAAACTGGCAGTAGGTATGAAGAGAATACAGTGAATTTGTTCTATATGGACAGAGAAGGAGGTGAGAAAAATTACAACTGCTCTGGAAAGAAAAACGTTAAAGTCTCTTTATACAGCAACATCTCTATATATTATCCCTAATTTATAAATATAATACAGGCTATGCCATCATTTTTTTTTTAAAAAAAGGTAACCAATTTGCCTCCATCATTTATTGAACAATCTTTCTAAGTCCCTGCATTTGTTATTTAAAAAACTGAATAATATACAGTGTCTCTGCCCTGGGTGTTGTATGAAATATATTGTGTGCCTGTATTAGGTGTTATAAAAAAAATAATACTGTGCCCCTGCATTGGGTGTTGTATGAAATATACTGTGTCCCTGCATTATTTGTTATAAAAAATATATACTGTGTCCCTGAATTGGGTGTTGTATAAAATATGTATGTATATTTGTATGTGTGGTGTGTGTGTGTATTTGTGTGTGTGCGTATATATATATATATATATAAATATATATAATATATATATATGTGTGTGTGTGTGTGTGTGTTTAGTGTGTATTGTGTGTGTTAGTGTGTCTGCATGTGTCAGTGTGTTAGTGTCTGTGTGTGTCCCTCAATTAGTGTGCTTGTTAGTGTGTCAATGTGTGTTTATTAATGTATAAGTTTGTCTGAATATTAGTGTGTTAGTGTGTCAGTGTATGTTTTAGTGTGTATGTGTGTTTGTGCCTCTGTGTGTCATTGTGCCTGATTGTCAGAGTTTCAGCAAAAATAGACCCACCAAAATCTTCAGCTACTGGCCCATGAAGCCCTAAATCTGAAACTGACTGCTGGTGGGGGCAGATCAGTGGGCACATATACTGCACTGACTGGATTGGAGAAATAAAGTCCCTGGCAGAATCAAAAGAGGAAATATATGGAGAGGACAGACTTTACAGGCAAGATAAATGGGCCGGAGGGGGGGGGGGGGGTTCTGGGCTGGTCTTCAAAATTTTCCAGGGCTGCTTTGATTTACCAGTCTAGCCCCTTGATCGAATAACTCTTCTCAACAAGAAAGGAGAGAGTAGAAGTAGTGGCCCTTCTGACCCCTCCGTTTACCTGAAAAGACAACAAAAAGAGCAGAAGATTTACGAAAATCTTTTTTTACCTGTAAATAGAACCTTAAAGCATGCACAACATCAGATTGTGCCATAACCACTCCTTCTTTAGAGGAAGGATTAGGACAAAATGAAGGAACAACAATTTATTGGTTGATATTGCGTTCCGAGACCACCTTAGGTAGAAAACCTAATTTAGAACAGAGAACCCCTTATCTGCATGAAGAATAAGATAAGGAGAATCACACTGTAGAGCTGAAAGCTCTGAAACTCTACGGGCTGAGGAAATTGCCAGCAGAAACAAAACCTTCCAGGACAATAACTTAATATCAACAGAATTCATAGGTTCACATGGAGCCTGCTGCAGAACTTTATGGAACCAAATTAAAACTCCAAGGAGGAGCAAAAGACCTAAACACAGGTCTGATTCTAACCAAAGCCTGGACAAAAGATTAAACATCTGACAAAATTGCCAGACGCTCCTGCAGAAGAATTAACATAGATGAAATCTGACCCTTAAGGGTACTGACTGATAAATCCTTCTCCAGGCCTCCTGAACGAAAGGACAGAATACGGGACATTCTCACTTGACTCCAAGAAAAAAAACTAGATCCACACCAATGAAGGTATCTACACCATACCTTATAATAAATCTTGCGAGAAACAGCTTACGAGCCTGAAACATAGTCTCAATAACCTTAACAGAAAAACCTTGTCAGGATAAGATAAAGCGTTCAATCTCCAAGCAGCCAGCTTTAGAGAGATTAAGTTAGAATGGAGGAAGGAACCCTGGAGTAGAAGATCCTTCCCTCAGAGGAAATTTCCATGTGAGAAATGAAGACAACCTCACTAGGTCCACAAATCAAGTTCTGTGAGGCCATGCTGGAGCTAGTAGAATCACCAAAACCTGCTCCTTTTTGATACAAGCTATCACCCGAGGAAGGAGGGCAACCAGAGGAAGCAGGGCATCTACCAGAGCTGCTTGAGGATCTCCTGATCTTGCTCTGTATCTTGGAAGCTTGGCGTTTAGACCAAGATGCCATCAGATTCCAGCTCCGGAACTCCCCACTAGAGGGTTAACATCAAGAAAACCCTCCAGATGGAGAGCCCATTCTCTTGGATGAAAGGTCTGCCTGCTCCCAGATAATCCGCTTCCCAGTTGTCCACCCCTGTGGATTATGAATGGCAGAGAGATGACAATTGTTGAGACTCTGCCACTGAAGAATGCGAGTCACCTCCTTTATAGCCATAAACATGCTCCGAGTTCCTCCTTGGTGGTTGTTATAACGCCCCCCACCGAAGAGATGATGTCTGATTGAAATCTGATAAACGGACTAAACTCCGTTGAGGCCATACTGATAGAGCAATAGAGAATTGCTTTCAAATTCTAGGATATTTATAGGTAGGGCAGACTTCTCCTGAGTCCAAAAGTCCCTGAGCTCTTAGGGACCCCCAAACTGCTCCCCAGCCTAACAGGCTGGCAATCCGTGGTCACAATCTCTTCAAGAAAGGTCTCAGGAAACAAGTGCCCTGAGACAAAAAGGTCCTGGGAGATCCACCAAGACAGAGACATCTTTGTCTGAGGAGTCTAAAACTAACCTCTGAGAGAGAGCCCGTGTGGACTCCGTTCCATGATTGCGCATACATAACTGTAAAGGGCTCAAATGGAAGTGGGCAAACAGAATAATCGTCCATGGATGCCCACCATGAGACCAATTACTTCCATGCATACACTACTGATGACGAAACAGAGGACTGAAGAGAACGGACAGGCCTCCGGGAAGCTTGACTTTTCTGACCTCCGTTAAAGAAAATCTTCATAGATACTGAGCCTAAGATTATTCCCAGAAAACATTACCTTTGGTAACTTGGCACCCATAGGAACCTTTTCCCTAGATTCACCTTTCACCCATGAGAGCGGAGAATAGCTAACAGCCAAATCTGCATGGGATCTTGCTAACTGAAAAGATGGCAAACAGGACCAAGATATTGTTCAGGTAAGAGCAACCACAATCCCCTAGAGATCTGGCCCCACAGCTAAAAGGTTTTGAGGAGCAGCAGCAAGCTTGAAAGGCAGGGCTACAAATTGGAAATATCAATCCAAAAAAAGAACCTCAGGAACTTGAAATGTTCCCTGTGGATAGGCACATAAAGATATGCATCCTTTAGGTCTATAGTGGTCATAAACTGGACCCTCCTGAAACCAGAGGGAGAATAGAAGGAATAGTCTCCAATTTGAAGTACGGGACCTTAAGAAACTTGTTGAGAGACTTAAAGTCAATGGGTCAAAAAGGTCCCTCCTCTTTGGGAACTACAAAAAAGATTTGAACAAAATCCCTGACCCTTTTCTGCTAGAGGAACTGGGATAATCACTCCCAGAGAGGACAAATCCCTAACGCAGTTTAAGCAACTGCCCAAGAATTTAGAACATCGCAAATCCAAGCCTACTGAAAAAAGGAAAGCCGGCACCCACTACCTGATTCAAAACTTGATCAGGGTGGCCCCTTCATGTTGACTTAGCCTCAGTGGTAGGTGGTAGGCTATCTGGATTGCTTACCCTTGATCCAGGGGATGGTCAGATTTAGAAGACAAGGGAAGATCTCTGTCCCTTGAAGTTACGAAAGAAACAAAAATGATGTGTGACGACCCTTGGGTCTATTCTTCTTATCCTGTGGTAAAAAAAACTCCCGTTCCACCAGTAACGGTGGAAAATGATCTTTTCCAGACCAGGACTAAATAAAGTCTTACCCTTAAAAGGTAGAGACAGAAAATTGGATTTAGAAGTCACATTCGCAGACCAAAACTTTAATTAAAGGGCTCTGCGGGCTAGTATTGCAAAACTAGAAATCATGGCTCCCAGCCTAACAACTTGCATACTGGCATCACAGAAAAAGTATTAGCCAGCTATAGTAGTCTGTTCTAAAAACTAGATCAGACAGAGATTCACACCAATAAGAGGCATGCACCAGCAACTGTCGCAATACTAGCAACTGGTTGCCACTGCAAACTCTGATGAAGAAACATTTTTCAATTTCTTATCCATAGGATCTCTAAAAGAGGAACTATCCTCAAGAGGCTATGGTAGATATAGTGCCCTCTACTCTAGGAACAGTCTCGCACTGAAATCAGCCACAGGAAACCATCTTATTAAACTCAGGAGACGGGTTAAAGGAACACCCGACTTCTCCCATTCCTGAGATATAATGTCAGACATGTGATCTGGAACAGGAAAAACCTCCACAGATTAAGGTTTGACATCAAAACTCTATTCAGTTTATTAGCCTTTTAGCCTCTGCAAACAGTTTCAGAGTTATCCAAAGTAGCTAAAATCTCCTTCAAAAGTAAACAGATATGCTCCAGTTTAAATGTAAAATTAATGCCCTCAGAATCGAATGTACTATGAACTGCAGATTCTGAATCAGAGATCTCGCCCTCAGAAGCTGCCGAGGAATGATCCTCACTAGATAACTGAGAAAGACTAACCAAATCAGTCTTGTCGGAATCAGAACCCATAGAAATGTTCTTAGATTTCCTCTTCCTTTCACCAGAACTAGGTAAAGCACTTACGGCTGCAGAAACTGCAGATGTCAACTGCGCAGAAAATCTTTAGGCAAACAAACCACTCTCAGAGACTGACTGAGAGGAACCCGCAGGGCACTGCATGTGAATCTGTCAAAGACTGGACATGTTAGCAGAAAACAGAGACAACCCCTGAACAACATTATCTTGAGAAAAAGAAGGCTCAGAAAGGAATCCGTATCCTTAAACTTGATTAAGGCAAGGGGAACAAAATTGCACAGGATGAATATCCTAGGAATCAGCACAATAATCATTTATCAAATGACAGAGAAAGCTTGGGATCGACTTCCCTAGTAAATAAAAAGGCCCTTTATTTCCCTTCTACTCTAATTACAATATAAAAAAATAGAATACAATTCTAAGCATAGATATATAATTATTGAAACCTTGCACCTCTACACCCCAGCCACACTGGAGAGACCTCACCCCAACCGGTAACCAGGAATCCAATCCACACCAGCAGATAAAACAATTTCTGTTCAAACTGCAAATCCTAGAAAGCTGCAACCCATGAGAGAAAAACGACAGGCAGGAAAAACACTCTGATTCTTGAAAATCCTGGCTTCCAAATAGCCAGTAAAAAAAAAACAGTTCAGCACTCAGGAAGTAACTGAGCAGTCATATGATTGCAAATTCAAAAGCAAGGTGCGGTCCCACAAACTTTCTTAAAGAGATATTACCCAAACAAAAAAATAGGTAACATTTGTGCAAAAAAATCCCCCATAGTCAAAAACAAAAAAGCCCCCCTTCACATGACAGAACAATGTCCTGAGCTGCTGCCCAATAAATCCCCAAGGGATATTCAGTCTCATAAACAACAAGGAACTGCTAAGTGCAGCATCCTTCTCACCTAGAAGGTAAAAGCACTTACCTGTTGATCGCTGTAGGGTAGGACAGCAAACAGGTGTGACACTGACATAGATAGACCTGTCCTGTAGATAAAGAAAAAACAGAGTAACTAACCCTGGTTTTCTATATATGGGTAGCAAAAATGTTGGAAGGTAAGCAAAGACCACCTTGACGTCTTCCAACTGGTAAAAGCCCCCATAACTCTTACTAAAAAGAGAATTACATGGGCACAGCATAACCCCAATCTTTGCTTGCAGGGAAAAGTACCATTAAAGGATTAACCACTTGATTTCTTCAGACACCTTCTTCGCATATCCACTACAATGTTATGCAGACAGGCCTGGCGCTTGCATAAGGCAGGCAAGCCAGCCGCATTTAGTGCGCCCAAGCAGAGGGGGCTGCAAAGTTAGAGCGGCAATACAATGATATGTAAAAATAAACTTTAGTAGCTTGCTGAAGAGCGCAAACTGCAGAGCAATAGGGGCTAAGCCAGCCTGAAGATTTTATGTATATTATATTTGACTGACATGCAGAAACTGCAGAGCCCAATGCTGGAGTTAAAGTGTCAGGCCTGCCCACCCTGGACACCGGGCTACGTGCAGCAGCAGAAAAGATTGTTTCTGGCAACAGGTCGGTGTTTACACATGCTGCCCTTCCTTACTCTGTGCACTGCTCCTTGGATGGCGTCCCACTCTAGGTATGTGGAATGGCTACTGGTATGTCGATATTCACCCGTCTGGGTTTCGAATCATGTGTAACACCAAACAGCAGCTGTTCTACAACAAAAAAAATTATCCAGAATTTAGATTACAGTCGGCTAGATTACGAGTTTTGAGTGCTATAGGGAAATTAACTAACGCAAAAAAAAGTGCGTTATTAACCCCCTATACTACTGCCATTAAAGTTTTAAAAAAACCAGGCTTGTGCAGGCGATATGGCTGTGTTGAGTTCCATACAGCACCAAAAACAAGCGCTGTGTTTGAACGTGCTCGTGCACGCTTCCCCCATAGACATCAATGGGGAGAAGGTGTCAGAAAATGTCTAACACCCTGCGATCGTGGTAAGAAATTCTCAGTAACGCAGCCCCATTCATGTCTATAGGAAAGAAAACTAACGTTTAAAACCTAACACCCTAACATAAACCCCCACATCACTATCACTAAATAAACCTATTAACCCCTAAACCGCCAGCCCCCCACATCGCAAAAATCTAAATTAAACTATTAAAACTAACGTAACCCTAACCCTAACGTAGCCCTAACCCTAACACCCTCTAACTTTAACATAATTTAAATAGAGTTGAAATAAAGTTACAATTAATAACTAAATACTTACCTGTGAAATAAAACCTAAGCTAACTACAATATAACTGATAGGGCTATTAGATTAGGTATAATTCTTTTTTATTTTGGATAATTAATTTTTTTATTTTTTGTAATTTAGTGGGGGTTTTTTTTTGTAATTTTAGGTTTTAGTGTAAGGTAGTTAGGATTTATTTCACAGGTAAGTTTGTAATTATTTTAACTAGGTAGTTAGTAAACAGTTAATAACTATTTACTAACTAGTCTACCTAGTTAAAATAAATACAAACTTACCTGTGAAATAAATCCTAACCTAAACCCTCACATCACTACCACTAAATAAACCTATTAACCCCTAAACCGCCAGCCCCCCCACATCGCAAAAATCTAAATTTAAACTATTAAAACTAATGTAACCCTAACCCTAATGTAACCCTAACCCTAATGTAACCCTAACACCCTCTAACTTTAACATAAATTTAAATAAAGTTGAACTAAAGTTACAATTAATATACTAAATACTTACCTGTAAAATAAAACCTAAGCTAGCTACAATATAACGGATAGGGCTATTAGATTAGTATAATTCTTTTTTATTTTGGATAATTTATTTTTTTATTTTTGTAATTTAGTGGGTTTTTTTTTTGTAATTTTAGGTTGTAGTGTAAGGTAGTTAGGATTTATTTCACAGGTAAGTTTGTAATTATTTTAACTAGGTAGTTAGTAAACAGTTAATAACTATTTACTATTAACTAGTCTACCTAGTTAAAATAAATACAAACTTACCAGTGAATACAATCCTAACTACCTTACACTAAAACCTAAAATTACAAAAAAACCCACTAAATTGCAAAAAATAAAAAAATAATTATCCAAAATAAAAAAGAATTATACCTAATCTAATAGCCCTATCAAAATAAGAAAGCCCACCCAAAATAAAAATAAAAATAGCCTACAATAAACTACCAATGGCCCTTAAAAGGGCCTTTGTGGGGCATTGCCCCAAAGATATCAGCTATTTTACCTGTAAAAAAAAACACAAAGACCACCCTACAGTAAACCCACCACCCAACCAACCCCCCAAAATAAAAAAACTAATTCTAAAAAAACCTAAGCTACCCATTGCCCTAAAAAGGGCATTTGCATGGGAATTGCCCTTAAAAGGGCATTTAGCTCTTTTACTGCCAAACCCTAAACTAAAAAAAAAACACCACAAAAAATCTTTAAAAGAGCCTAACACTAACTCCCGACGATCCACTTACAGTTTTTGAAGTTCCGCTTGAACGATCTTCACCCCGGAGTTGAAGTCCTCATACAGGCGGTGAGAAGTCTTTATCCAGGCGGCCTCTTCAATCTTCATCCCGGCGTTGAAGTCCTGATCCAAGCGGCAAGAAGTCTTCATCCAGGCGGCCTCTTCAATCTTCATCTAGGCGGCATCTTCTATCTTGATCCCGGAGGCGCGGAGCGGGTCCACCCTGAAGACATCCGGCACGGAGCATCCTCTTCATACGGTCGCCGCAGTACACTGAATCTTCAATGCAAGGGGGGGGGGAACGCGATTCAAGATGGTGTCCCTTGCATTCCTATTGGCTGAAAAATGTGAATCAGCCAATAGGAATTAGGGCTGCTAAAATCCTATTGGCTATTCAAAGCAGCCAATATGATTTTAGCAGCTCTCATTCTATTGGCTAATTTCGAAAAGCGCCAAAAAAAGCCCTGACATCAAAGAATCAGAACCTCCCTAAAAGGGGTGGCCCTACAGCTGACAAAAAAGCCATTTTTTAATTTTTTTTAAAACACCTTTCTTGAAACAAAACTTAAAAACAAACAATAAAATCCCCAATAAAGTACATGATCTGTTACTAAAAATGGATCCTCACTGAGCCATAAATAAAAAAAATAACTCCTCACACTAACAGTACTTGCTAAAACCGCCATAAAAACCTGCACCCTGACAGGAAAATAAAAAACGTCCCCTGCAGCGTTTCAGCTGAAGTGCCAAATTTTTCCTGCTTACATAGAAAAATTAAACTGGCACTTACCTTAACATTTATCTGTCCAGCAGTAGGATAACTCACCTAGTTTGGAGAGGATGCCATCCCTGACATGGACCTGTGGAGATACAGAAAGACTGAGTAAACTTACTCAGGCTATCTAAATAGGGCTAGCAACATATTTTGGGAAAACTCAGTGAGGATTGTACCCTACAATTTCCCAATTGCTTAAAAGTCACCACTGCCCTACTGAAGAGACTGACATGGGCTAAGGCTAGACCCTTTAGAAAGATCAGAGCAAACCTACTCTGCTTTTAAAATAAAAAATCTTGATTGTAGATCAGACACCAAAACTTCACCTTCACCTGCACCGCAGGCAAAGAGAATGACTGGGGATTATGGGTAAGGGAAATGATATAATATAGCAGCTTTGCTGTAGTGCTCTTTGCCTCCTCCTGCTGGCCAGGGAGTGATATTCCCACGAGTAATTGATTCCGTGGACTCCACCATATCTTAGGAAAGAAATATATATGTAATATGCTGCTATAACCAGCCCCCATATTACTGTGCAGAGGACTTTGCCCCCTCATGCATTGTCACAAGCAGTACAGCCCTCCCTCACTCTCTTTTTTAATTTTGTGTCTGTGTTAGTGCATCTGTGACTTTGTGTTAGTGTTTATGTGTGTCTATGTTTGGCTTAGGTGCAATTTTAAATATATCTGTGTGTGTGTGTGTGTGTGTGTGTATATCGTACTATATATATATATATCTATACACACAAATATATATATAAATGTAATGCAGCACTACCACAATTTGATTTGTTATTCAGGACATCCATTGTTTGATTTGCTTTGATAGAGAAGAAAAAGAAGGGCGCCTCCTAGTGTAGCCAATCTAATAATGAATATATATAAAATGTGAATAAAATATACTCACAATAGAAGAAGGCAAAGATAATGCCTAGGAGAGTATATTTGAGAACTTGCAGTGTCCAGCAAACTGTGCACTAAAGCAGGCTGCTCCTTCCAGAATCAACGACCGATTTCAAGATCTATGAAGGGAAAGGATCGAAGGGTGACTCCTAGTGCAAATGTTTTTATGACCCATTTCAAATCCCCAGGAAATAAGGGTACTCACGTTGTCCAAAGCAACCCAATGGTGCAAATAATACCAACTGGACGATTATAGTGGCCCAGTACACAAACCCCTTGGCATCCCTGGTGAATCCCGACTGCAATACGCTTAGTATAAGCAACAATTATATAATATATCACTGCCATAGGATATAAGGGGCCCTTTGTATCCAAGTATTGTTATTGTTATGAATGGGTTGTAAATGTATCGACCATTATATTATCTATGAGCCCAAAATGATGTTTACGCTTATATATCTGTGTAGATAGTTAGGATTGTAAATATATTGTACTGAAATGGTGATTTCGTATCGAGCCATTAAATGTGGTTATGCAGGTGTCGCAATGATTAGACACAACATTGTGTTTAAACATCTACCCAGGCCCTAGGCAAATGCTTGGAAACATAATTTAGACAACCTGCTGCTAGGGAGGTTAATCTGTTTTGATTGGTAGTGGTTTGGTTTATAGGAGACTCAGAGTGATGTATGTACTATATGCCCTGAAGAAACGGCGCAGTAGATGCTGAGAAATGCGTAGCGAATAGTACATTTGTTTTTATTGATTGTACTGTGCTTAACTTATTGCACATTTTTAAATATAAATCTTTATTTTTACCAAGTACTTTTTGTGGAGTCTCCTTGCTCGACCTAGCCGCTTTATATATACAAAAAACAGTGATCACTTGGACTAAATTCACAAGGGGTGCCAAGGGGATTTGAGTACCTGGGCCACTATAATAGTCCATTTGTATAATTTGCACCATTGGGTGCTTTGGACAACGTGAGTACCCTTATTTCCTGGGGATTGAATTGCGTCATAAAAACCTTATTGATTTGCACTAGGAGTCGCCCTTCAATCCTTTCCCTTCATTGTATGATTTGCTTGCTGCGCTACCAACTGTTTGATTTGCATTTAGCCACCAATTAGCAAGAGGTACTCAGGTGCTGAACCAACAAATGGCTGGCCTCCTAAGCTTAAATTCCTACTTGTTCAAATACAAATAGCAAGAGAAGGAAACAAAATTGATAATAGGAGTAAATTAGAAAATTTGCTTAAATTGCATGCTCATATCTGAATCAGGAAAGAAAAAAAAATGGGTTTCATATCTCTTTAACTAGCAATGGGGATGGTATGTAATCTGGGGGGGGAGCAAAATGTATCCTTGCCTGTGTGGCCAAAAATGTTAGCACCGGCCCTGTACGCAGGCAAAGAATGACTGGGGATTCTAGTAATGAGAGGATACTTAAAGGGATAGTCTAGTCAAAATTAAACTTTCATGATTCGGATAGAGCAGGCAATTTTAAGCAGCTTTCTAATTTACTCATATTATCAATTTTTCTTTGTTCTCTTGGTATCTTTATTTGAAAAGGCAAGATTGCAAGCTTAGGAGCCAGCCATTTTGGGTTCAGAACCTGGGTAGCACTTTCTGATTGGTGTCTAATGTAGCCACCAATCAGCAAGCGCTACCCAGGTGCTGAACCAAAATGGGCTGGCTCCTAAGCTTACATTCAAATAAAGATACCAAGAGAATGAAGAAAAAATGATAATAGGAGTAAATTAGAAAGTTGCTTAAAATGGCATCCTCTATCTGAATCATAAAGGTTTTAATTCTGACTGACTATTCCTTTAAGGCTTTGGTTTGGGTGTTCTTTGCCTCCACCTGGTGTCCAGGAGTTGATGTCCGCACTAGTAAATTGAATGTATTTGTGGACTCTCCATGCCATTGGAAAGAAAATGGGTTCTTTTTAACCTCCCTCCCCCCTGTTATAATTAACTAATTTCACTAAAAGGTAAACAAAATTTAGAATATGAAGCTAATCAATGGAATAGAACAATTATAGATAGAGATTTAAATGGAGATAATATAAAGAAATCTATTAAGGTTATAGAAGGTGCAATGTTGTCCGCCACATGGAGAGAGTCCCATTTAAAACTTATTTATAAAGTATATTTCACCCCAGAAAAAAGGTTACCTTTGGAAAAAATAAACCAATTTGATGTCATAAATGTCAGCTTATGAGGCCTATTTATCAAAGGTCTGTCGGACTTATCCGACACTCGCGGATCAGGTCCGACAGACATCGCTGAATGCGGAGAGCAATACGCTCTCCCTATGCAGCATTGCACTAGCAGCTCTTGTGAGCTGCTGTGTGCAACGCCGCCCACTGCAGACTCGCGGCCCAATTGGCCGCCAGCAGGGGGTGTCAATCAACCCAATCGTACTCGATCGGGTTGAATTATGGCGATCCCTGTCCGCCTCATCAGAGGCTCCAGAACTTGCGTTTCTGGCGAGTCTGAAGAAAAGAGAAACAAAAATGTTTATTAAAGCTCATCCAACAAGAGAAAAAAATAAATTAATTTAGCCTTTCAGAAATAGTAATATGGTACTTTTGGGTTTGTGGTAAAGAGAAGTGGAATATAAGGGTTAGAGGGAAAGAAGAGGGGAGAGACCTCCTTTTGTGTTTTTTTTATTTGTTTGTTTATAAGGAAGATGAGCGATGCTTCAAAAATAAAATGATTAGTCAAGTGCTTGTACTTGAATATTTGTTTATATTCATTTTGTATACATGATGATTAATTTGATTTTGAATGTACATCTCTTTAAAATTTAAATAAAAAGAGAAAAAGAAAATAACCACAAAGATTATTGTTTAGACAATTAGCACCTCTAAGCAAACGCTTGTCTTCCCACAGACGTAGTACAGGTGGCCCTCGTTTTACAACGGTTCAATTTACACCGTTTCAGAATAACAACCTTTTTTTCCAGTCATGTGACTGCTATTGAAAAGCATTGAGAAGCAGTGCATTTATTAAAATAGCTAGTAGGTGGAGCTGTCCGCTTGTATTGCAGCAAAGTCAAGCAAGCTGAAATTAATCATTTTAACCAGACCTGAGCTATCGAGCAGATTTCAAAGGAACAAGATCTTCCTGTCTATAAATCAGTCCAGATTGGAATGCATAGAAAGAACTGTTTGCAGAAAAATGCAAGGGAAGTCTGTGTTGTGTGATTATTTTATTAGGTTTATAATGCTGTTTAGCATTTAAAGTCTTCATTTCATAGCTTTAAAAATAATGTATTAGGTGTTACTTATGACAATTTTGAGAGGGGCCTGGAACCTATCTCCCTCACATCCCATTGACTTACATTATAAACTGGGTTTCAATTTACAACGGTTTCGATTTACAACCATTCCTTCTGGAACCTAACCCTGGCGTAAACTGAGGGCTACCTGTATTCAGAGAATTCTGGGTAAGATATGCAAATGTGATATACAGCATCTAACAACTTTTGTTTCCATATTGTGTCATGACCATAGAATCTCCTTATGGGGTAGGGTGCAGCAAAACCCCCCAAAAAACTTCTGGACAGGAGAGAATTTTAATCTCACATTTTTATCTCCATCATAACTTAAATGAATAGTACGGAATATACAGTACAAAATATATTTATTCAAATATATTTAAAGAGATAGGAAAGTCAAAATTAAACTCGCATGATTCAGATAGAGCAGGTCATTTTAAGAGACTTTTAAATTCACTTCTATTTTTCAAATGTGCTTCGTTCTCTTAGTATCCCTTGTTAAAAATGAATACGCACATATCATACACTAGTGGGAGCTGCCTTCTAATTGGTGACTGCACACATTTGTCTCTTGTGATTGGCTAAATAGATATTTTCAGCTTCCTGTCAGTAGTGCAATGCTGTCCCCTTCAGCAATGGATAACAAGAGAATGAAGAAAATGTTGATAATAGAAGTAATAATGGAAAGTTGTTTAAATTGTATGTTTCTATTGAATCCTAAAATAAAATTTGGGGGGTTTACCTATCCCTTTAAGGAAATAAATGATAAAGCTCTGTATAGAGTGAAACGCGTCGATCTGTGTGACTTAATCTGCAAACTTTAAAGTGAAGAATCATCACCTTTTCCAATCTGATACAGAGATTGTGGCTTAGTAGCCCGGGTTATTTTACATCTATATTTATCATCACATCATTACTTCATCACTCTATCTCCCAAAGCTATATTGCCCCTGCGTGCATAGCACTAAGTGCAGGAGGTTTTGGATGTACTATTTTGCAAATCAGAACCGTTAAAAACCAACACGGTAATCTCCTGGACCTTCACTACAGAAAAGGGATAGTGATGTCAGATGCCAAGACACATTGCAGCGGTTCGGAATCACTACAATGAAACAAGTAAGCTACAAGTGTAACAGCTACGTAAAAGAAGATAAGGTAACTCATACCAAAGGTGTCTTTTAAAGCCCGCATTAAAGAGACTTTCTGTGCCTGAGTATGCAGAAGATTTATAATTAACACAAACTGTACTCATGAACTTCTGTTATTAAATATTCTCATGTGCGGTGATCAGTCTGATTCCCATAGAAACATAACACCTTAGATAATTCACTATGTTTAGTTAGCAACATCCTATTACATTTGTTTATTAACTGTGATTGTTTAGGAAGGTTATCGGCAATGTTATAGAACAGTCTATTTAGACTAGCCTTAATAATTGTTTTTATTGTTTATCAATTTTGGGGAGACGTCCCCTAATCTGTGCATAGCTTATGAAATTTTAATATTTACGTATACTCTGTTTTAAGTTTCTACTGAGAGCTTAGCTACAAATAAATTGTATCAATATTTTAAGTTTACTCTATTTTGAAATTTTACTTTGGTTTTAGTATTTACTCATCAGTTTTTATCAACTAAGGGTCTGGTTACAAATAAACATTCATTAATTTACTCCTCACACTATTATGTTTAGACTATCAATTTAACACCTTACACTGTACACGCTAAATTTTTAAGAATATTAATTTTATCACACGTCACATACCACTATTAGCACTTTCTGTAATTTACTTTAGAACAATTGATTTTAACACTCTATTGTACAAGCAGTACATTTGACACAGAATTTCGATTATCACATGTTACATGTTTGCACTTAATGCACTTTGCCATAATCTTTGAGATATTTAATCTATACCTTTTGGGTCAAATATCTACTTTGAGATATATCATGGTTGAATATTCCAGCAGCATCTGTATTTACTTTCAATGAACTCTTTTCTATCACACAATTTTCAGCTGATAGACAATTATTCAATTGATGTATTTTAGCTTAAGATTCCGTCAGCTTTTATTAGCGCCCTCACTCCCTACACAATCCATTACTATCAAATATACAACCTCATACTCTAAGTAAATTGATAAGGAAACCAACAAGAGATAAACAGGTTCATATAAAAACTTATAATGCTGAAGTTCGTATTACAAAAATACTTGCAGGTGAAAGTCACTGTACGGTCATCTGGATTTTCCTGGATTTGGTCTTTAAAATGTGTCTCCCAATAATCCTGAGTTGCTGCTAATTTGTACATCAGATGTTTTGCAACCCCAAAGGTGCATGGCAGAAAATGTGAATCTAAAAAAGAGGAAAACAAAGCGCAACTTTGATTCACATAGATGTATTAAAACATAAGCAAGCGCACAAAACAAATGCACTTACTAAATTAAAAGTATTTTCAGGCACATCAATATTTAAATATAGTCCTTTTTTTAATCTGGATCTGTCTGTCTGTCTGAAACGCGTTGAGGTCAACTTTGTTCAATCGTACTTTCCACTACAGAGTCACCATTTTCAAGATTTATAAAAGTGCAACAACCAATCAGCAGCTGGCTCCTAGTAATGCAGTGCAGTTCCTAAGCCTACCTAGGTATGCTTTTCAACAAATGATTCCAAGAGAATGAAGCAACTGAGATAACAGAAATAAATTGAAACATTTTTCAAAATTGTATGATCTGTCTGAATCATGAACGTTTAATTTTGATTTTCTGATTTTTCAGAGACAGTAAATACTTTCCTTGAGGGCTATAGCTGTATATAAAATGCTTATGTCCATCATAACGAAGATAGCATGGAATATTAAGTGCTTAAATTGTATTAAATAAATCCATGGTATCTTGTAAAAACAATCCCCTTAACAGGTTAAATTAAAGGGATATGAAACCCATTTTTTCCCCTTCAGAATTCAGATAGAGCATATAATTTTAAACAAGTTTCAATGTACTTGTATTATTACATTTGCTTTGTTTCTTAGTATCCTTTGTTGAAGGAGCAACAATGCACTACTGGAACCTAGATGAACAATAGGTGAGCTTATAGCAAGAGGCATAAAAGTGCAGCCACCAATCAGCGCTGGCACCCAGTAGTGCATTGCTGTTCCAGAGCATACCCAGGTGTTATTTTCAATAAAGGATACCAAAATTAAGCAAATTAGATAACAGAAGTAAATTGGGAAGTTGTTTAAAATACCGTGCTCTATCTGAATCATGAAGGAAAAATGCTGGGTTTCATATCCTTTTAACTGATCTACAAAAATAAGAAATGGTTAAAATTACAGTGTCTGTTCTGGCTATTGATGGGCAGCCAGGGGTTATATTGGTCCTTATGGATCTATGGCAAACACTAGAAAACTGAGTAATAGGATATTAAATTAATGGGGTTATTTAAACCATTGCTTCATTAACAATTTTCTTCATTTTTTTTTGCATTGTAATAGTTGTATCATAATGAATAATCTTGTAATTTTCCCGCACAGCTGTATAATTTTATGTTCTATAACTTTCCTTGTGTATAATGACCATCCATCGTTTAATTACAATATCCTTATCACTTTGTAAGGAAGATAATATTTCTCTCTTATGTTCTGATAAATTTGGTTTAGCTATTAATTTAAAAGACTTATTCAAATTTTTTTTGTAAAAAAACATAATTTATGTAAGAACTTACCTGATAAATTCATTTCTTTCATATTAGCAAGAGTCCATGAGCTAGTGACGTATGGGATATACATTCCTACCAGGAGGGGCAAAGTTTCCCAAACCTCAAAATGCCTACAAATACACCCCTCACCACACCCACAAATCAGTTTAACGAATAGCCAAGAAGTGGGGTGATAAGAAAAAAGTGCGAAAGCATATAAAATAAGGAATTGGAATAATTGTGCTTTATACAAAAAAATCATAACCACCACAAAAAAGGGCGGGCCTCATGGACTCTTGCTAATATGAAAGAAATGAATTTATCAGGTAAGTTCTTACATAAATTATGTTTTCTTTCATGTAATTAGCAAGAGTCCATGAGCTAGTGACGTATGGGATAATGACTACCCAAGATGTGGATCTTTCCACGCAAGAGTCACTAGAGAGGGAGGGATAAAATAAAGACAGCCAATTCCTGCTGAAAATAATCCACACCCAAAATAAAGTTTAATGAAAAACATAAACAGAAGATTCAAACTGAAACCGCTGCCTGAAGTACTTTTCTACCAAAAACTGCTTCAGAAGAAGAAAATACATCAAAATGGTAGAATTTAGTAAAAGTATGCAAAGAGGACCAAGTTGCTGCTTTGCAAATCTGATCAACCGAAGCTTCATTCCTAAACGCCCAGGAAGTAGAAACTGACCTAGTAGAATGAGCTGTAATCCTTTGAGGCGGAGTTTTACCCGACTCGACATAGGCATGATGAATTAAAGATTTCAACCAAGATGCCAAAGAAACGGCAGAAGCTTTCTGGCCTTTTCTAGAACCGGAAAAGATAACAAATAGACTAGAAGTCTTTCGGAAAGACTTAGTAGCTTCAACATAATATTTCAAAGCTCTAACAAAATCCAAAGAATGCAACGATTTCTCCTTAGAATTCTTAGGATTAGGACATAATGAGGGAACCACAATTTCTCTACTAATGTTGTTGGAATTCACAACCTTAGGTAAAAATTCAAAAGAAGTTCGCAACACCGCCTTATCCTGATGAAAAATCAGAAAAGGAGACTCACAAGAAAGAGCAGATAATTCAGAGACTCTTCTGGCAGAAGAGATCGCCAAAAGGAACAAAACTTTCCAAGAAAGTAATTTAATGTCCAATGAATGCATGGGTTCAAAAGGAGGAGCTTGAAGAGCCCCCAGAACCAAATTCAAACTCCAAGGAGGAGAAATTGACTTAATGACAGGTTTTATACGAACCAAAGCTTGTACAAAACAATGAATATCAGGAAGATTAGCAATCTTTCTGTGAAAAAGAACAGAAAGAGCAGAGATTTGTCCTTTCAAAGAACTTGCGGATAAACCTTTATCTAAACCATCCTGAAGAAACTGTAAAATTCTCGGAATTCTAAAAGAATGCCAAGAAAAATGATGAGAAAGACACCAAGAAATATAAGTCTTCCAGACTCTATAATATATCTCTCTAGATACAGATTTACGAGCCTGTAACATAGTATTAATCACAGAGTCAGAGAAACCTCTTTGACCAAGAATCAAGCGTTCAATCTCCATACCTTTAAATTTAAGGATTTGAGATCCTGATGGAAAAAAGGACCTTGCGACAGAAGGTCTGGTCTTAGCGGAAGAGTCCACGGATGGCAAGAGGCCATCCGGACAAGATCCGCATACCAAAACCTGTGAGGCCATGCCGGAGCTACCAGCAGAACAAACGAGCATTCCTTCAGAATCTTGGAGATTACTCTTGGAAGAAGAACTAGAGGCGGAAAGATATAGGCAGGATGATACTTCCAAGGAAGTGATAATGCATCCACTGCTTCCGCCTGAGGATCCCGGGATCTGGACAGATACCTGGGAAGTTTCTTGTTTAGATGAGACGCCATCAGATCTATTTCTGGAAGCTCCCACATTTGAACAATCTGAAGAAATACCTCTGGATGAAGAGACCATTCGCCCGGATGCAACGTTTGGCGACTGAGATAATCCGCTTCCCAATTGTCTATACCTGGGATATGAACCGCAGAGATTAGACAGGAGCTGGATTCCGCCCAAACCAGAATTCGAGATACTTCTTTCATAGCCAGAGGACTGTGAGTCCCTCCTTGATGATTGATGTATGCCACAGTTGTGACATTGTCTGTCTGAAAACAATTGAACGATTCTCTCTTCAGAAGAGGCCAAGACTGAAGAGCTCTGAAAATTGCACGGAGTTCCAAAATATTGATCGGTAATCTCACCTCCTGAGATTCCCAAACTCCTTGTGCCGTCAGAGATCCCCACACAGCTCCCCAACCTGTAAGACTTGCATCTGTTGAAATTACAGTCCAGGTCGGAAGAACAAAAGAAGCCCCCTGAATTAAACGATGGTGATCTGTCCACCACGTTAGAGAGTGTCGTACAATCGGTTTTAAAGATATTAATTGAGATATCTTTGTGTAATCCCTGCACCATTGATTCAGCATACAGAGCTGAAGAGGTTGCATGTGAAAACGAGCAAAGGGGATCGCGTCCGATGCAGCAGTCATAAGACCTAGAATTTCCATGCATAAGGCTACCGAAGGGAATGATTGTGACTGAAGGTTTCGACAAGCTGAAATCAATTTTAGACGTCTCTTGTCTGTCAAAGACAGAGTCATGGACACTGAATCTATCTGGAAACCCAGAAAGGTTACCCTTGTCTGAGGAGTCAATTAATTTTTTAGTGAATTGATCCTCCAACCATGATCTTGAAGAAACAACACAAGTCGATTCGTATGAGATTCTGCTAAATGTAAAGACTGAGCAAGTACCAAGATATCGTCCAAATAAGGAAATACCACAATACCCTGTTCTCTGATTACAGACAGAAGGGCACCGAGAACCTTTGTAAAAATTCTTGGAGCTGTAGCTAGGCCAAACGGCAGAGCCACAAACTGGTAATGCTTGTCCAGAAAAGAGAATCTCAGGAACTGATAATGATCTGGATGAATCGGAATATGCAGATATGCATCCTGTGAATCTATTGTGGACATATAATGCCCTTGTTGAACAAAAGGCAAGATAGTCCTTACAGTTACCATTTTGAACGTTGGTATCCTTACATAACGATTCAATATTTTTAGATCCAGAACTGGTCTCAAGGAATTCTCCTTCTTTGGTACAATGAAGAGATTCGAATAAAACCCCAGCCCCTGTTCCAGAACTGGAACTGGCATAATTACTCCAGCCAACTCTAGATCTGAAACACATTTCAGAAATGCTTGAGCTTTCACTGGATTTACTGGGACACGGGAAAGAAAAAATCTCTTTGCAGGAGGTCTTATCTTGAAACCAATTCTGTACCCTTCTGAAACAATGTTCTGAATCCAAAGATTGTGAACAGATTTGATCCAAATTTCTTTGAAAAAACGTAACCTGCCCCCTACCAGCTGAGCTGGAATGAGGGCCGCACCTTCATGTGGACTTAGAAGCTGGCTTTGCTTTTCTAGAAGGCTTGGATTTATTCCAGACTGGAGATGGTTTCCAAACTGAAACTGCTCATGAGGATGAAGGATCAGGCTTTTGTTCTTTGTTGAAACGAAAGGAACAAAAACGATTATTATCCCTGTTTTTACCCTTAGATTTTTTATCCTGTGGTAAAAAAGTTCCTTTCCCACCAGTAACAGTTGAGATAATAGAATCCAACTGAGAACCAAATAATTTGTTACCCTGGAAAGAAATGGAAAGTAGAGTCGATTTAGAAGACATATCAGCATTCCACGTTTTAAGCCATAAAGCTCTTCTAGCTAAAATAGCTAGAGACATAAACCTGACATCAACTCTGATAATATCAAAAATGGCATCACAGATAAAATTATTAGCATGTTGAAGAAGAAGAATAATATTATGAGAATCATGATCTGTTACTTGTTGCGCTAAAGTTTCCAACCAAAAAGTTGAAGCTGCAGCAACATCAGCCAATGATATAGCAGGTCTAAGAAGATTACCTGAACACAGATAAGCTTTTCTTAGAAAGGATTCAATTTTCCTATCTAAAGGATCCTTAAAGGAAGTACCATCTGACGTAGGAATAGTAGTAAGTTTAGCAAGGGTAGAAATAGCCCCATCAACTTTAGGGATTTTGTCCCAAAATTCTAATCTGTCAGACGGCACAGGATATAATTGCTTAAAACGTTTAGAAGGAGTAAATGAATTACCCAAATTATTCCATTCTCTGGAAATTACTTCAGAAATAGCACCAGGAACAGGAAAAACTTCTGGAATAACCACAGGAGATTTAAAGACCTTATCTAAACGTTTAGATTTAGTATCAAGAGGACCAGAATCCTCAATTTCTAAAGCAATTAGTACTTCTTTAAGTAAAGAATGAATAAATTCCATTTTAAATAAATATGAAGATTTATCAGCATCAACCTCTGAGACAGAATCCTCTGAACCAGAAGAGTCATTAGAATCAGAATGATGATGTTCATTTAAAAATTCATCTGTATAAAGAGAAGTTTTAAAAGATTTTTTATGTTTACTAGAAGGAGGAATAACAGACATAGCCTTCTTGATGGATTCAGAAACAAAATCTCTTATGTTATCAGTAACATTCTGAACATTAGATGTTGATGGAACTGCAACAGGTAATGGTACATTACTAAAGGAAATATTATCTGCATTAACAAGTTTGTCATGACAATTAATACAAACAACAGCTGGAGGAACAGCTACCAAAAGTTAACAGCAGATACACTTAGCTTTGGTAGTTCCAGCACCAGACAGCGATTTTCCCGAAGTATCTTCTGACTCAGATGCAACGTGAGACATCTTGCAATATGTAAGAGAAAAAACAACATATAAAGCAAAACTGATCAAATTCCTTAAATGACAGTTTCATTTCAATGGGAAAAAATGCCAAGGAACAAGCTTCTAGCAACCAGAAGCAAAGAAAAATGAGACTTAAATAATGTGGAGACAAAAGCGACGCCCATATTTTTTTTAGCGCCAAATAAGACGCCCACATTATTTGGCACCTAAATGCTTTTGGCGCCAAAAATGACGCCACGTCCGGAACGCCGACATTTTTGGTGCAAAAGAACGTCAAAAATGACGCAACTTCCGGCAACACGTATGACGCCGGAAACAGAAAAGATTTTTTGCGCCAAAAAAGCCTGCGCCAAGAATGACGCAATAAAATGAAGCATTTTCAGCCCCCGCGAGCCTAACAGCCCACCGGGAAAAAAGTCAAATTTTTAAGGTAAGAAAAATAATTGATTCAAGTGCATTATCCCAAATATGAAACTGACTGTCTGAAAATAAGGAATGTTGAACATCTTGAGTCAAGGCAAATAAATGTTTGAATACATATGTTTAGAACTTTATTAAAAAAGTGCCCAACCATAGCTTAGAGTGTTACAGAAAATAAGACTTACTTACCCCAGGACACTCATCTACATGTTTGTAGAAAGCCAAACCAGTACTGAAACGAAAATCAGCAGAGGTAATGGTATATATATAAGAGTATATCGTCGATCTGAAAAGGGAGGTAAGAGATGAATCTCTACGACCGATAACAGAGAACCTATGAAATAGACCCCGTAGAAGGAGATCACTGCATTCAAAATAGGCAATACTCTCCTCACATCCCTCTGACATTCACTGCACGCTGAAAGGAAAACCGGGCTCCAACCTGCTGCGGAGCGCATATCAACGTAGAATCTAGCACAAACTTACTTCACCACCTCCATAGGAGGCAAAGTTTGTAAAACTGATTTGTGGGTGTGGTGAGGGGTGTATTTGTAGGCATTTTGAGGTTTGGGAAACTTTGCCCCTCCTGGTAGGAATGTATATCCCATACGTCACTAGCTCATGGACTCTTGCTAATTACATGAAAGAAAAACAACCCTTTAGCTAATATAAAAAAGACCTCAATATTTGAATTAGAAGAAGGGAGGTTGAATCTGCAATTATGGCGTAAACAGCTTTAAAAAAAATTGAAAAATTGTATTTTGCTCCCCAAACGTGTCTGTGTTCATTTAATTCTAATTATTGTAAAAACAATCATTTGAACCTAAGAAATATAAAAAAAAAACAATTGAGATTATATTTAATTTAAAAAAAAAAAAGTTGTACTAAGTTAACAAAATAAAAATACTGATCATTTGATCCTGTGATTACATTGTCTTTTGTCATTTGTATTATGCATTTGTTTATTATGATGTTTTAATGTATTCAATGGTTTTTTAAACATTCTTATTTCTAACAGTATTTAGTTCATCTAAAATAATTATTATGAACGTTCAGAAAAGAAATCCTGTAACGATTGTAAAAAAAAATCTAAATTATTAAAAAGATTTTCAAATATTACTTTTTAAGATCAAACAGTCTGTTGGCTTTCCTAATGCACAGTAGATGATTCACTTTAATCTGCGTGTAGATACAGATGTTACTAATGAATACGATAAAAAATATATAAAGATTTGGTTTAGTTTGGCAGCAATGCTCTGTGTAGTTGTCGCCCATTTGTAACCTAAGATAGTTTTCTTTTGAAATCTAAGCCATGTGCAAACTTAATAAACTTCTTATAATGAGAAAAATCCTGCTGGAACAAGCTCATAACATGGTGTAATGATAAATAGGAGATACTGCATTACTTATTTAAATAGTTGAGAATTTGGACTCCGTTTATCAAGCTGCAAGGCAAGCAGGGGGCAGCATGGCACAAGCAGTGGGTTGTGCAATGTAAAATGCGGGCAGGAAATGCTGTTTGCTCACCACGAGGATGATAAAAATCAGGAGTTCTCAAATAAAATTCCAGAGGGCCAAAAAGTTGCCTGAATTTCAAAATCACGGGAGGGGCTTTTGGAGATCATTGTGGTCCCCTGTACTTATCCCTGGTAATCTAGTGGCCTGGCATCACTAAAGGAATCTGAAGATGCCAGTGATGCCACCATGCCCCAGAATCCAAGAAGTGTGGGGTTGCTGCAGAGGGCTTAAAGGACCAGTCAACACAGTAGATTTGCATAATCAACAAATGCAAGATAACAAGACAATGCAATAGCACTTAGTCTGAACTTCAAATGAGTAGTAGATTTTTTTTGACAATTTTAAAAGTTATGTCTTTTTCCACTCCCCCTGTACCATGTGACAGCCATCAGCCAATCACAAATGCATACACGTACCATGTGATAGCCAACAGCCATTCACAAACGCATACACACTTATTCTTGCACATGCTCAGTAGGAGCTGGTGACTCAAAACGTTTAAATATAAAAAGACTGTGAACATTTTGTTCATGGAAGTAAATTGGAAAGTTGTTTAAAATGACATGCTCTGTCTGAATAATGAAAGTTTAATTTTGATTAAGTGTCCCTTTAAGGGAGCTCCTTTAAGTCCTAGAAACTTTCAAGGACCAGGGCCGAACTGGGAAATCAGACCAGCCCTGGAATATTTCCCCCCTCCACCGGCCCAGCCAACTCTGCCCCCTGATATAGGCACACATATAATAACTGCACAAATCAAATGCAGACAACAATCTCACTGTGCTTCCTCAGCTGCTCACTATCTGGCAATAGACAATATTTTATTTTTAGAGATGAGGTACTAGTAGTCTTTTGGCTGCTACAATCCAGTATCTAGAGTATGTCTAAAGGAAATTAAAGGGGGATTGTTTATAGTATATGCAAGCAATTAAGCACTGCATAGTAAAACGGTTTTAAAACCATTTAAACCTCTTTAGTACTGCTTATGTTTACTTAATTTCTTTGGCTAGATAGAACTTTACAGGGTAAGAATACCACAGTAGAATACTCAAATTCCTCTCTAGGGTAGCATAGAATCAAACTTTTAGTGGTAAATTACAGATAAAGCATGCAGGCTATGTATATATATATATATATATATATATATATACACACACACACATATATATAATGTTTTCAGTACATATACACTTGTTATGGGGAATAATATTTTCAGAGTAATGCCCCTTCAATTGGCTTTAGTTGCTACTTAGTTGTGCATTTATGCTTTTTTTTTTTTTTACTGCAGTTTGAACTTTTTTCATCATAAACTACATAAATAATTTCACCATTGCTTATGAAAAATATTTCAAAATTATATTAACCGTCTATAGTAGCATGAGCGGTATGTTTAATAGCAAATATGAACAGAGAGAAAAAAATAAATACCTTGAATATTAGTTGAAAACAAAGCATTGGAATAGGATTTTTTTTTTAGTAGTACAGGTTAACAGAAAGTCAAGTTTACGAACCGAGATGAGAAGTTAAAATTACACTCAGATAAAAGTTGGTTGCTTGATGATTTATTTTACAGATTCTTTAGATTCTTTTGTATAAACAGTGGAGAAAAAAAATTCAGAGCAGCACCCAACATTATCTGAACACAGAACTAATACATGATGATGACAGGATAGACAGCAACTGCAAGGCTGATGCCCACAAAACTTATCTTACATAGGAGCCAGCCCATGTGGCTTCCAGCTCAGCTCTCTCCTTGCCATGATATACCCCGCCCCCTCGCTGCAGTGCTATTAAAGCGGAGCGGCAGACTCACTATATATAAGCTCTGCAGGACAGGAGATGTCATAACAAGGAGAGAGGCGAGCTGGAGGCCACATGGCCCGGCACACTGGGAGCACGAACACACAAAGCTCAAGTAGGTTAGTTAGTTAGTTTCTCACCGGTATCCCAGCAGGCCAATCCGGCCCTGTCAAGGACCCACTGTTTGAAATGGTGAGAAAAAAAGACCTAGATACCCCCTAGATTTAATGACAAGAAGCCTCTTTTTAAAAATATGCCCCTATGTAGCTTTTAATATCAGGGTGATCACTGTGGAAATAGTGATCACCTGGCAGGAATAACTGTGCATTTATTTGAATGGAGGCTCATGTGCTATGTGCAGATCAAATGTATACATATATACCAAAAGGGTCTTTTTCAGATTTGGATAGATTTACATATCACACATTTTGTTGCAGAGTTCTCACGTGTTACGATACATAAATAAAATCATGGTACAGTTTGAATCTGCTCGGTGTGCTGACTAAAACAATATATAATATATGTGGGTTTCTCACTAATGACTTAAAGTGGGGCTCAAATGTGAGCAGCATCTAAACTCCAAAACAGCTCAGCACAGGAAGTGGAAATGGCTCAGCAGTTAAAGGGTTAAAGGAACATTGTACTTTAACTTGTTCCCATTCTTATGTGTTCCCAATGATCCGTTTACCTGCTGGGGTGTATTATAATGGTTGCAAATAGCCCCTTTACCATTATTTTGTCATTTTAATTAGCTGATTTTGCCTGTTGAAGCAGCCACCTATAATGAAAATTTCAGTATTGTGTATGGGTCATGTTTGGCCATATGTTGCCCTCTTAACCAATGATTCAGCACGTGTGACAGGCATTGCAGCATCTTCAGTCTATCCCTTCAGAAGTGCTCAGCAGTATCAGACACTGCGCAAGAAAGTTTGGATAAGTGTTCATCCTCATACAGGACTAGATTAATAATTAATAATAATTTTAATAATATTTTATATTTAATATATAAATAATGCACATTGAAGTTAGTTATTCTCATGTGCGCTAACCCAACCGCCTTAGTCTAAAATGATCAACCCTGATGCGCGTTATGCATATTTTACCTTCCTACGTTCTGTACATAGAAAAGAATGTACTTTATATATATATATATAAAGTTATTGAAAAAAGCACTCACTGGTCTGGCGACATTTGTGACAACAAGAAAAACTGACACTTGAATAAACGTTTTCTTGTTGTCACAAATGTCGCCAGACCAGTGAGTGCTTTTTTAATGAACTTTATATTACCTACATAGCACCCTGGCAGTTGTCCAAGGATAGTGAGAGTGCATACACACCAGTGGCTTTATATATATACATACGAAACATGTTTGACCTCTCTTGACCATATACATGTGTGAAATGTGTATGAAGCAGTTATTGATGGAGCAACAATAAAGTTTCTTTTTGCTTTTATATTGGAGAGTTCCTGATTTTTTGTTATTGGACATTGAGGATCCTACATTGGCACACAGTTTGGCAGCTTACCTTTGGGTCTGGAGACCGGGTGCAGTATCCTGTTGTTGTCTTGTCTATATATATATATATATATATATATATATATATATATAAAAAAAATGCAAAATACATACAGTATCTATACATATATATCTGTAGGAATAGATATACAGGTATAGGTATATATGGAAATATGTATTTTACAAATTAAATTTTTATGTATGTGAAGAACATTGGAATGTGAACTATTCATAACTCCTGTCGGGTTAGTGCGCCAGTATAGGTAAAGGTTTTTTTCAGTTTGCGCTCTCCATTGACTTCTATGGGGAGAGAAAGTTAACGCAGTCTCAATATTTGGTTAGTACCCGTAGTTTTTTTTACTTTCCACTTGTAATATGAGCGCAAGTTGATGTGAGCAAAAAGCTTCTGTCTAGCAAGGTTAATCCGGTAGCGCAAAATAGCGTTCCACTTTAAGTAATCTAGCCCTAAAACTGTACAAAATCAGTGTGTTGCTCTGTTTCAGTTTACATTTTCAGAGGATTTATTGTTTTGCTTTACCTTCTAGACATGTAGATAGGTTGCACTAATTAAAGCTTAAAGGGACACTCTACTCCTGATTTTTTATTGTTTAAAAATATTGATAATCCCTTTATTACCCATTCTTCAGTTTTGCATAACCAACACAGTTATATTAATATACTTTTACCTATGTGATTTTTTTAATGAAACAAAACAAAAACAGGCAAAATCTGACCCTTTGTCAGTGAACTGGCTGACAAAGAATTGTCGTTAATGCCCATATTCAACTGTATACAAGTGAAGGTCAAATAACCACTATTATAGTTGTGTGGTTAAGCTAAGCGTACCTCCACTCCAGAGGCTACAAGGGGAGTCCTCAAATGCTCTGTTGAGGCTAGGTGTATAATCCAGCCTGCTTTGAATCCTTGAAAAAAGAAAATATGTGCCTATGATATTTGTATGTATTACTACTATATATGGAATCAATTGTTGATGAATGTTACCATACCAACTAATTAATCACAGTTGTTAGTAATCAAATGTTCTAATTGTTTGACCTATCAGAATTAATGTCTACTATGCATTTCATTTTATATAGCAAGTGTTTTTTTAATATGTGATTTTTAGCCTGATGAAACAGCTCTTTTGTTAGCTGAGAAACGCATCGCATTTTAATAAAAGTTTTTACTACATACACTTGCTATTTGTATGTTGGATTTCCAAGTTTACATCTACCGGTATTTGTCAACTGGCTATCTGGAGAAAATTGTGGTTTTAGCCTGGAGTGTTCAGTCTACTGGGCGACTGATTGGTCCCAGTCTGCTGTGAGTGCACCTGCAGGTGCAGTGGATCTTGTAAGTGTTACATCACACCTACTTTCTGTCCTGTCTCAAACATTACTGGGCTATGTTTGTATGTTTTATGTCCATCCAGGAACATTACTGTTATCCCTCCTAAGGATCCTGATTTATTGCCTGAGTTCATCAGTGAGCTGGACCACTGGGAGGCTCCAGTATGCACCAATAGCACCAGAGGGTGCGCTTCATTTGTGAGTATATTTCTGTTTCTGTTCCATCTGTAGTCGTTTTTTTTTAGCTGTACTAAGCCATATTGGCGCCTCTGTTTTCTTTTTTCAGTTAATCACATCACAGGAAGACCATCCTCTGACACCAATTGGTATTTCTTATATTATTATTTTTTTATACATACACTGGTTTCATTTTTATTATTTTGTGCTCTACTATTACTTGGCCTGGACTTTATATATTTGATATTTGTATCTTGCTTTTTGAGAAGGAGGCGCCCCCTAAGGGTGTGGTACACGGTGGTTACCACACTCTCACTACTATTGCTTTGAATCCTTCACTTATGGTAGCTCCAAAGCTCCTTCATCAGGGGTGGGTGCGTGCTTCTTCTAGCCAGCTCCGGAATGGTGTAGCTACATCACATGGGAAAGTTCCTTCCTACTGGCTGTTGTAAGGCTGGTTGTAGTCGTAAGTGGATCTATTTGGCTAGCGGTAATGTTGCTTTTTAAATACAGGACTCACAAAAAAAGCATATAGTATGCTGCTGAAAGCGCCACTCCAAACCACTTGGAAGAGAAAACAATCTTAATGAGAACAAGCAGCCACAGTAATACTACAATGCTGTGATGATATTTATTAGTTGTTACCAAGGATAAACATTAAAGGTAAACAGCTAGTGTTACCATGACTCGTTTCACACATGCGCTTCATCAGAGGTAATGATTTACCAATCATCACACAATTTAAGGAATCAAGGAGCCAATGAAAACACCCTAGTATGAAATTATCTCATGCATAGTAACAACCTAAATAGAAACAAATGTATTTAACCGCTTAGATATGTATCGAAAAACAAAATGTATCTATTACTAAGATAATAATTAATACATATAACCAAATAAATAATAAATTATTGGAAAAAAAAAATCTTTTACATGAAAAAACATAAATTATGCTTACCTGATAATTTCCTTATCTTCTGATGGAAAGAGTCCACAGCTGCATTCATTACTTTGGTGGAAATAAGAATCTGGCCACCAGGAGGAGGTAAAGACACCCCAGCCAAAGGCTTAAATACTTTTCCCTGAAATATCAGGGTGAAAGGTGCCAGAAGAATAATAAGGACGCCCCACATAAAATTACGGGTGGGGAGCTGTGGACTCTTTCCATCAGAAGAAAAGGAAATTATCAGGTAAGCATAATTTATGTTTTTCTTCTTAAATGGAAAGAGTCGACAGCTGCATTCATTACTTTTGGGAAAACAATACCCAAGCTATAGAGGACACTGAATGCCAAGACAGGAGGGTACAATAGGGGGCCTATACTGAGGGCACCAGGCCTGAACCTCAACCCAATAAAAAAAAATGCTTTTTCCGAAGCCGATAACATTTTTAAAGGAAAATCCCCAAGGACACTGACTCGCAGCTAGTCCAGAAGCCAAACTAGAAACAGCAAAATGGACTTGACTGAGCCAACAGTCCTCCAGGAGACACCATCACCCAACAGACGGTCCCCCACCACTCACCCCCCAATAATGAAGGGGACACCAGCCAAAACCCCCAAGGGGAGAAGGCAAAGGAGAACCAAGGAAACCGAAAAAGAACACCTCCAAGAGTGAACCCAGGAAAAGGAGGCCACGCCTATACCAAGCAAAACAGAACAGACTTCTCTCTCCAACATCCTGCAAGCACTGAATGAACTGAAGAGGCAAAGTCCTCCTAGAGTCTGAACACAGAATACCAAAGTATTCAACCACTAAAAACGTGTAATAGACCCAGGCGAAAAAACCCCAGGTTGGAGAACACAGAGTCCATATCAGGATGACACAGAGAGCACTTGCGAGGAAGAAGAAGCAGTCAAGCAAGGAACAGACCGTAAAAGCCACCCCCAGACAGAGGGCACGTTCCAGGCAACCAAAGCCGCCGGACCTATACAGGACCCTAAAAAGGGTTACACAAAACCCCCATCAAGGCCCCCCGAGAAGGAGAGTATACCCTCAGAACCCGAAGGAAGAGTAGACCCTCTTCTAAAAGTGATGGAGCAAGTTGAAAGGAAATTCCATATCCTAGCAGACTGAGCTAATGGATAGACTCAACAAGGCTCATACAACCAGAGGAGACTGCAACTTGAATGCAGCGCCCTAGACTGCTCGGCCATCCTGACCTGTAGATCCACACCCAGCTGGACCAACCCAGCCCCAGGGATTCAAAATAGGGGAACAGAAGAATCCCAAAACTGGTACAGAAACGAGCGTAAGGATAGCACAGCCATCCCCACAGAGTAAAAGTACAACCCGACTCTGAAAACAGACGACAAGGCCATAGACCTAAGGATCTATCCAAATAAAGTCCCAACATGTCCGACTTGAAGCCAGCAAGATCCCAGGGGAACCAATCCTACCTGTCTACCTCCTCTCCAGAAGAATATCCCCTAAAAAAAGGGATGAGGCTGAAGGGGAATAACTGTCCTCAAGGTCCGAAGCCACTGGCTAATGGGAAGATAAATCCCCAACACGAATGTCCTAGAAAAGGACCCCCCCCAAGTAGCTTGCCAAGCAGAGATACAGCCAACCCATTCACCTGCTGAGCAGGGAATCCACAGGTTACACTGGCAAGCTGACCAAGGGAATGCAACCGTAAGGCACACCAGAAGTTGGACCTCTAGCTCCAGCAGCCGTGTATGAACCAAGTCACAAAGGGATACCTCAAGGTCAAAAACCCATTCTAGCATGGCTAGACTCCCCATCACCTCCACACCAGCAGAGGACACAGGGAAGAGAAAGGCGCTAAGCCTTCCCAGCTTCGGGAAACCCCAAGCTAAGCAAAGTCTCCACAGGGATCAACCATCACCCGGAAATACAGATCCCTAAAAGGAGATCCACCCGGAAATAATTGAAGGAGACCCAAAGGTCTCATCACTCAGACAGTACACGTCAAGATTAAGAGCTGTATCTAGATACAGTATAAATAGCGTATGCGCACGCCTGCAAGGTGCCAAGAGTAGCAGCTGCTTTCAAACTGAAAACCCTCCGCATGCTAGACAGCCTATTCTGATACAAGCTGTTGGATCAAGCCCACAAGGGCAATCCAGAGCCCGAAAAGCGAAGGCCAAACCACTCAAATTGCGGCAATGAGGCGCTAAGCCCTCCAACCCTCGACCGCCTGGGGGAGGAAAACACTAGGTTCTGATTATATCAGATGTCAGATAGAGTGACGCAGTGAAATAATGCCCCTGACCCGATCATCTATGACTGAAGGCTATAAGGACTGCAAGAATCCTTTCCGCCTTACAGACCCACAGGTCCTCTTGAATGCTTAGTTGAACATGAAAACCAAAGATAACCTGAGCACTCAGCGCTTCTACCATACCAGCCAAGCAGGACAGCACCACGTGTCTGAATAGCCGCAAGACCGAATGAACCCAATAGGACCAGCTTGCACATAGGGTCCTAACCGACAAGTTGCATAAATTCTCCCTCATAGGGAAAAAAAAGATAACATATAAAAGATGAACTGTGGGCCCCTTAAAAAAGGCTTGTCTAGAGCAAACTCCAACAATAAATCTAGAAATCAATATATAAATATGCCAACAAAATATACAATTTTAATAAATACTAAACAATGTTTATTGGTGTATAAAATTCTCAAAATCTCACCTGAGAGTGACAAAATAGTAAATAATAATCAGTAAAATCCCTATAGATACTTCTAAAGATATATACTTGATAACAGTAAAACCAAACTACAAGTCGTAGTAAACTAAATAATAATGAATGACCACAATAACTAAAATATATACATGATATAAAGTAGTAAAAAAACTAATATTATATATGGTAAAACAATTATACACAATATTAAGGCACAAAATAATTATATTCAATGTAGCTTAAAATTGGGATATATTCAAACTTTGTTCCCAGTTATAGGTTTAGTTTGTAAAAAGAGGGGGATTGTATCCTATAGTCGTATAATTCCCATATATATCTTAATGATCCAGTATTTCTTTAAGAAGAAAAAAGGTTTGCAGCATTTATAACGGCTGTGCTATTCAGCACACTCTGAAAGTCTTGGTACCTGTTAATATTTTACAATGCTCCGGAGCTCCAGGTGTAGAATAGTATCCGTTCTGTGAAGTGTAATATCCGTTCTGTGATGTGTTCTGGGTTAATGCGGAGGTGGGAGCAAATCTAGTCCTCTACAAGAGATATATAGATGATGTTCTTATCATTTGGAGAGGCACTGATACTTCATTCCTAGAGATTTTTGAAAGAATGAATTCAAATAATTTAAATATTTGGTTCACCAAAGAAATTAATAAAAAAAAATGCCTCACTTTTTAGATTTAGAGAAGGATAATATTCCTAAAGGACAGATGCTGAGGATAAAGATAAATTGTAGTAAAGATGGAGATTTTATGGAACAATCTGAAATTTAAAAAAATAAATTTATTGAACATAAAAATTAAAAAATAGAAGTGGTAAGACAAAATATTTCAAGAGTTAAAATAAAAACACTACTCCAAAAATGACCAAAACAGGATCAAACAAGTAATGAATTAAAATAGGTGAGTTAATATCTGACCGTCCATTTTTTGTATATAAGAAAACAAATAATTTCAAAATTATATTAGCACCTACAGTGTCTAGAATAAATAAATGGCCAGACAAAGACCTACTAGGGAATGATCTAAAAGGTTTTTTTCCCTGTAATTGCTGCAAATTGCGTAGATATTCTAATAAAACCTCTACTTTTTCCTCTACAGGAAAATAATTTATAATAATGAACTTATTATATGCACTGATAAAAATATTATATATCTCATACAGTGCAAATGTGGGAAACAGTATATGGGTGAATCCACAAGGCCCCTAAGAGAAGGTATTCGAGAGCATATTTCATCAATTGAGAATGCAAACAAAGAAAGGAATCAAGACCTTCCTGTTCCTAAACATTTTAAGATATGTAGTGGAGGTAATTTAAAACATTGTAATTATATAGGGATAGCCAAATTTAAAGATAAGGGTAGAGGGGGGAGACATTGAGAAGATGTTTTTACAATTAGAATCTAAATGGATTTTTAATTTGGATACCCTGACCCCTAATGGTTTAAAATGGATATATCATATTTTTTAAGATAATATATATTTATTAATATTTTATATGAATTATGATCATTTTTTTAATTTTTAGGAGATTTGTTGCTCCTTTCTTATATAGAATCAATCATATAAGTATTTTATTTCTATTTGATTTTACTACAGATCCCAAATAAATTGTTTCCCATTTTAGATTAATAAAGGGTATTTTTATATAAAATTCAAATTGAGGCTTTATACTATTTAAGAACTATATCAGAATTATATATTATTATTATTAGAAAGAGATGTGGATTATTAATATTAGTTTGCATGTTTTCAGAGGTGTGTTAGAATTTATGTTTGGTTTTATCAATTCACTTATATATATTTTAAATATGACATGGCATTCTAAAGGTTGATATGTTAAGACAAATTGGCACATAAAGTTTTTTATACAATGGACATAAGAGAGGACTAACACACAAACAGATTATCTAAAAAGATTAAGGCAGTTAAAGAAGGCACCTGCCCCTTTAAGAAAATGCTCCAGTTAAAGTACTTAAGGAGCGAGATCAGACAGAGAAGATAGGCTTGACAAAGGCTCCGTAGTGAGCTGAAATGCATTGCCATTATCTTCTTGTGTCTGAGAAGGGACACCATACTCCTGGATACATGGAGGATCAAACAGCTGACAGCGAAGGGTGGATCCATATGCGTACAGGGAAGAGGAGCTCAGCGGCTTTCTTTTTTGCACAGCTTCAAGGATCCCAGGGCTGAAGGCAGTTAAATTTCTTCTTAGGTGTTAAAAACACCTCACAGAACAGATATTACACTTCACAGAACGGATACTATTCTACACCCGGAGCTCCGGAGCATCGTAAAATATTAACAGGTACCAAGACTTTCAGAGTGTGCTGAATAGCACAGCCGTTATAAACGCTGCAAACCTTTTTTCTTCTTAAAGAAATACTGGATCATTAAGATACATATGGGAATTATACGACTATAGGATACAATCCCTCTCTTTTTACAAACTAAACATATAACTGGGAAAACAGTTTGAATATATCCCAATCATAAGCTACATTGAATAGAATTCTTGTGTGCCTTAATATTGTGTATCATTGTTTTACTATATATAATATTAGTTTTTTTACTACTTTATATCATGTATTTATTTTAGTTATTGTGGTCAATCATTATTTAGTTTACTACGATTTGTAGTTTAACCAATAACCCTGACTGCAGGTATTATTTGGTTTTACTGTTATCAAGTATATATCTTTAGAAGTATCTATAGACATTTTACTGATTATTATTTACTATTTTGTCACTTTCAGATGCAATTTTGAGAATTTTATACACCAATAAACATTGTTTAGTATTTATTAAAATTGTATATTTTGTTGGCATATTTATATATTGATTTCTAGATTTATTGTTGGAGTTTGCTCTAGACCAGCCTTTTTTAAGGCGCCCACAATTAATCTTTTATATATTTAATCTTAGTTTTAGTAGGTAATAGGGATCTATTTTTATTGTGGAGCAGGTTTATATATTTATAGCTCAATTAGTTTTGCTTTTTGAAAAAAAGAAAACAGACATTTTAACATAGGACTAACATGTCCAAAACAACTTCTGAAGAAGAACAAAGAGTATCGATCCCAGAAGGTTCCCAAAGAAAACAAAGCTAAATAAAAGACATCCAATCGGATACAAATAAAATATAAGGCAACCCGGAGGTTAGCGCCCAAAAAGACACAGGCCTACTCGCAGGACCAGCCAAACGGAGCCCTGTCTACTGAATAAACTGGGAAAGATCTCAATCAAAGACAATCAGGAGATTACCTCATCCCCACATGTCTAATGAGGTGCACCATTCGAATTAGCAGACTGAAAATCCTTGTACCTGGTAACGATAGGGTCATTCAATAACTGAAAAACATGTCTGAGCAATACGCAAAGACGTGCAAACCTGTAACGAAAGGCACAACACTAGTGAACAGTTACACCTGTGTGGAACTGTAGAGGCACTCCCCAAGGAGGAAGGCTCGGGACAAATTATCGCCAACATTATGTGGAAGCGAAAATGTGCTGCAACCTCCTGGGGGAAAACGCCACCCTGCATGAAGGAATCAGAAACTGAGTTACCCACATGTGTAGAAGTATGAATTGGTAGGGAACTCGCCTCTTGGAGGACAGGACGCCCAGAGGCGGATGGCTCAGCTGTCCATTGATTCCAAGTCTGAGGAAAAAGGCGCTCTAAAATGGCATACGGAACAAAACTGGTTGACATGTGTCAACAAGGCCAGTCCGGATTAGTCACCGGACACAGAATCTGAAATCAAAATAGTCTCAGTATCAGAATCCTCCGTAACTGAATCTGAAATTAGCACAGTCTTCGCATCAGAATCCTCCATAACTGGTAGAGGATATATAAAAAATGGACCAAAGTAGTAAAACAAAAATGGCACCCGACACCCACAATGGCTGGGGCACTCACCACTTCCTATGACCAGACCCCTGCGGACTGGAATATTTCCTTTGCAACACAGTTGGGAATACGGGAATGGAAAACGGGACGTAACCACGCCTGACACAAGGTGAACTGTACAGTCCAAAAAAGCGTGCCCAACCAAAAGGCTGCGTCACTTCCAAAGGCCTCAATGTTCCAACCACGAGCCCATAAACATCACACATAAGCAGGTTGAATCACATAACAAACATGATTATAAACCCCCTGTTCAATAACCCCCCTCAGGAGATATTAACCCTTGATTCCAAGATACTAAAAGAGACTCACTGAGACCCTTGTGATAAGATAGACCCGCAAGGTAGTAGCCTCTCGGGAAAACATTCACATTACAGTACATTGAGAAATAAAATAAAATGAAACAATCTCACCGGAATCTATGCTGTGGAACAGGAACACGGCCTTTCAAGTGTGACGGATAGGAGCATCGCCTCCGCCATGGACTTGAGAGAAGAAAGCAGGCAGCGGAGCGAGGTTTGACAAAGCCGATTGCTTGAGGAGCTGTTAACATGAGTCGGAAAGGTTTTGTAGAAAGAATCTCCCTGCATCTCCGGACTCTAACTTTCATCCAAGCCCTCACGGAGAGACTGACAGGACTACTTAAAAACTCCTGTCCCATGCCGAAAAGTACTACCCTCCATAAGAGACAAAAAACAAAAATTAAAAATTCTGACACTTCTCTGCCATCCTCCTGGGACGGAAGGCAAAGAATGACTGGGGGATGAGGGGAGTGGGAGGAGTATTTAAGCCTTTGGTTGGGGTGTCTTTGCCTCCTCCTGGTGGCCAGGTTCTTATTTCCCAAAATTAATTAATGCAGCTGTGGACTCTTTCCATTTAAGAAGAAAATATTAATAGATATCTCTAGATGTTACAACATGAGAGTCCCAAAAATAAGAACAATTGTGATAACTTAAGGAGAATAAACATGCTGGATGTCAGCTGCGACTTTGTTAGATTGTATTTAGATTTCAACTGCAGAGGTAAATATTTCAATAGTGGCTTCCCTATTGTCAACTAGGTGATTTCTGTAAGAAATCTTAATAGTAAATACTATGGGGCATATTTATGATTGTGCGAGCGGACATAATCCGATATAGCACATACGCTCTCGGCATTTATCATTGCACCAGCAGTTCTTGTAAACTGCTGGTGCAATGCTGCCCCCTGCAGATTCATGGCCAATTGGCCGCTAGCAGGGGGTGTCAATCAACCCGATTGTATTTGATCGGGTTGATTTCTGTCCGCCACCTCAGAGCAGGCGGACAAGTTATGGAGCAGCGATCTTTAGACCACTGCTTCATAACTTCTGTTTCCGACGAGCCTGAGCCCAAACAGAGATTTTCCCTGAAAGAGAAGATAATTCAGTCTGCCTTTAGAAACCATATCAGCAGAACTAGATTTAAAGGGACATGCCACCCACATTTTTCTTTTATGATTTAGAAAGAGAATGCAATGTTAAACATCTTTCTAATTTACTTATATTATCTAATTTGTTTTCTTCTCTTGATATTCTTTGATGAAAAGCATATCTAGATATGCTCACTAGCTGCTGATTGGTTGCTGCACATAGAAGCATCATGTGATTGGCTCACCATGTGCATTGCTTGTTCTTCAAATAAGGATATTTAAAAAATGAAGCAAAATAAATTATGGAAGTAAATTGTAACGTTGTTTAAATTTCTATTCTCTATCTAAATCATGAAAGATAGATTTTGGGTTTAGTGGCCCTTTAAGTCATAAAGTTAATCTAGCTAAAAAAGCAAAAGCAGCATTTTTTCGATTTCTGAAAAATGAAAACACCCTGCAGATCTAAGCTTACCCTTATTTATATATTTTTTTATATTGGGCAGAAAACCACTCTTACTCCCAGTGACTGTGGCAATAATAGCATCCAGTCTGTCGAGCCCAAACAGAGATTAAACCTGAAAATAAAGGCCAAAGCAATAGGTTTTAGAAACCATATCAGCAGACCTAGATTTAAGTAATTAAAGTGAAGGATAATTTCGATGAATTAGTTCCCGGTATTTAATAATCCTATTAAAAACAAGGGCACTTTAATTCATCAAAATTTAAATTTCACTTGTTTTCTTCAAAAATTTACCTGTTAATCCTGACAGCCGCTGCAGCACTTCTTCCACCCGTCGCAAGCCCTCTTCGGACCCAAAATGACGAATCCGGCTTCCTCCAATCACGGCGTTGCCTCAGGCCATAATCCCCCCCGGAGGGAAAGCCGTGATTGGAGGAAGCTGGATTTGTCATTTCTGATGTAAGAAGAGGCTTCCGACGGCCGGGGGAATCGATGGAGCGGATTTCAGGATTAAAAGGTAAGTTTTAGAAGAAAACGAGAGAAATTTCACTTTTGATTAACTCAAGTGCCCTTGTTTTTAATAGTATTATTAAAAACCGGGCACTAATTCATCAAAATTGATCTTCACTTTAAAGTGAATGTAAACTTGCATCAATTAGTGTGCACGTTTTTTAAATATACTATTATAAACTAGGGCACTTTAATTGATGAAAGTTTACATTGTACCATATTTTACAAATACTAACCTTTTACTTATTCAAAGCTGGATCGGCATACCCCGCCTGCAGGTCCTCTGAAAATACGTCACCAATGACGAAACCGGCTTCCTCCAATCACAGCAGGACCTTACGAGATGGATGCTCTGGGGGGGGATCCGTGATTGGAGGAAGCCGGTTTCGTCATTGGTGACATATTTACAGAGGACCTGCAGGTGAGGAATGCCGATCCGGCTTTGAAGAAGTGAAAGGTAAGTATTGTAAAAATACGGTACAATGTAAACTTTCATCAATGAAAGTGCCCCTGTGTTTAATAGTATTTTTAAAAAACGGGCACTAATTGATGACATTTTAAAATCACTTTAAGCTCATTTAGCTAAAACAGCTAAAGCAGCATTTTTAGCATTAATGCAAATCATTTCTATCACTGCTTCACAAATAAAGCTATTTGCTGTCCTCAGGAGATTAATATAATCCTGAATCTCATCCAAAGTAGTTTCCCCAAGAAAAAAAAAAAAAAGGAGGGCATAACAGAATTCTTACCAAGCAAACACAAACTGGAAGGGGTTAAAGTATCATAGGATCTCCCTTCTAAAAGGTCCAGCTGACAGACCAGAGGCCTGAGCTGCACTAGTTTGTTCCATAACAACAGTAAGGAAATGATGCAGAAATGCACAGATTATCAACCCTCTGAAGAAATGTAGAACTGGTTAACCTTTAAGAGGGAAACAGTAACAATAATAAGGTAACTGTCAAACAAGCTTTGATAAAACTATGAAAACAATAAAGGCTACATAACGAATAAAACACCACACAAATAGTTAAATAAAATGTATACCCCAAGAAACCAAGATCTGCTAATCAGAGTTCCTCACCATGTCCACCGATCCTGAGAGCCTTACCCACAAGCTGAGTGGATTACAGCAACATAGGAACAGGAAAGGATTATCACAGAAAAGGCTAAATGGTTAACCCTTAGCACACCTGCGCTACCTGTGAGTACTAAGGAACCCAAAGGAAACAAGAAGAAACTTAACACATGTGAACAAAAATAAACTGTGCATAACTCAGAAGTAACTTGTGAACATGCTAAACTGACTGTGCTAAATTTAAAGAAACAGTAATCTTCAAAAAAAAAAATCTGAGTTTTTAAAAGTGCTAAAAAAGCATGAGCACATGTTCATACGAATAGCCAGTGGGCTATGAACGTGCAAAGTGCTTACCTGTCTTGCACATTCGTCCACTATGCTTATTTGAGCTGCAGCAAATTGCAAGGATCTAAAAAAAATTACAGCATCTAAAGCCCTGGGGATTGGTGGACAAAACCAAATTTTACCTGGGGAGGGCTGTGGATCCCCCAAAGAGAAGCTCAATGTAGACCAGGGGACTGGTGGACAAGTATACAAGAAAGAGAAGCACTTAACCAGGAATGAACAACTGCTCATTGGCTTGTCTCTGGTAGTTCATCATCTGGGAGCGGCCTCTTTTAGCCCGATTGTGCCTTTTACAAAGGAGAACCTTTCTGAAGTACACCAGTTAATGTGATGATTGGTGGACAAATCTACATTTCATCTAGAAGGCTTGTGACATTTCTCACTGAGAAAGGATCTTTCACTGCCTGTGTAATAATCCCTTGTCTACCCCTCTGACCAACAGAATACAGTGAGGAGGAATAGGTCTCAGATTGGTTATAGAACTACTCTCAATGATGAGTAGACTTGCACTTCAACTTTCACCTTCCTCCTCATCAAGGAGACAAAAGAAAATGACTAAAGCTCCTGGCAAATGGAAGAGATTTCAAGCTTTAGAGGTATCTTTTGCCTCCTCCTAGCGGTCAGCAGGGGACTTCTCACACGTGAAGGCCTTTACTACTCAGTCTGTCTAAGCCACTACAGACAGCCTCTTATCACAAGCTTTTTTATTAGCTTTTCACAACAAGAGACTGCTAATCCATGTGGGCCATATAGATAACATTGTGTTCTTTCCTGTGTAGTTGTGCAGGAGACAGCACTAATTGGCTAAAATGCAAGTCAATAGATATTAAATAAATAGCTATGTGATCAGGGGGCTGTCAAAAGAGGCTTAGATAGAAGGCAATCACATAGGTTAAAAGTGTAATAATATAACCATGTCGGCTGTGCAAGACTGGGGAATGGGTAATAAAGGGATTATCTATATTTTTAAACAATCACAATTTTGAGTTGACTTTCCCTTTAAATAACCATTACGGTACGCTGAAATCCTCTTTTTTACTCTTCAAGGGTAATTTATTTCAATATCTCTATCTTATTATCTATGATACTTGGTATTTACTTCAACTAGTGATAGGTTTTTAACATTTTCAAGCATGGCAAAAACTTTGTAACAACTGCTGTCTCTTTTTACATTTGCAATAATAAAAGTTACAGTTTAAACTAGCCATTTCCTGCTAATAAAAATACCAACAAGCCTTTTTGTGCTGGTATGCATTCTTTCATACCTACAGCGACAAAACTACAGGGGATGCAGAGGTCGCACCCCAAGGGTGGGGGCTCAGCTTAAAAAAATAAAATAAAATGTTTTTTAATGAAAAACGTTGACCTGCCACTGCCTGCACTGATATCATGTGAGTGTGACATGATGCTTCACTAGTGTCTCTGACTACAGGGGTTAGTCTCTCTGTTTTACCCATTGGTGTTTATGTGTGTGTGTGTGTGTGTATGTGACTGTGTGTGTATTTATGCGTGTGTGTGTATGTATGTATGTATGTAACTGTGTGTGTATGTATGTGACTGTGTGTGTATGTATGTATGTAACTGTGTGTGTATTTATGCATGTATGTGTATGTATGTATGTATGTATGTATGTGACTGTGTGTGTATGTATGTATGTATGTATGTATGTGACTGTGTGTGTATGTATGTATGTATGTATGTATGTATGTAACTGTGTGTGTATGTGTGTATGTATGTATGTGACTGTGTGTGTATGTGTGTATGTATGTATGTAACTGTGTGTGTATGTGTGTATGTATGTATGTATGTATGTATGTAACTGTGTGTGTATGTGTGTATGTATGTATGTATGTAACTGTGTGTGTATGTGTGTATGTATGTATGTAACTGTGTGTGTATGTGTGTATGTATGTATGTATGTGACTGTGTGTGTATGTATGTATGTATGTATGTATGTGACTGTGTGTGTATGTGTGTATGTATGTATGTATGTGACTGTGTGTGTATGTGTGTATGTATGTGACTGTGTGTGTATGTATGTATGTATGTATGTAACTGTGTGTGTATGTGTGTATGTATGTATGTATGTGACTGTGTGTGTATGTGTGTATGTATGTATGTATGTGACTGTGTGTGTATGTGTGTATGTATGTATGTGACTGTGTGTGTATGTGTGTATGTATGTATGTATGTGACTGTGTGTGTATTTATGCATGTATGTGTGTGTGTGTGTGTATGTTTGTGGAACCAGCAAATTACAGACCTTGTTACTACAGCATGGGGGGAGAGGGTAAACAGTGTCACTATACAGTACCACTATATACATTACGGGGGGGCTGGACTATGTCACAGACTACTGTGGTCACTTTATAAATTACTGGAGCGGGTAGGGTCAGGCCAGCCATCTCACCGGCAGATTACAGACTGTGTCACTGACTCACTATATACAGTACTGGTGGGTTAAACAGTGTCACTATATACAGTAATAGGGGGTCATACCACCTCACAGACTGTGGGCACAGGGTACCTCCTTTTGCAGACATGTAATCTGATTCACATTTTTTTTATGTGTTAAATGTTTAAAAAAAAAAAAAAAAAGATATGCATCAAATTCACTTTTTTTTGGGGGGGGGGCCCTTCTTAGATTCTTGCACCTGGGCCCTGTGGTTTCCAGTTACGCCTCTGGTTACCTATGTCATTATAGGTAAAAAATAAAAAGTTGTACAGTATATATGATTGGTGTTGAAATATTCAGGAACAATGGCTTTAAAGAGACACTGAACCCTTTTTTTTTCTTTCATGATTCAGATAGAGCATGACATTTTAATCAACTTTCTAATTTATTCCTATTATCAATTTTCTTCGTTTTTTCGCTATCTTTATTTTAAAAGCAGGAATGTAAATCTTAGCAGCCAGCCCATTTTAGGTTTAGCACCATGGATAGCGCTTGCTTATTGAAGGCTTACATTTACCCACCAATAAGCAAGCATAACCCAGGTTCTCAACCAAAAATGGGCCGGCTCCTATGCAACACATTCCTGCTTTTTAAATAAAGATAGCAAGAGAATGAAAATAAATTGATAATAGGAGTAAATTAGAAAGTTCCTTAAAATTGCATGCTCCATCTGAATCATGGAAGAACATTTTTGGGTTTAGTGTCCCTTTAATAATAATTTTTTTAAAAAGTTACATTTCAGCAAGAAGATTGGGTTTGTTAAAAAAACTGCACAAAATAAAAAAAAATATATGTTTTTCATGTTTCATTGTGGTTTGTTGGAACAAATAAAGAGTTAAATAGGTGTAATATGAAAGCTTTATTTGTGCTATAAAAACAATGTATAGCTTCCTAGGAATGACATCCAAATGGATGCAAGTATGAAAATCTGTAGTGTTTTGAAGAGCAGTAAAAACATTTTTCGAACCCTTGGTACTAAAAGAGATTAAATTATGTCAGACATTAATCATTTTTCAAATTATTTAGTTTGACACTACTAACAATGAAGATTTATAACAACATAAGCTACTAATATGACAGTTTACCAGAATATTTCCTTTTAGGCATATTTTCCTATCCCTTTAATGATGTAACACATAATAATATGTAAATGAAAAATAATTAATATCTGCACCAACTACCTAATATAGAGTGTTGTACATTTTCTTATTTAATACAATAGCTTCCTGAAGCCCACTACATTATTGTACAGAATTTCCAGAGCTGTGGAGACATCAGTTTACTAGGATGCATGGGAAGATTTAGATGTGGTTACATTGCAGTAGTCAAAATAATATTTTTTCTAGGAAAGCAAAATTGCAGTGAACAGCCGTATCCAAATCGTAAGGCATGCTAGATAAAGCTGAAGATTAATTATCTTTCTTCTTTTAGTTATAAGATTGTGATTTAATACAACAGTATACCATTAATGTTTAATGTGACTATACTATAGCAACCTAAATTATATAAACATAATAAACAATTTAAATATATATATATAATACTAATATAATCAATAAAATATATTACATCTCAGAACTTTGCTTAAATGTGGCATGTTGATGAGGTCAACCAATATGACTTGTAAGTAAAAATATGTTTACGCATGAAAGAAAATTACAGAAACAGGTGTTAGGAATAATAAGACATGGAAAATATTTTCTAGTATCGTTCTGCTTAAATACAGCTTTTGGTTGCAGAATATCTGCTCTGAAATGTATGCAAAGCAATAAATTACTCACACTGATTCTGTTCTATTTATGTGAATAGGTCTTAATGTATACTTATTCTACATTCTTGGGCTTGAGAAGCTATTTCGATATTATTAATCTAATACACCAGAATCTACTGGTACTAAAATTTCAACCCAAAGTAAAATAAATATTAAAGTTAGTGGATTTATATTAATAATGTGACATGATCAAAAAGACTTTATAAAAATGGAAACATATAACCCTTATGATACAATAAATATAAAAAAAACAGACCAGTAAGGCTATACCACCATGTTGGGAAAAAAAAACTAAGTAAAGGGGAGAAATGGCTCAAGAACTTGTAGGTGTATCTTAAATAACTCATATAAATTTGTATAGAAAAACTATTGTTATGAATGTAAAAAATAACCTATTCACATTCTGTAATATTGTTGTGCCGTATATATTGGTTGAGTTAGATAATCAAGCACTTGCAAAGATAATGCCAAACTACAAAAATACATAAATAAAGAATGATGTTTTAAAACTGAAAGAATAAACTGTAAATGATACACATTTAACACTGGATTGCAGTACCATATATAGGGATAGATTTATCATAGTGCGAGCGGACATGATATGATGTAGCGTATCATGTCCGCAGCACATCAATAAATGCCGACAGCATACGCTGTCGGCATTTATCATTGCACACGCAGTTATTGTGAACTACTGGTGCAATGCCGCCCCCTGCAGATTTCGCTAGCAGCGGGTATCAATCAACCCCATCGTATTTGATTGGGTTGATTTCTGTCCACGGCCTCTTAGCAGATGGACAAGTTATGGAGCAGTGGTCTTTAGACCGCTGTTTCATAACTTCTGTTTCCGGCGAGCCTAAAGGCTCCGCGAGGAAACAAGGGCTTCAAGGCGTCCATATGGATAAATCAGCCCCATAGCGTCATATCTATGCCCTTCTGGTACAGACCAGCTAATCCTTTTCTTTCTAGTCTGTCAAAGAAACGGTTGATGCAAGCTCCTCAAATCCAAACAAACTGGGAACAAGGGAAGGGTGCACAGGCTTATGTAATCACCCCAGTAATATACAAAACACGGAAGAAGACTGCACTCCTAGACCGGACCGGTTACACATCCCATGGACCCTGCAACATGCTCAGCCCTGGGTGCTCAGTGGCACTCGCAAGAAGCTGTGCTGTCACCAGAGTCACAGGCAGTTTACCCTAGGCCAGTCTGGCTGCAAGTAACCAGTAGGGGGAAATAACAAAAGAAATTAATACAACACACAGAGAAAAACCCTGCACTCGCTAGCAATGCTCACATCTAAGATATAAGATATTGTTTTGTATATTACTGGGGTAATTACATAAGCCCTATGCACCCTTCCTTTGTTCCCAGTTTGTTTGGATTTGAGAGCTTGTATTGTGTGGCTGTTTTTAGGGTCCCAGTGTTTGGAAAGGACCTTGACGCGTACCTGAGCTTGTCCCATTTGGCCAGATGCGGTAACTAATCTTTCCATTTTGCTTTTAAATCTTAGCTGTGAGCTTGCTAGTGAGTGCAGGGTTTTCTCTGTGTGTTTTATTATATATATATATATATATATATATATATATATATATTCTCTGTAGCAAGTAACACTGTGAAAATTAACCAGATAGCTGGTTAATTTTCAAAATGACCCCCAATTGCCCACCTAAATACAGTGTAGTGTAGTTATTAATAACTACTTGCCAGTCCCCTATTCCACCCCCGAAACCTAAAGAAGTATATATTTAAAAAAATAAATAGAAGATGACTGTAACTGTGACATTGCTCAATACAAGCAAGTCAACTGGAATCCAAAATCTAGAAGTATGAAATATTTTTAATGTTAGATATTAAAGAAGCAGCAAACAGGTGATTAACAAGTTTTTTGTATTCAATGCACCTGCAGGAACACCTTCTCAAATGAGGCTGATTTTTGCTGCTGCCTCTTGTTTACGCAGCTTTTCTATAGCCAGTACTGCAGAATTTAATTGAAACAAAGTTTTTATTGAATTTTCCAAATACAAAGAATTCCTCTACATGTTAAAAAAATTCTCCTATTCATTTATTTCCATTAAAATTTACATTCTTTAAGACTTCCGCTTGAGGGAGGGAGCGAGCAAGCAAGGTGCTGCACGCTGTGTCTCTCCTTGCTTCTAGCCCGACTAACCACCCTCACCTTCAAGCGTCCCTTGGCCCAAGGAGTAATGCCGGCCTGGGTATAGGATCTTGTTGGTCCAGGAGTGGAAGCCCTCCACAGGCAACTATTTTGCTTGTGGCCTGAAGCAAACTTGTTACAAAGGTTTCTAGAGACTCGCAGTAATTTTTTGCAATAAAATGTAACAAGTTCTCTCTGAAAACGATACAAATAATAGCTGATTAACTCCAGATGGTATACAAAGCACAGGTTGATTCGGCTAAAAAAGTAAAGAGCAACTATGGACGTAACAGAATAGCTGCGCTAGTGGCTCCCCCCTTATTAATGCTGCTTGCTCGAGTGACCTGGAGTGTAATGTTTGGAAGGGGCCACTAACTCCAAGTGAACACGGAAAAGACCCTGAGCCTATGGTTAAGGTCAGACTTACTATCAGGATGAAGGAAAGAGCTGAAAATCCTATTCTAGCAGCAGACCTCCAACGAACAGCTTATGTACTTGCACCTCTGTCAGACAACCGACCGCTCCCTGGTGAGCGCTTAGGTCAATGGACAGCTTACGTACCTGCACTTCTGCGAGACACCTCGCTGCTCCCTGGTGAGCGCTTGGCCGATGTGAATTGTGAGGGAATCTGCAGCTCCTTGGTTGATGAAAGTGACTGGCACTCGTTGGTGCTGCTGCAACTGTACTAAGAATAACCCTGCAAGTGAGGCTGGGGCTATAGAAGGTGACGGCATGAAGTTTCCGAATCCAGGAAGGACGTCTTGTATTTCTGTAACATGGCAGCCGGTGAGAGGAAGGGCTGCTGCCGAGATCAGAACCCCTAACCTAGGAAGGTCGTTGGTGCGCGGATAGCGCACTGGAGCACATTGGTAGGTCATTCAGCAAGGCGCATCGCAACACTGCCCTGTCTCTCGGCGCGATACCAGAAGGCTTGCTGGAAGCAAGGCTTACCTTGAGGTGAGATCTCCAACGCTCCTTTTTTGTCTAAAGGAATATGGGACATCCAAGTCTGGTGATATCATTGACTGGTGACTGCTTAACGAGTTGAGATTCTGAGGATTCCTACTAATCTCTTTTAGCCTGGAAGACGGCTGGAGGACCCTTATCGCAAGTAAAGTAAAGTATGTGGCTCTCGTTTGTTGTTTTGTTTATATATCTGTTCTCTTAGCGTATACAGAGACTCTTGGAGTACCGTTATATGGACAATGGGTCAATAATCCATAGTGTGTATATGGCCTGGTAAACATTTGATTCATACGGTCATATTATTATAGGGAGATAATTGTATTTACACAGATTTAAGTTCCTATATATTGGTGCAATTTGAGTAGGAGGCATAGGGTAATACTTCCTACTATATTGCCGATTAGGCATCTACGGCCTCTACTTTTTTTTTAAATAACGCCACGAGACACATAAGAGCACATCTCTAATAGAATTTGATATGTGGGTATAAATACTATATAAGCAGAATTGTTTTTAGACCCTAAGATTTTACATTGCATGCCCCTTGATGAGAAGTCTACATAAGACAAATGAAATTGCTCTCTTTTATACACAATAAGATTAGTGTTGTTTTATAAAACACTCAAAAGGAATAGAGGTCAGATATAAATAGGGAATCTTTATCTCAAGGTATATCGAACATATGTGTGAGAACTCATAAGACATTGAGAATTGTATAATGATAATAATGATGTTCAATTTAATTTTTGCTGATTTTGAAATATGCATAATCCCAAGTGAAGGGATATATATAGATTTGTTCATGGTATAATTTTTCGCGAGGTGTAAGCATATAGAGTACAGCATCCCTCTATATAGGCCCACTCTTATCTTTCTCTTTTCTTTTTCTCTTTTTCTTGGGCACACTCCGAGCTCTGTGGGGCTCAGCACACACAATCACTGTCAGCCGTATTTAGTCAGTTCAGGATTTAACCCAACTGCTAGCGTGGATATTAAAACACACGCTAGCACACTGATGAAATATCCAGGACGTGACCCACTCAGGAAACAAAATAAGCAGGGTATCAGAACTTCCCAAAGAAAAGTAATCCAAATATCTTCTGAGGATAGAATTGATTTACAGGAGATAGCGTTCCTTTCTCAGGAAAATAGAAACAAACAAAGCTTATGTCCCTTTAAGCAGGTTTTGATAGTGGAAAAATGAATATGCTTTCTTTCTTGCAGGTTTGCAACAAACTAAGAATGTCCCTTTAAGCAGGTTGTTAGCAAAACAAAATAATAATGTCCTTTTAGCGGAAATAAAGCAAACAGAAAATAAAGTCCCTTTAAGCAGGTGTCCGCAAACAAATGTTAATGTCCTTTAAGCAGTTTGTCAGCAAAGAAATGATAATGTCCTTATTAGCAGGATTGAAGCAAACAACGATTAAGTCCCTTTAGATCAAGTGTCCGCAAACAAAAGATAATGTCCTTATTGGCAGGATTAAAGCAAACAAAGATAATGTCCCTTTAAGCAGGTGTCAGCAAACAAATGAATAATGTCATTTCAAGCAAAGATTGTAAGCAAGCAAATGATAATGTCCTTATTAGCAGGATTAAAGCAAACAAAGATAATGTCCCTTTAAGCAGGTTTTGTCAGCAAAGAATTGATAATGTCCTTATTAGCAGGATTGAAGCAAACAAAGATAAGTCCCTTTAAGCAAGTGGTCCGCAAACAAAAGATAATGTCCTTATTGGCAGGATTAAAGCAAACAAAGATAATGTCCCTTTAAGCAGGTGTCAGCAAAACAAATGATAATGTCCTTTCAAGCAAGATTGTAAGCAAGCAAATGATAATGTCCTTATTAGCAGGATTAAAGCAAACAAAGATAATGTCCCTTTAAGCAGGTGTCAGCAAACAAATGATAATGTCCTTTTTAGGCAAGGTTAGCAGGCAAACAAGATTTTGGAAGCAAGAGGAATTGGCCAAACAATGTCAAAGGAGGATAGGATCAGATTTCAAAGATTGTACTCACTCAGACAGGACCCGGTAGAAGAAGAGAACAAACGGGCACCGAGTAAATCCTCCCGCCGAGATTTAAAGGCAGAGAGAGGCCCGCACACGTCATAGGGGGTTGTCAGAGAATGCGTCACGTTGCCTAGCAACGTGACGTAGGAACCCAGAAGAGATCCTGGGAGCCGCGCGACGACACGGCGATGAACGTGAATTCATGACAATCACTAGTCACTCTTTTCTTTCATTATCTTTCTTTTTTTCTTTTTTTTTTCCCTTTCTTGTTTTCTTTTTTTTTTCTTTTGCTCTCTCTATTCCCGTGACTCAGGGAATCGAATATAGATTAATAAGGTCTAGTATAGACTCAACTGAATTCACACATACAAACACACCAAATTAATATACACGGCAATTGATGCGACAATAGTATCACTAGTGGCCTTATAGTAGGGCCACCAGAACCCATATGCATATGGACAAATTTATATTTTCAACTAGGAATTCTTCCCCTAATATGCCTGTTAAACAAGAGATAAAAAAAATTGGCGAAACATGCTGATCAGATACTAGAAACATCACAAACACAGAGTGAGGTGCATTTTGATATTGCAGGAACTTGTAGTACAGATTACCAAGACAATTACTCCACAATTGGACAGTATTGAAACACGAAATTAAGCAGAATCTAAATAGTCTCACGGCCGAGGTAAGACAATTTTCTACAAGGCTACTAGAAGTAGAGACCAGAATTTCTGAGATTTGAGGACAAACTAAACATAGCTGAATCATTAATGTTGAATACAATAGGAGAATTGATAAATTAACAGATCAGGGTGGAGGATCTGGAAGGACTGATCCAGGCGTAAATAACCTTAGAATTATCGGTCTTCCAGAAGACAGTAACTATCTTCACCTCATGCATTTTGCCGATGGTCACTCTCCCCTCAGAGCTTGGAATCAACACTGACGTACCAGTACCTATAGAGAGGGTACATAGAACATGGTTCTGCCCGTCACCGAGGAAAAGATAACACCTCTACTAGGCCTATAGTATTAAAGTTTTTAAACTTTCAGTATAAAGTGCACTTTCTTAGGCAGTATAGGAAAGCATATCCCTCATGATAGATCAGCATAAAATTTTAAATTTTTCAAGATTATCCAGTGAGACGGCAGCAAGGCAGAAGGAGATGTCGCCATTCTGCTCCAAGCTATTAAATGCGAATTATAATGTTAAGATGATATACCCGGCCAAGCTAGTAGTAACAATAGATGGGTCACAATTTGTGCTTAATACTAGCAATGAGGCACAGGTTTTTTGTAAGGAGCAGGGCATGCAATGAATAAGAGGTTTCAAGATTAGGTAGTCAGGACTTGTCAGACTCGTAAATATGGGTTGGAAGAGAATGAATTCAATTGTGTGTGTGTGTGTTGGATGGATGTATGTACAGGCACATTTATATAGGGTCCTTTTTTTTTTTCTTTTTTTCTCTCCCTCCTATCTCTCTCCCTCCTCCCCCCTCCTCTGTGTTAAGGTATTCGGGCTTCCCATCTTAGTACCATAGCTGCCAGGAAAGGGTTGGATATGAATCCTCTGAACCTTCTTTCCTGGAATGTAGGCGGTGATAACTTCGCCAATAAAGAGGAAAGCCATCATCAAAACAATTAGGCTTGTATAAACCCGACCTTGCAATGCTACAGGAAATCCACTTAAAAAATTCAGAAATAATGAAATTAACAATTAAATGGGTGGGAGATGTTATCGCTATTGCCTGCCGGGAGAATTAGGAAGAAAGGATTAGCAATCTTGGTTAATAAACAACTAGCCTATGAGATGCTTGGAGGAGGATGTTGGAGGTAGATTCCAAATACTTAAATTAAGAATTAATTTGGACCCCGTTCGTAATTTGTAATTTATATGGGCCTAATGTAGTAGATAATTAATTTTGGAATGGACTTACAGATAAGTTACTTGAGTATATCGGGCAAAATTTAATAATAGTGGGGGATTTTTAATCTCACGCCTTCTCCCAATTTGGACAGAGCTGGGAGGAGGGATTCATATAGGAGGGATAAGAAGACTCGGATATTTCAAAAATTCTGTTGCCAACTTGGGGTGAGAGATATATGGAGGGTCCAACACCCTGATACTAAGGCTATACACATGTATGTCACCAAGTCATCATAGTCTATCCAGAATAGATATATTTCTAATAGCAGAGGCCTTGATGGGGCTTGATTGCAAGACTGACATTAAGGATATTGTCCTGTCAGATCATGCAATTATTTCACTGGAATTTGGCCGCAATGCATTCAAAAAGGGGGGTAATAATAGTTTATTTGTTCCTAAGTATCTAGTAGCAAATAGTCAAATTCAGAATTTCTTAAAGATTAAATGGGCAGAATACCATAGTTTTCAATGAGGGCTATTCGGAGAAAACAGAAAGCCGCAAAGGCTGTACTCAGAGGACATATATAAGGCTTATTTATGTAGACTTAAAAAAAAAATAAGCAAAAAGAGCTACAACTCTCAAACACAGTAAGAAATATATATAATGCCTATATCGCTTCCAGATCCAGTGGAAATTGGAATAGATACATTGATGCCAAAACCCAGTGGGATATTTTTCTAAAACAAAAGGCTATACAAGAGGGGTTAAAACAAAAAGGCATCTACAGAGGATTCACTGGAAGGGCTGCCAAATACTTGGCTAGAATTGCTAAACCAAAAAGATAGTAATCTAATAACAACTATTAGACAGAATGGAATAGATTCACGCAAACAGAGGAAATAAAAAAAGTTTTTTATAATAACTTTCAGGGAATTTATAATGCAGATCCTCTTGCTACGCAGATAGGGATGCGGGTTCTGGTCCAAGTTAACCTTATCTAGAATTCTGCAAGAAGATCTGCAAGATCCAAATTTACAATTACAGAACAAGAAATTAATTTTGCAATTAAACAAGTAGACTTAATAAGGCCTCAGGACCAGATTGCCTCCCTACAGAGTTTTACAGAATTTTGCAGGAAGAAGTGACCCCAACATTGTGTAGTCTGTTTCAATAAATATTATAGCTCACAAGTACGATGTTCTAAAATATTTCACTGCATTCCAACGTTGCGCTTATCTTGAAGAAAAAAAAGGACCCAGAGCAGGTAGAGTCTTATAGACCCATATCGCTTTTAAAACTCAGACTATAAGTTGAAAATACACAAAAGAAAAAAGAAGCGCCCACTTGCATCTAAGTGCAGAGTAAAATGTAAATTTTAATTATTAAAAAATAACAAGAATAACACTCACAATGTTGATAATATATACAAGCCTTGTATCAAACCAATTCAATAGCTGTCCCCGACTGTAGTGTGTGCCGGCTTGCAACACGTATTGATCAAGATGGAGACTCCGCGACTCAGTAGATAGGAGGTGTGTACTCCGCTGGCCAATCCGCTGCGTTGTTGGACTTGGGGCTGGATAACTACGGGTTGTAACGTAGTGCTGGTATAGGATGATCCCGGTATAGGTATTTCCTCCTCCACAGTGGATGCCACCACTTAGTCGTAATAAACCCAGTCCTCCTTAGGCCGGTATTAGACCACACTTAATGATAAACAGGATAAGGTCCTCAGCCCACAAAGTGTTTGCGTCTGCATGTATATATACAAACACTAACAGTGGCCTCACAGGAACCCACTTATGCACGCTGTATTGTGCTTACCTGAAAAGATATGTAATGTCAATAATTAAAAAATAGAACCGATCCTCAGCCCACTCAGTGTTACAAATATTAATATAGACACTACCAGTGGCCCTCACAGGAACCTGAATATTGCACACAGTGTGTGCTCACTCGACGTACGTTTCGTTCCACACAAGGAACTTTTTCAAGAGTGGTAATTGACACCTCTACCTGTTATTTATACGTAGATTGGAACACCTGAGTTCATATTTAACTCTTAAGGTTCTGATGAACCCATATCTGTAGTGTATAGGAATTTAGCCTCATATTTATACTATCATAAAAGAGCTTTCCAATGTAAAAAATAAGTAACAATAAATACTGAGCTAAAATATCACAATAAAATACAATGTATAAAAAAGAGACATAATGTAAAAATGTATATACAATGAAATCTCTAAACATTACATAACATACAAAAAAATGCAATTACTAAAGAAGGGGGGCTTACCTCTATTTAAAGTGCTTCATAGTAACTAACAATGTAGCTGATCCTTATTCTACACATAAATCTATAGAATAAAAAGTTAAAAAGTGCGAATTAAAAATAGTAACTATAACACATGAGAACATTTATGTTAGAAAGGCCTGAATATCCAGATCTATATTTAATCCCTGGGGATAAAGACAATCTAATTTCTTAATCCAAAATGTCTCACGTTGGCGCAACTTTAGCAGTCTATTGGTATCCCATTATATTGGTGGGATCCATTCTATAATCTTAATTTCCAGATCTTTAGGATCAACTATTGTGGAATATCTTAAAGTGCTGTGAGACACTGTGTGTTTCCAGACCTTTTTCTATATTGTTCAAGTGTTCCTAAAGCGGTATTTTATCTTTCTTTTAGTTCTTCCCACATAGATAAAATTACATTTACACTTTTAGATGATATACCACATGTGTACTCAAACAGTGTACATCTATTCTTGTTTGTAAAATTCCTAGAGTTACTCATGATTTTCAATGGTATTATGATTTTTTGCTATATGTGGACACATTAGACAATCTTTTGTTTTACACTTAAAAGTTCCATGGCTATTGCCCCAGTCTGAGATTTTAACTGGCGGTTTACTTCTCAATTTGCTTGGGGCCAAAATATTTTTAGATCTCTGTTTTTTCTAACACAATTTCGGGCCTACTCTTCCTATTGATTTATTCAGAATAGGGTCTAATTGTAAATACGTTCCAATGTTTGTTAGGAAGCTAGGCCCGAAATTGTGTTTAGAAAAAACAGAGATCTAAAAAATATTTTGGCCCCAAGCAAATTGAGAAGTAAACCGCAGTTAAAATCTCAGACTGGGGCAATAGCCATGGAACTTTTAAGTGTAAAACAAAAGATTGTCTAATGTGTCCACATATGATTTTTTTGCTATAATACCATTGAAAAACATAATTTATGTAAGAACTTACCTGATAAAATTCATTTCTTTCATATTAGCAAGAGTCCATGAGCTAGTGACGTATGGGGATATACATTCCTACCAGGAGGGGCAAAGTTTCCCAAACATCAAAATGCCTATAAATACACCCTCTCACCATACCCACAATTTCAGTTTAAACGAATAGCCAAGAAGTGGGGGTGATAAAAAAGTGCGAAAGCATATAAAATAGGAATTGGAATAATTGTGCTTTATACAAAAATCATAACCACCACAAAAAAAGGGCAGGCCTCATGGACTCTTGCTAATATGAAAGAAATGAATTTATCAGGTAAGTTCTTACATAAATTATGTTTTCTTTCATGTAATTAGCAAGAGTCCATGAGCTAGTGACGTATGGGATAATGACTACCCAAGATGTGGATCTTTCCACACAAGAGTCACTAGAGAGGGAGGATAAAACAAAGACAGCCAATCCTGCTGAAAATAATCCCACACCCAAAAATAAAGTTTAATGAAAAACATAAGCAGAAGATTCAAACTGAAACCGCTGCCTGAAGTACTTTTCTACCAAAAACTGCTTCAGAAGAAGAAAATACATCAAAATGGTAGAATTAGTAAAGTATGCAAAGAGGACCAAGTTGCTGCTTTGCAAATCTGGTCAACCGAAGCTTCATTCCTAAACGCCCAGGAAGTAGAAACTGACCTAGTAGAATGAGCTGTAATTCTATGAGGCGGAGTTTTACCCGACTCAACATAGGCAAGAAGAATGAAAGATTTCAACCAAGATGACAAAGAAATGGCAGAAGCTTTCTGCCTTTTCTAGAACCGGAAAAGATAACAAATAAACTAGAAGTCTTACGGAAAGATTTCGTAGCTTCAACATAATATTTCAAAGCTCTAACAACATCCAAAGAATGCAAACAATTTCTCCTTAGAATTCTTAGGATTAGGACATAATGAAGGAACCACAATTTCTCTACTAATTTTGTTGGAATTCACAACTTTAGGTAAAAATTCAAAAGAAGTTCGCAACACCGCCTTATCCTGATGAAAAATCAGAAAAGGAGACTCACAAGGAAGAGCAGATAATTCAGAAACTCTTCTGGCAAGAAGAGATGGCCAAACGGAACAAAACTTTTCCAAGAAAGTAATTTAATGTCCAATGAATGCATAGGTTCAAACGGAGGAGCTTGAAGAGCTCCAGAACCAATTCAAACTCCAAGGAGGAGAAATTGACTTAATAACAGGTTTTATACGAACCAAAGCTTGTACAAAACAATGAATATCAGGAAGAATAGCAATCTTTCTGTGAAAAAGAACAGAAAGAGCAGAGATTTGTCCTTTCAAAGAACTTGCGGACAAACCCTTATCTAAACCATCCTGAAGAAACTGTAAAAATTCTCGGTTATTCTAAAAGAATGCCATGAAAAATGATGAGAAAGACACCAAGAAATATAAGTCTTCCAGACTCTATAATATATCTCTCGAGATACAGATTACCGAGCCTGTAACATAGTATTAATCACAGAGTCAGAGAAACCTCTTTGACCAAGAATCAAGCGTTCAATCTCCATACCTTTAAATTTAAGGATTTCAGATCCTGATGGAAAAAAGGACCTTGTGACAGAAGGTCTGGTCTTAACGAAGAGTCCACGGTTGGCAAGAGGCCATCCGGACAAGATCCGCATACCAAAACCTGTGAGGCCATGCCGGAGCTACCAGCAGAACAAACGAGCATTCCTTCAGAATCATGGAGATTACTCTTGGAAGAAGAACTAGAGGCGGAAAGATATAGGCAGGATGATACTTCCAAGGAAGTGATAATGCATCCACTGCCTCCGCCTGAGGATCCCGGGATCTGGACAGATACCTGGAAGTTTCTTGTTTAGATGGGACGCCATCAGATCTATTTCTGGAAGTTCCCACATTTGAACAATCTGAAGAAATACCTCTGGGTGAAGAGACCATTCGCCCCGGATTGCAACGTTTGGCGACTGAGATAATCCGCTTCCCAATTGTCTATACCTGGGATATGAACCGCAGAGATTAGACAGGAGCTGGATTCCGCCCAAACCAAAATTCGAGATACTTCCTTTCATAGCCAGAGGACTGTGAGTCCCTCCTTGATGATTGATGTATGCCACAGTTGTGACATTGTCTGTCTGAAAACAAATTAACGATTCTCTCTTCAGAAGAGGCCAAAACTGAAGAGCTCTGAAAATTGCACGAGTTCCAAAATATTGATCGGTAATCTCACCTCCTGAGATTCCCAAACTCTTGTGCCGTCAGAGATCCCCACACAGCTCCCCAACCTGTGAGACTTGCATCTGTTGAAATTACAGTCCAGGTCGGAAGCACAAAAGAAGCCCCCTGAATTAAACGATGGTGATCTGTCCACCATGTTAGAGAGTGTCGAACAATCGGTTTTAAAGATATTAATTGAGATATCTTCGTGTAATCCTTGCACCATTGCTTCAGCATACAGAGCTGAAGAGGTTGCATGTGAAAACGAGCAAAGGGGATCGCGTCCGATGCAGCAGTCATAAGACCTAGAATTTCCATGCATAAGGCTACCGAAGGAAATGATTGTGACTGAAGGTTTCGACAAGCTGCAATCAATTTTAGACGTCTCTTGTCTGTTAAAGACAGAGTCATGGACACTGAATCCATCTGGAAACCCAGAAAGGTTACCCTTGTCTGAGGAATCAAAGAACTTTTTGGTAAATTGATCCTCCAACCATGATCATGAAGAAACAACACAAGTCGATTCGTATGAGATTCTGCTAAATGTAAAGACTGAGCAAGTACCAAGATATCGTCCAAATAAGGAAATACCACAATGCCCTTGTTCTCTGATTACAGACAGAAGGGCACCGAGAACCTTTGTAAAAATTCTTGGAGCTGTAGCTAGGCCAAACGGCAGAGCCACAAACTGGTAATGCTTGTCCAGAAAAGAGAATCTCAGGAACTGATAATGATCTGGATGAATCGGAATATGCAGATATGCATCCTGTAAATCTATTGTGGACATATAATTCCCTTGCTGAACAAAAGGCAAGATAGTCCTTACAGTTACCATCTTGAAACGTTGGTATTCTTACATAACGATTCAATATTTTTAGATCCAGAACTGGTCTGAAGGAATTCTCCTTCTTTGGTACAATGAAGAGATTTGAATAAAACCCCATCCCCTGTTCCAGAACTGGAACTGGCATAATTACTCCAGTCAACTCTAGATCTGAAACACATTTAAGAAATGCTTGAGCTTTTACTGGATTTACTGGGACACGGGAAAGAAAAAATCTCTTTGCAGGAGGTCTCATCTTGAAACCAATTCTGTACCCTTCTGAAACAATGCTCTGAATCCAAAGATTGTGAACAGAATTGATCCAAATTTCCTTGAAAAAACGTAACCTGCCCCCTACCAGCTGAGCTGGAATGAGGGCCGCACCTTCATGTGGACTTAGAAGCAGGCTTTGTCTTTCTAGCTGGCTTGGATTTATTCCAGACTGGAGATGGTTTCCAAACTGAAACTGCTCCTGAGGATGAAGGATCAGGCTTTTGTTCTTTGTTGAAACGAAAGGAACGAAAACGATTATTAGCCCTGCTTTTACCTTTAGATTTTTTATCCTGTGGTAAAAAAGTTCCTTTCCCACCAGTAACAGTTGAAATAATGGAATCCAACTGAGAACCAAATAATTTGTTACCCTGGAAAGAAATGGAAAGTAAAGTTGATTTAGAAGCCATATCAGCATTCCAAGTTTTAAGCCATAAAGCTCTTCTAAGCTAAAATAGCTAGAGACATAAACCTGACATCAACTCTGATAATATCAAAAATGCATCACAGATAAAATTATTAGCATGCTGTAGAAGAATAATAATATCATGAGAATCATGATGTGTTACTTGTTGCGCTAAAGTTTCCAACCAGAAAGTTGAAGCTGCAGCAACATCAGCCAAAGATATAGCAGGTCTAAGAAGATTACCTGAACACAGATAAGCTTTTCTTAGAAAGGATTCAATTTTCCTATCTAAAGGATCCTTAAACGAAGTACCATCTGACGTAGGAATAGTAGTACGTTTAGCAAGGGTAGAAATAGCCCCATCAACTTTAGGGATTTTGTCCCAAAATTCTTAATCTGTCAGACGGCACAGGATATAATCGCTTAAAACGTTTAGAAGGAGTAAATGAATTACCCAATTTATCCCATTCTTTGGAAATTACTGCAGAAATAGCATTAGGAACAGGAAAAACTTCTGGAATAACCACAGGAGCTTTAAATACCTTATCCAAACGTTTAGAATTAGTATCAAGAGGACCAGAATCCTCTATTTCTAAAGCAATTAGTACTTCTTTAAGTAAAGAACGAATAAATTCCATTTTAAATAAATATGAAGATTTATCAGCATCAACCTCTGAGACAGAATCCTCTGAACCAGAAGAGTCATCAGAATCAGAATGATGATGTTCATTGAAAAATTCATCTGTAGGGAGAGAAGTTTTTAAAAGATTTTTTACGTTTACTAGAAGGAGAAATAACAGACATAGCCTTCTTTATGGATTCAGAAACAAAATCTCTTATATTATCAGGAACATTCTGCACCTTAGATGTTGAAGGAACTGCAACAGGCAATGGTACTTTACTAAAGGAAATATTATCTGCTTTAACAAGTTTGTCATGACAATCAATACAAACAACAGCTGGAGGAATAGCTACCAAAAGTTTACAGCAGATACACTTAGCTTTGGTAGATCCAGCACTAGACAGCGATTTTTCCTGTAGTATCTTCTTGACTCAGATGCAACGTGAGACATCTTGCAATATGTAAAGAGAAAAAACAACATATATATAAAGCAAAATTGATCAAATTCCTTAAATGACAGTTTCAGGAATGGGAAAAAATGCCAAAGAACAAGCTTCTAGCAACCAGAAGCAATGAAAAATGAGACTTAAATAATGTGGAGACAAAAGCGACGCCCATATTTTTCGCGCCAATAAGACGCCCACATTATTTGGCGCCAAAATGACGCCACATCCGGAACGCCGACATTTTTGGCGCAAAATAACGTCAAAAAATGACGCAACTTCCGGCGACACGTATGACGCCGGAAACGGAAACGAATTTTTTGCGCCAAAAAAGTCCGCGCCAAGAATGACGCAATAAAATGAAGCATTTTCAGCCCCCGCGAGCCTAACAGCCCACAGGGAAGAGTCAAATTTTTGAAGGTAAGAAAAAATGAATAAATCAAATGCATTATCCCAAATATGAAACTGACTGTCTGAAAATAAGGAAAGTTGAACATTCTGAGTCAAGGCAAATAAATGTTTGAATACATATATTTAGAACTTTATAAACAAAGTGCCCAACCATAGCTTAGAGTGTCACAGAAAATAAGATTTACTTACCCCAGGACACTCATCTACATGTTTGTAGAAAGCCAAACCAGTACTGAAACGAGAATCAGTAGAGGAAATGGTATATATAAGAGTATATCGTCGATCTGAAAAGGGAGGCAAGAGATGAATCTCTACGACCGATAACAGAGAACCTATGAAATAGACCCCGTAGAAGGAGATCACTGCATTCAAATAGGCAATACTCTCCTCACATCCCTCTGACATTCACTGCACGCTGAGAGGAAAACCGGGCTCCAACTTGCTGCGGAGCGCATATCAACGTAGAATCTAGCACAAACTTACTTACTTATTTGTAAAACTGAATTGTGGGTGTGGTGAGGGGTGTATTTATAGGCATTTTGAGGTTTGGGAAACTTTGCCCCTCCTGGTAGGAATGTATATCCCATACGTCACTAGCTCATGGACTCTTGCTAATTACATGAAAGAAATCATGATAACTCTAGGAATTTTACAAACAAGAATAGATGTACATGTTTGAGTACACATGTGGTATATCATCTAAAGTGTAAATGTAATTTTATCTATGTGGGAAGAACTAAAAGAAAGATAAAATACCGCTTTAGGGAACACTTGAACAATATAGAAAAAGGTCTGGAAACACACAGTGTCTCACAGCACTTTAAGATATTCCACAATAGTGATCCTAAAGATCTGGAAATTAAGATTATAGAATGGATCCCACCAAATATATGGGATACCAATAGACTGCTAAAGTTGCGCCAACGTGAGACATTTTGGATTAAGAAATTAGATTGTCTTTATCCCCAGGGATTAAATATAGATCTGGATATTCAGGCCTTTCTAACATAAATGTTCTCATGTGTTATAGTTACTATTTTTTAATTCGCACTTTTTAACTTTTTATTCTATAGATTTATGTGTAGAATAAGGATCAGCTACATTGTTAGTTACTATGAAGCACTTTAAATAGAGGTAAGCCCCCCTTCTTTAGTAATTGCATTTTTTTGTATGTTATGTAATGTTTAGAGATTTCATTGTATATACATTTTTACATTATGTCTCTTTTTTATACATTGTGTTTTATTGTGATATTTTAGCTCAGTATTTATTGTTACTTATTTTTTTACATTGGAAAGCTCTTTTATGATTGTATAATATGAGGCTAAATTCCTATACACTACAGATATGGGTTCATCAGAACCTTAAGAGTTAATATGAACTCAGGTGTTCCAATCTACGTATAAATAACAGGTAGGAGGTGTCAATTACCACTCTTGAAAAAAACATAATTTATGTAAGAATTTACCTGATAAATTCATTTCTTTCATATTAACAAGAGTCCATGAGCTAGTGACGTATGGGATATACATTCCTACCAGGAGGGGCAAAGTTTCCCAAACCTTAAAATGCCTATAAATACACCCCTCACCACACCCACAAATCAGTTTAAACGAATAGCCAAGAAGTGGGGTGATAAGAAAAAAAGTGCGAAGCATATAAAATAAGGAATTGGAATAATTGTGCTTTATACAAAAAAATCATAACCACCACAAAAAAGGGTGGGCCTCATGGACTCTTGTTAATATGAAAGAAATGAATTTATCAGGTAAGTTCTTACATAAATTATGTTTTCTTTCATGTAATTAACAAGAGTCCATGAGCTAGTGACGTATGGGATAATGACTACCCAAGATGTGGATCTTTCCACACAAGAGTCACTAGAGAGGGAGGGATAAAATAAAGACAGCCAATTCCTGCTGAAAATAATCCACACCCAAAATAAAGTTTAACAAAAAACATAAGCAGAAGATTCAAACTGAAACCGCTGCCTGAAGAACTTTTCTACCAAAAACTGCTTCAGAAGAAGAAAATACATCAAAATGGTAGAATTTAGTAAAAGTATGCAAAGAGGACCAAGTTGCTGCTTTGCAGATCTGGTCAACCGAAGCTTCATTCCTAAACGCCCAGGAAGTAGATACTGACCTAGTAGAATGAGCTGTAATTCTTTGAGGCGGAATTTTACCCGACTCAACATAGGCAAGATGAATTAAAGATTTCAACCAAGATGCCAAAGAAATGGCAGAAGCTTTCTGGCCTTTCCTAGAACCGGAAAAGATAACAAATAGACTAGAAGTCTTACGGAAAGATTTCGTAGCTTCAACATAATATTTCAAAGCTCTAACAACATCCAAAGAATGCAATGATTTCTCCTTAGAATTCTTAGGATTAGGACATAATGAAGGAACCACAATTTCTCTACTAATGTTGTTGGAATTCACAACTTTAGGTAAAAATTCAAAAGAAGTTCGCAACACCGCCTTATCCTGATGAAAAATCAGAAAAGGAGACTCACACGAAAGAGCAGATAATTCAGAAACTCTTCTAGCAGAAGAGATGGCCAAAAGGAACAAAACTTTCCAAGAAAGTAATTTAATGTCCAATGAATGCATAGGTTCAAACGGAGGAGCTTGAAGAGCTCCCAGAACCAAATTCAAACTCCAAGGAGGAGAAATTGACTTAATGACAGGTTTTATACGAACCAAAGCTTGTACAAAACAATGAATATCAGGAAGAATAGCAATTTTTCTGTGAAAAAGAACAGAAAGAGCGGAGATTTGTCCTTTAAAAGAACTTGCGGACAAACCCTTATCTAAACCATCCTGAAGAAACTGTAAAATTCTCGGTATTCTAAAAGAATGCCAAGAAAAATGATGAGAAAGACACCAAGAAATATAAGTCTTCCAGACTCTATAATATATCTCTCGAGATACAGATTTACGAGCCTGTAACATAGTATTAATCACGGAGTCAGAGAAACCTCTATGACCAAGAATCAAGCGTTCAATCTCCATACCTTTAAATTTAAGGATTTCAGATCCGGATGGAAAAAAGGACCTTGTGACAGAAGGTCTGGTCTTAACGGAAGAGTCCATGGCTGGCAAGATGCCATCCGGACAAGATCCGCATACCAAAACCTGTGAGGCCATGCCGGAGCTATTAGCAGAACAAACGAGCATTCCCTCAGAATCTTGGAGATTACTCTTGGAAGAAGAACTAGAGGCGGAAAGATATAGGCAGGATGATACTTCCAAGGAAGTGATAATGCATCCACTGCCTCCGCCTGAGGATCCCGGGATCTGGACAGATACCTGGGAAGTTTCTTGTTTAGATGAGAGGCCATCAGATCTATCTCTGGGAGCCCCCACAATTGAACAATCTGAAGAAATACCTCTGGGTGAAGAGACCATTCGCCCGGATGCAACGTTTGGCGACTGAGATAATCCGCTTCCCAATTGTCTACACCTGGGATATGAACCGTAGAGATTAGACAGGAGCTGGATTCCGCCCAAACCAAAATTCGAGATACTTCTTTCATAGCCAGAGGACTGTGAGTCCCTCCTTGATGATTGATGTATGCCACAGTTGTGACATTGTCTGTCTGAAAACAAATGAACGATTCTCTCTTCAGAAGAGGCCAAAACTGAAGAGCTCTGAAAACTGCACGGAGTTCCAAGATATTGATCGGTAATCTCACCTCCTGAGATTCCCAAACTCCTTGTGCCGTCAGAGATCCCCACACAGCTCCCCAACCTGTGAGACTTGCATCTGTTGAAATTACAGTCCAGGTCGGAAGAACAAAAGAAGCCCCCTGAATTAAACGATGGTGATCTGTCCACCACGTTAGAGAGTGCCGAACAATCGGTTTTAAAGATATTAATTGATATATCTTCGTGTAATCCCTGCACCATTGGTTCAGCATACAGAGCTGAAGAGGTCGCATGTGAAAACGAGCAAAGGGGATCGCGTCCGATGCAGCAGTCATAAGACCTAGAATTTCCATGCATAAGGCTACCGAAGGGAATGATTGAGACTGAAGGTTTCGACAGGCTGTAATCAATTTTAGACGTCTCTTGTCTGTTAAAGACAAAGTCATGGACACTGAATCTATCTGGAAACCCAGAAAGGTTACCCTTGTTTGAGGAATCAAAGAACTTTTTGGTAAATTGATCCTCCAACCATGATCTTGAAGAAACAACACAAGTCGATTCGTATGAGACTCTGCTAAATGTAAAGACGGAGCAAGTACCAAGATATCGTCCAAATAAGGAAATACCACAATACCCTGTTCTCTGATTACAGACAGAAGGGCACCGAGAATCTTTGTGAAAATTCTTGGAGCTGTAGCAAGGCCAAACGGTAGAGCCACAAATTGGTAATGCTTGTCTAGGAAAGAGAATCTCAGGAACTGATAATGATCTGGATGAATCGGAATATGCAGATATGCATCCTGTAAATCTATTGTGGACATATAATTCCCTTGCTGAACAAAAGGCAATATAGTCCTTACAGTTACCATCTTGAACGTTGGTATCCTTACATAACGATTCAATAATTTTAGATCCAGAACTGGTCTGAAGGAATTCTCCTTCTTTGGTACAATGAAGAGATTTGAATAAAACCCCATCCCCTGTTCCGGAACTGGAACTGGCATAATTACTCCAGCCAACTCTAGATCTGAAACACAATTCAGAAATGCTTGAGCTTTCACTGGATTTACTGGGACATGGGAAAGAAAAAATCTCTTTGCAGGAGGTCTCATCTTGAAACCAATTCTGTACCCTTCTGAAACAATGTTCTGAATCCAAAGATTGTGAACAGAATTGATCCAAATTTCTTTGAAAAAACGTAACCTGCCCCCTACCAGCTGAACTGGAATGAGGGCCGTACCTTCATGTGAACTTAGAAGCAGGCTTTGCCTTTCTAGCAGGCTTGGATTTATTCCAGACTGGAGATGGTTTCCAAACTGAAACTGCTCCTGAGGACGAAGGATCAGGCTTTTGTTCTTTGTTGAAACGAAAGGAACGAAAACGATTGTTAGCCCTGTTTTTACCTTTAGACTTTTTATCCTGTGGTAAAAAAGTTCCTTTCCCACCAGTAACAGTTGAAATAATAGAATCCAACTGAGAACCAAATAATTTGTTTCCCTGGAAAGAAATGGAAAGTAGAGTTGATTTAGAAGCCATATCAGCATTCCAAGTCTTAAGCCATAAAGCTCTTCTGGCTAAGATAGCCAGAGACATAAATCTAACATCAACTCTAATAATATCAAAAAATGGCATCACAGATGAAATTATTAGCATGCTGGAGAAGAATAATAATATCATGAGAATCACGATTTGTTACTTGTTGCGCTAGAGTTTCCAACCAAAAAGTTGAAGCTGCAGCAACATCAGCCAATGATATAGCAGGTCTAAGAAGATTACCTGAACATAGATAAGCTTTTCTTAGAAAAGATTCAATTTTTCTATCTAAAGGATCCTTAAACGAGGTACCATCTGACGTAGGAATGGTAGTACGTTTAGCAAGGGTAGAAATAGCCCCATCAACTTTAGGGATTTTGTCCCAAAATTCTAACCTGTCAGGCGGAACAGGATATAATTGCTTAAAACGTTTAGAAGGAGTAAATGAATTACCCAATTTATCCCATTCCTTAGCAATTACTGCAGAAATAGCATTAGGAACAGGAAAGACTTCTGGAATAACCGCAGGAGCTTTAAAAACCTTATCCAAACGTATAGAATTAGTATCAAGAGGACTAGAATCCTCTATTTCTAAAGCAATTAGTACTTCTTTAAGTAAAGGGAGAATAAATTCCATCTTAAATAAATATGAAGATTTATCAGCATCAATCTCTGAGACAGAATCCTCTGAACCAGAAGAGTCCAAAGAATCAGAATGATGGTGTTCATTTAAAAATTCATCTGTAGAGAGAGAAGATTTAAAAGACTTTTTACGTTTACTAGAAGGAGAAATAACAGACAAAGCCTTCTTTATGGATTCAGAAACAAAATCTCTTATGTTATCAGGAACATTCTGCACCTTAGATGTTGAGGGAACTGCAACAGGCAATGGTACATCACTAAAGGAAATATTATCTGCTTTAACAAGTTTGTCATGACAATTATTACAAACAACAGCTGGAGGAATAGCTACCAAAAGTTTACAGCAGATACACTTAGCTTTGGTAGATCCAGCAGGCAGTGGTTTTCCTGTAGTATCTTCTGGCTCAGATGCAACGTGAGACATCTTGCAATATGTAAGAGAAAAAACAACATATAAAGCAAAATAGATCAAATTCCTTATGACAGTTTCAGGAATGGGAAAAAAATGCCAAACATCAAGCTTCTAGCAACCAGAAGCAAATGAAAAATGAGACTGAAATAATGTGGAGACAAAAGCGACGCCCATATTTTTTGGCGCCAAATAAGACGCCCACATTATTTGGCACCTAAATGCTTTTGGCGCCAAAAATGACGCCACATCCGGAACGCCGACATTTTTGGCGCAAAATAACGTCAAAAATGACGCAACTTCCGGCGACACGTATGACGCCGGAAACGGAAAAGAATTTTTGCGCCAAAAAAGTCCGCGCCAAGAATGACACAATAAAATGAAGCATTTTCAGCCCCCGCGAGCCTAACAGCCCACAGGGAAAAAAGTCAAATTTTTGAGGTAAGAAAAAATATGATAATTTAAAGCATAATCCCAAATATGAAACTGACTGTCTGGAAATAAGGAAAGTTGAACATTCTGAGTCAAGGCAAATAAATGTTTGAATACATATATTTAGAACTTTATAAATAAAGTGCCCAACCATAGCTTAGAGTGTCACAGAAAATAAGACTTACTTACCCCAGGACACTCATCTACATGTTTGTAGAAAGCCAAACCAGTACTGAAACGAGAATCAGTAGAGGAAATGGTAAATATAAGAGTATATCGTCGATCTGAAAAGGGAGGTAAGAGATGAATCTCTACGACCGATAACAGAGAACCTTATGAAATAGACCCCGTAGAAGGAGATCACTGCATTCAATAGGCAATACTCTCCTCACATCCCTCTGACATTCACTGCACGCTGAGAGGAAAACCGGGCTCCAACTTGCTGCGGAGCGCATATCAACGTAGAATCTAGCACAAACTTACTTCACCACCTCCCTTGGAGGCAAAGTTTGTAAAACTGATTTGTGGGTGTGGTGAGGGGTGTATTTATAGGCATTTTAAGGTTTGGGAAACTTTGCCCCTCCTGGTAGGAATGTATATCCCATACGTCACTAGCTCATGGACTCTTGTTAATTACATGAAAGAAAGTTCCTGTGTGGAACGAAACGTACGTCGAGTGAGCACACACTGTGTGCAATATTCAGGTTCCTGTGAGGCCACTGGTAGTGTCTATATTAATATTTGTAACACTGAGTGGGCTGAGGATCGGTTCTATTTTTTAATTATTGACATTACATATCCGTTTCAGTAAGCACAATACAGCGTGCATAAGTGGGTTCCTGTGAGGCCACTGTTAGTGTTTGTATATATACATGCAGACGCTAACACTTTGTGGGCTGAGGACCTTATCCTGTTTATCATTAAGTGTGGTCTAATACCGCCTAAGGAGGACTGGGTTTATTACGACTAAGTGGTGCATCCACTGTGGAGGAGGAATTACCTATACCGGGGATCATCCTATACAGCACTACGTTACAACCCGTAGTTATCCAGCCCCAAGTCAACAACGCAGCGGATTGGCCCAGCGTAGTACACACCTCCTTTCTACTGAGTCGCGGAGTCTCCATCTTGGATCAAATGTGTTGCAAGCGGCACACACTACAGTCGGGGACAGCTTTGAATTGTTTGATACAAGGCTTGTATATATTATCAACATTGTGAGTGTTATTCTTGTTATTTTTTAATAATTAAAATTTACATTTTAATCTGCACTTAGATGCGGTGGGCGCTTCTTTTTTCTTTTGTGTATTTTCAGATTTTCAAAAGTTCGTGATGGGACTTTTTTAAGGAGCAGCCCGTATACAGAGGACTCTCAGAGAACTTTTAACCTGAACTTTTAATCAACATTTACTTTGGAACATTTTTTCAGTCACAATTCAGCTCAAGGAATTGTAAGACGTTTATGCTTGTTATTTGTATATCTCTGGCATATGCTTTATATGTACATTATAGTATATCTGTTGGATCATTGTATTTAAACTCAGTAGGCTTATAACTGGCATATTTACTATTTAAATTTATACACTTACACCCTGGGACATATAAGTTCCATACACAATAGGGCGGTTAGATTATAATTTATACTGTGGGCAGCGCCTGTATTAATTCCTTTTTTCTCTTTTTCAGACTATAAGTTGTTAACATCAATTATAGCTAGTAGACTACAACCGGTGCTCAAAGGTATCATACATGAGAACCAAGTAGGTTTCATGCAGGAGAGAAATCCAGTTAAGAATTTACGAAAAGACCATGATTATTCTGGACTATCTCTGGAATAAGTCACAAGAAAAGATCGGGAAAGGGTTGGATGCTGCTATATTATCCTTAAATGCAGAGAAAGCATTCGACTACATAAGTTGGAGTCACTTGTTCACGACAATAGAAAAATTTAGGTTTAGAGGTCATTTTAGTAATTTTATTCAGTCAATATACAGTAACCCAGTTTCCGCTCTTATTATAAACAATGCATCCACAGACTATATCTCTTTGTACAGAGGCACAAGGCAAGGCTGCCCATTATCCCCTCTTCTATTCAATATTTCACTCGAACCACTGGCCATTATGTTACGTGATCAATTAGACGGTATTAATATCGGGGAGCATAAGTTTATTCTCTCATTGTATGCAGATGATCTGCTGTTTTTTTAAAATAATTTAGAAGTCAACTTGCCGAAGCTCACATTAATTATGCAACTCTTTGGCTCAGTATCGGGCTATAAAATTAATTTCAGCAAATCCGAATTATTATGGATAATGAAACCAGTGAAAAGTAGCATGAAACATCCCTTTAAGGAAACCAAATATATAAATTATTTAGGTATAGTCTTGAGCAATAACCCACTGGAATGGTATGATATGAATATTCCAACTTGCCTGAAGGTAATGCAGAAACAATTAGATAGCTGGATTAACCTCCCAATCTCACTTATACCACGTATTATGTTAATAAAAACAATATTATTCCCTAAAATACTGTATCTTTTACAGAATATTCCTGTAATGCTTAAAAATAAGGATGTATTGAAATTCAATCAAATGTGTTCTAAGTTTATATGGAAAGGGGGGAAACAACGGATTGCTTTGATAAGGTTAATGAATGATAATATGGCAGCAGGGCTATCATTTCCCAATATTAAATACTATAACTGGGTCTCTCTACTTAAATATGCCATTGATTGGATCACCGGGAAATAATATGTTATTCTATATCAGTGTGAGTCTAGTATTATCGCCCCATTCAACCTGAATGCTTTGCTACATTGTCCAATCAGGAAATTGCCCTGCAATGTTGACAATCTAATGACCTTTAAGAACATTATTTGGGCATGGCAAAAATTTTGTGCTGAAATTCAGGTTAAAGGGACAGTCAACACCAGAATTTTTGTTGTTGAAAAATATAGATAATCCCTTTATTACCCATTCCCCAGTTTTGCAAAACAAACACTGTTATATTAATACACTTTTTACTTCTGTGACTAACTTGTATCTAAGCATCTTCTGACCGCCCCTAATCACATTACTTTTATTTATTATCTATTGACTTGCATTTTAGCCAATTAGTGCAGTGTCTGCCACTAGCCACGGGCGTGATCACAATGCTATCTATATGGCCTACATGAGCTTGCTCTCCCCTGCTGTGAAAATTAAATAAAATAGAGGCGGCCTTCAAGGGCTTAGAAATTATCATATGAGCCTTCCTAGGTTTAGCTTTCAACTAGAATACCAAGAGAACAAAGCAAAATTGTTGATAAAAGTAAATTGGAAAGTTGTTTAAAATTACATGCCCTATTTGAAAACTGAAAGTTTTTTTTGGACTTGACTGTCCCTTTAATACCAATGCAACCGAATTCTTAACAATTCAGGGAAACCCCGAATTTCAACCAGGATATGATTCTCAAGTTTTCCAGGGCTGGCGGGAGAGGGGTTTAAAATATGTCAAACAGTTACTGTTAGCAGATGGTGTAATTGACTCATTCTATTCCATTTGCTCTAAGTATGGAATACAAAGTAAAGATTTTTTCGATTACTTACAGATCCGACATTATCTATCAAATATTCAAAAAGAATTTAAACCAAATTGGTCTACGGGCCCACTAGCAGTAGGGATAAAAATATATCAAGCAGGAAGATTCTCAATCTCAACTTTTTATAAAATCTTGAATACTAATAGTAAATTAAAACAAATTACATACATACAGTTGACATGGTCAAAATATTTTTCAGATATAGATGTAATAGATATACAGGGAAGTCTTAAAGCAATTAACGACTCTTGGGTCCCCACAGCATCGTGTGAGTCTCATTTAAAAATGCTATATAATGTATATATCACCCCTAGCAAAATGTCGGTTTGGTCCAAGAATGTCCATTTATGCACAAGATGTAGCAAAGAGAGTGCAGATATACTGCACTGTCTGTGGCTATGCCCTAAGATATTTCAATTTTGGAGTAAAGTATCTTATTGGATTAAACAGATAGTTAATAAAAGAATGAGCACAGGCCCCCAAGATATTGTGTTTCTAGTTAGATATTCAGTGGGATGTAAGGAATATAAACTCATCAATACTTTACGGATTCTAGCCCGTAATCTTATTTTTAAAACTTGGAAAGCGGCACATGCACCCAAATTTTCAGAATTTAAGAAAGCAGTTATTATGCAAATAATAATGGAACAATATAATATACAAAATTCAAATATTGAACAGATACAGGTGTTTTTTCTCAAATGGGAGGGAGTAATTAAATCTCTCCCGAATAATATCCAAATTCAAGTGGTTAAACCAATGAGTAATTCTACTTTTGTTCTCCAAAATATTCTCGCAGGCTGCTTCCCCAGGGGGTGGTCAAGTGGCATTGATAATGTTGTGGGGATGACGGAGGGGAGAGAGGAAGAATAGAGAAGGTTTGTTTCTGTTTTTTTTTTTTTTTAATGTGTGGATGTTATGTAGACGGTATAATGGATGGTATGTATATGATAAGTATGGTATATTTCTTGTTTTCGTAATGCACTTCAATACAGATAACAGGTCAGGTTATTGGGAGGGTTCCCAAGTTTCTTTTTAGGGGGAATATTGTTTTTTATTATCTGGTCTAGGTATTTTACATTCGTCCTGTGGTTATTATGTATGCTATTATGTCCCGAATGAAATGTAACATTAAGATAAGACATGGATTGTTTTTTGTATTTATGATCCCAAGAAGGACTTGGTTTGGTTCTACTGTATGAGTATAAATGTTACAGTTATTCATTTTACTTGTTTTTGAACACCCGGAATGATTAATTTATTATAAATGTTACAAGAATTTTTGTTTAAGTTGTTTGAGCATTCGGAAATTAATAAAAAGTATATATAAAATTTTTTTTTACATTCTTTACAGTTCTGCCCTCTATCTCTCTTGAGTACAGAGTTTATACAATTCAAACAAGTAGCATATTGACGTGACATTTATTTGAAGACATTTATTTCAAGACAAGAAAAGAAAACCCCCTTCCCATATGGGGGCTCAACCTAGAAGAGACCTGTGTATATACCAGGGAACTATCCTGAAGGCTCACCCCCTGCTTCAGGAAATATAGGATTCGACCCGTAGGAAGAGGAAAAGGAAGTTTGATATGACACGCCCAGACAATTTGGACGGGAGCGGAGGGGGCAGGGAATGCAACCCACCTCACGAATCCTAGCGGAATTTAATTAAGTGTCCTATTGACCTGCTGTCTATTCTTACCTTCAATATACATAATCCAAGGTTCCCAGATCGAAAGAAACTGCTCTTTTTTACCTATTAAATCTGCAGAGGCACTACTCATCGCAGCCACACAGACAATTAGTGTTAGCATGTTCCCTATTGTGTATTCTAGAAGGGTGGAAATACAATCGAAAAGCTACCTTAATAAAATTTTCCTTTAGATGAGCACAGATTGAAAAAGAAGTACCAGACCTCAGTGTATCACACCATTTTTCTGCTGACCAATTAAAATTAAAGTCTGATTCCCATTTTAGCATAAACGGCAATTTACTTAATTTAGAAGGGATATTAAACTGAGTATATAAGTTAGAAATAACACCTCTTGTGCGTCCTGGAGCTAAATAAATACACTTTAGATATGAGCTAGTAGTTGGTCTATTATTGCCCATAACTTTATTTACTCCACCCCTCAGTTGGAGATAATGAAACCAGTTAGATCGCTCCTGCCTATTGAGTTCAGCATATTTATTAAAGGTAAGCAGTTTAGTACCTATCAGAGCGTCTGAAATACAATATAAACCTTTATTTGCCCACTTCTCCTGCCTTTGAACCCTTCTGGATCAAGGAGTATTTGGCTGTCAGGGATTCCCACAATGCCAAGGTATGTAAAATGGTGACAAATGATCTCCAGTTGGGAGGTCTATCAATTTTTGCAGTCCAGAGCAGATTATAAATGGGATATATCATCATCATATCTGATTCAATTTGGACCCATTGAATCCTATCTAATTGATTATGCCACAAGGAGGACTGAGCTGTTCTGGCCGCGTAGAAGTAAACAGTTAAATCTGGGAGCCCCATCCCTCCTCCCGTCTTATGTCGAGTGAGAATTTTTTAATTAACTCTAGCCCTTTGATATTTCCAAATAAATGCTATCAAGTCCATTTGGACTTTCTGTAGAATTGAAATGGGAACATTCATGGGTAATGAGCGAAACAGATATAAAATCTTGGGCAGAACTGTCATCTTAACTGTAGTCAATCTACCATAGAGGGAAATGTTAAGCTTACTCCATTTAGATATCACATTTTTAATTTGTGTAAATAGGGGTGAGTAGTTCAGTTTATATAAGAGATCTAAGTTGCTAGGGATAGTGATGCCCAGATATCTCATACCCTTATCTGCCCATTTGAAGTCGAAATTCAGCGGCAAAAGTTTTTTAGTGTGTTCCTGGAGATTTATGCTAATTGCCTCACATTTATCATTGTTTATCTTGTAACATTATATGTTGGCAAACTTATTGATAGTTGAATATATCAGGGGGAGAGAGATCATAGGTTTGGTGACTGAAAGAATAACATCATCCGCAAATAACAATTTATGTAAGAACTTACCTGATAAATTCATTTCTTTCATATTAGCAAGAGTCCATGAGCTAGTGACGTATGGGATATACATTCCTACCAGGAGGGGCAAAGTTTCCTAAACCTCAAAATGCCTATAAATACACCCCTCACCACACCCACAACTCAGTTTAACGAATAGCCAAGAAGTGGGGTGATAAGAAAGGAGCGAAAGCATCAAATAAGGAATTGGAATAATTGTGCTTTATACAAAAAAATCATAACCACCATAAAAAGGGTGGGCCTCATGGACTCTTGCTAATATGAAAGAAATGAATTTATCAGGTAAGTTCTTACATAAATTATGTTTTCTTTCATGTAATTAGCAAGAGTCCATGAGCTAGTGACGTATGGGATAATAAATACCCAAGATGTGGAACTTCCACGCAAGAGTCACTAGAGAGGGAGGGATAAAATAAAGACAGCCAATTCCGCTGAAAAATTAATCCACTACCCCAATCAAAAAAGTTTCAATTTTTATAATGAAAAAAACTGAAATTATAAGCAGAAGAATCAAACTGAAACAGCTGCCTGAAGTACCATTCTACCAAAACTGCTTCTAAAGAAGAGAAAACATCAAAATGGTAGAACATAGTAAAAGTATGCAAAGAAGACCAAGTCATTGCTTTGCAAATCTGATCAACAGAAGCTTCATTCTTAAAAAGCCCAGGAAGTAGAAACTTACCTAGTAGAATGAGCCGTAATCCTCCGAGGCGGGAATCCACCCGACTCCAAATAAGTATGATGATTCAAAAGTTTAAGCAAGATGCCAAAATAAATTGCAGAATCCTTTTGACCTTCCTAAAACCAGAAAATATAACAAATAGACTAGCAGTCTATCTGAAATCTGAATAGCTTCAACATAGAATTTCAAAAACTCTTACCATATTCAAAGAAAGTAAGAATCTCACCAAAGAAGTCTTAGGAAAACAATAAGTCCTCCCTAATGTTGTTAGAATTTACAACTTTAGGTAAGAATTGAAATGAGGACAGCAAAAACCACCTTATCCTGATGCAAAAATCAGAAAAAAGAGATTCACAAGAAAGAACAGATAATTCAAAAAATGTTCTAGCTGAAGAGATGTCCAAAATGAACAATACTTACCATGAAAGTAATTAATGTCCAGAGCAAACATATACTCAAATAGAAGAGCCTGAAAAGCCTTCAGAACCAAATTAAGACTCCAAGGAGGAGAAATTGGCTTAATGACAGGTTTGATACGAATCAAAACCAAAAATGATGAATATCAGGAAGTAATACTGCCCTATCCTGTTGAAAAAATCAGAAAAGGATATTCACAAAAAAGAGCAGATAACTCAAAAACTCTTCTAGCAGAAGAAATAACCAAAGGAACAATACTTTTCCATGAAAGTAATTTAATGTACAGAAAATGCATAGTTTCAAACGGAGGAGCCTGTAAAGCCCTCAGCACCAAATTGAAACTCCAAAGAGGAGAGATTGAATTAATGACAGGCTTGATACGGACCAAAGCCTGTACAAAACAATGAATATCAGGATGATTAGCAATCTTTCTGTGAAAAAAGAACAGAAAGAGTAGAGATTTGTCCTATCAAAGAACTGAAGACAAAACCTTATCCAAACCAACCTGAAAAAATTATAAAATTCTATGAATTTTAAAAGAATGCCAAGAAAAGTAGGTCTTCCAGACTCAATAACAAATCTTTCTAGAGACAGATTTACGAGCCTGAAACATAGTATTAATCAATGAGTCAGAGAAACCTCTATGACTAAAAATCAATCGTTCAATCTCCATCCCTTCAAATTTAATGATTTGAGATCCTGATGGAAAAAAATGGGCCTTGAGAAAGAAGGTCTGGTTTAAACGGAAGTGTCCAAGGTTGCCAACTGGCCATCCGAATGAGATCCGCATACCAAAACCTGAGAGGCCATGCTGGAGCCACCAGCAGAACAAAAAAATACTCCATAAGAATTTTGGAAATCACTTTGGAAGAAGAACTAGAGGCGGAAAGAAATAGGCAAAAAGATAATTCCAAAGAAATTTCAATGTATATACTACTTCCGCCTGAATAGGCCCCTGGGAAGTTCTTTATTCAGATGAGATGCCAACAGATCTATTTCTAGAAATGCTCACATCTGAAAAATTGAAAAACATATCTGGGTATGAGAGACCATTCTCCCGGATATAAAGCTTGATTAACAGAGATAATCCACTTCCCAAATATCTATACCTGGGAAAAAAAACACAGAATTTAGATAGGAGCGGGATTTAGCCCAAGCTAATATCCGAGACACTTCTGTCACAGCCTAAGGACTGATAGTCCCACCCTGATGATTGACATACACCATAGTAGTGATATTGTCTGAAAACAAAAAACGTCTCTTCTTCAAAAAGAAACTAACTGAAAAACTCTGAGAATGCACAGAGTTCTAAAATATCAAATGGTAATCTCGCCTCCTGAGATTTCCAAACCCCTTGTGCTGACAGAGATCCTCAGACAGCCTCCCAACCAAAAAGACTCACATCTGTAAAGATCATGGCCCAGGTTGAAAGAAACAAAGAGACCTGTAGAACTAAATGATGGTGATCTTAACCACCAAATCAAGATAGATAAATAATATTAGGATTTGAAGATTTAAAATGTAAAATCCTAGAATCCCTGCACCATAATTCAGCATAAAAAACTGGAAGAGGTTATCTCTATTGAAAATGAGCAAAGGGAATTGAATCCAATGTTGTGGCCATAAGACCTAAAACTTCTATGCATATATAGCAATTGAAGGAAATAATAGAGACTAAAGGTACCGACAGACGGAACCCAATAAAATTGTCCCTTGTCTAATAGAGACAAAGACAGTGACACAAACTATCTGGAAACCTAAAAAAAGGTGACCCTTGTGTGAGGAATCAAGAGCTTTTGAAAAAAAGATCCTCTAACTATGTCCTGAAGGAACAAAGTTGAATCATATGAGATTCCCCAGCCTCAGAAAATAATCTGAATGAAAACAGAAAATGAAGATATGCATTTATTGTATCTAATGAAAACAAATAATGCCATCACTGACCAACAAAAGGCAGAATAGACCATTTTTTACATGATACATTTATATAACAAAAAGATTTTCTATCTTTGGAACAATGAATAGGTTTGAATAAAACCCCAAAACCCAGTTCCTAAAAATGGAACTGGAAGAAATACCCCAGAAGATTCCAGGTCTGAGCAGCACTTGAGCCCCAACGGGTGATCAGCCGCGCTTCAACATTATCCCAAAATATATAGGACCAAAACACACTAAAAGTGTTAGCCTTACTGGAATAGCTGGAATATCAAAGAGAAAAAAGACTTCTCACAGACGGTTTTACTCTGAACTTTATTCTGTATCCAAAATCAAAGAAATTTGCAAAACAACAAATTTCAAAAAAATGAATGAAAAAAATTTCCAATTAAAAACATGTTACTTGGGAATTTGTTCCTTAATAAGAACAACCAAACTAATATAAGCTTAAAGTTTAATCTTGGAACTCAATCTTGAAGCCCAGAGTAACAGTTAAGAATTGAATCCAATTATAAACCAAATAAATGATTATCTTAGAAAAAAAAGAAATATGGATTTTTTAGAAATCACAAAATTCTTCTAGCTAAAACAGCTAAAGATATAGAATAAACCTCATTTGCAAAAATATTCAATAAAATGAGGACACAAATGAAAAATATTAGCATGATAACCCAGTTAAAGGACCAGTCAACACACTGGACTTACATAATCAACAAAAGCAAAACAACAAGACAAATGCAACAGCACTTAGTCTAGTAGATTTTGTCCTTAACAATGCTAAAATAAATCATAATCTGATACTTGATTTTAAAGTAAACAGAAAAAATGAAGCAATTGCAACATCATTCAAATAAATCGCAGGTCCAAGAAAAGTACCTGAAAATAAATAATTTTCCTTAAATAAGATACAACCATTTAAAGGAAAAATAAATACTATTTTGCTATAGAAACAATAGCATAATTAGCAGAAGTAGAGATAGCCCCATTAAATTGGAGAACCTTCAAAATTGAAATGAACTGCCGGCAAAGAATATAGTTTAAAACCTTTAAAGAAGGAATAAAAGAAAATTCTCAGCCTATTCCATTCCCTAGTATAAGGACCTGGAAAAAACCTCTGAAAATACAGAAGAATAAATAAGCAGAAATAAAATGTTAGTTAGTCTTGAAAGAACTAATTACCTTAATATCCAAAATAATCAACACCTTTTCAACAAAGAACAAATGTACTTTAAAAATAAAAAAGTGGATTTGTTAGTGTCAATATCTGATGAAGAAAATTCTGAATGAGAAAAAAACATCAGAGAAGGATAAATCATTATGATGTTGGTCATTTGAAACTTCAATAATTAAAAAAGAAGTTTGAAAAAGACCTAATAATTTTATTAGAAGGCACGATGTCAGACAAAGCCTTTAAAATAGAATCAGAAAAATATTCTTATAAATCTTCTAAGTAATTCATGTACATAAGATGTAAAAAGAATAGCAAATATATAAATCATAAATACTAACGGATTCTGCATGTAAAAGTTTATCATGATAACTTATTACAAACCATAGCCAAAGAAAAACATTCATAACATTTAAAATAAATGAACTTAGCTTTGGTAGGACTGAACTCAGTCAACAGGAATCCCTTAGAACGTTTTTGAAACAGGAACAGTGAAATCTTGCAATATGTAATAGAAAAAAACAATATTTAAAGCAAAATTATCAAATTCCTTAAATGCCAGTTTCAGGAATGGGAAAAGAATGCAAAATAATAAACTTCTAAAAACCAGAAGCAATAAAAAAAGTGAGGTTTAAATAATGTGAGGAAAAAATGGAACAAATACGCCCACGTTTTTTGGCGCCAAATACAACACCCATATTTTTGGCGCCAAGTATGACGCCACATCCTCTGATGCCGAAACCGACGCCCACATTTTTTGGCGGGAAAAAAATGTCTGAATACACATGCGTCAAAAAATGACGTTACAGAAAACAACTTCCGGCGTCAACTACAGCGCCGGAAATGACAAAAATGTTTGCGCCAAAAAAGTCTGCGCCAAAAATGACGCAATAAAAAGAAACATTTTCTGCCCCCGTGAGCCTAAAAGCACGCAGGGAAAATGGTCAATTGAAAATTTTCAAGGTAATGAAAAATAAATTGAATTAAAATGCATTATCCAAAATAATGAAACTGACAGTCTGAATTATAAAGGAATACTGATTATCCTGAATCATGGCAAATATAAGTTTAAAGACATATATTTAGAACTTTACATATAAAGTGCCCAACCATAGCTTAGAGTGTCACAAGAAATAAGATTTTACTTACCCCAGGACACTCATCTACATATAGTAGATAGCCAAACCAGTACTGAAACGAGAATCAGTAGAGGTAATGGTATATAAGAGTATATCGTCGATCTGAAAAGGGAGGTAAGAGATGAATCTCTATGACCGATAACAGAGAACCTATGAAATAGATCCTGTAGAAGGAGACCATGGTATACAAATAGGCAATACTCTCTTCACATCCCTCTGACATTCACTGCACTCTGAGAGGAAAACCGGGCTCCAGCCTGCTGCGAAGCGCATATCAACGAAGAATCTAGTACAAACTTACTTCACCACCTCCACGGGAGGCAAAGTTTGTAAAACTGAATTGTGGGTGTGGTGAGAGGTGTATTTATAGGCATTTTGAGGTTTGGGAAACTTTGCCCCTCCTGGTAGGAATGTATATCCCATACGTCACTAGCTCATGTACTCTTGCTAATTACATGAAAGAAAGGCTAATTTTATGCTCCCGAGTATGTATTCTAATTCCAGAGATGTCTACATTTTGCCTAATACTAGCTTCTAGAGGCTCAATACATAGGGCGAACAATAGTGGTGATAACGGACATCCCTGTCTAGTTCCGTTAAGGATTTTTATGGGCATAGATTTATAGCCCGCTATTTTGATGAATGCAGATGGACTAGAGTAGATTGAGGAAATTGCTGCACAAAAATTACTCACAAATCCCATAGTTTTCAACACTAAGTCTAGATAACCCCAGCTTACTCGGTCAAATGCCTTCTCTGCGTCCAATGAAAGAAACAGAGAAGGCACATTTTGCTTTGAGGAATAGTCTATCAGGTCTATAATGTTTTGTACATTATCAGGGGCCGCTCTGTTATGAATAAATCCCACCTAATCCGGATGGACAAGTTTCGGCAGTATATCATTCAGCCTAGTGGCTAAAATCTTGGTAAATAGCTTGATGTCCAGATTAATTAAAGAGATGGGCCTATAATTTTTACAGTGTTGTTTGCTTTTACCAGGCTTTGGCAGCACTGATATACGGGCCTCTAAGAGTTCTGGGGGGACATCTCCTCCCTCCAGGATATGATTAAATATGGTAGCTAGAATGGGGCTAATATCTTGTAAAAGAGATTTATAAAATATGTCGGAGTATCTATCCGGACCAGGCGCCTTGCCAGTCTTTTGATCGCGGATTGCCTGTTTCACTTCCTAAATAGTTATGTATGAATTTAGTTTGTCCAGATCCTCTATAGCAATTTTAGGTAAGTTACATTGTTGTAAAAAGTCAGCTGTCTCTCTGTCTAGCTGGGAGGGATTATTGTGAGTGGGGAGAGCATATAACTTTTGGTAGTAATGAGCAAGTGTGTCCGCAATGACCTAGGGATGGTTAGAAACCTGCCCATCCGGCTTCTGGATTTGTGGCACTGATGTTACTCTAGATATTTCCTTCAGTTTATGAGCTAGCATTTTATCAGGTTTAGCCTGTATGAAGTATTGAGTATCGACAAGTTTTAAAGACCTAGCCGCCTCAATTGTTAGCTTGTCAAGAGAATATTTTTTATTGTTTAATAATCTAAGTGTCCCTCCATCATGTGTTATTTGGTGTTGAGACTGAAGATGTGTGATCTCCTGTTTAAGTTGCTGAACTTGTTGTAAATAGTTCCTATTCTGCTTATTAGATTCTTTTATCAGGATACCCCTTGTAAATGCCTTAAGTTCCCCCCAAATATGCATGGGGTTGGACACAGAGTTGTGGTTTGTCTGCTACTTATGTCTGTAAAGTCTGCGTGAATAGTTTGTCCCTAAATAATGTTGGAATTAGTGTCCAACTCCTACCTCTAGAGGGGTCAATTAAGCCTGAATATTTTGTCAACACAATGTTATGATCAGACCAAGTTGCAAGTATAATATCTGAAGCCATTATCAATGGGGACATTATCTGACTAACTAGGATATAGTCTATCCTAGAGTATACATTATGGAATGTAGAGTAAAATGTATAGTCTCTGACTTTTGGGTTCTGGTATCTCCAGCTGTCAACTAAATTATGGTCCAGGATAAAATCATACATGAGTTTTTTGAAGTTTCGGGAAGGTACTGTTTGCAAGCAAGACCAATGATTTATCTACCTCTGTATTGACTATCAAATTAAAATCATCCCCTATGATTAAACGAGATTTTCTCTATGTAGTTAATAATTTCCCTATCTTGGATAGGAAAAGGGTTTGAGAATCGTTAGGGGCATATATGTTACCTATTATTACGTGTGTATCATGGATTCTACCTTTGACAATAATATATAGTCCGGCCTTATCCACTAGTAATTCATCTTTCTTAAAATTTAGATTGGAATGGATCAGTATTGATACCCCACACTTCTTAGATTGGCAAATGGCGTGAAATTGTGTTAGATAACTTCTGTCCCAATACTTAGGGGTTTTTACTTTTGTAAAATGGGTTTCCTGCATTAAAACTATATGGGTATTCAAAATTTATAAACATCTATTGCCTTGAGTCTCTTAACATTGGAATGCATCCCTCTAACATTGTGTGAAACTACATTTATCAACATCTTTTAAATATAGATGAGGTACTCAAATAAAACAGACATTTAAACTTACCCAATTCTAGCAGGCTGTGCCCTCACCCCTGCATCAACACAGAACACTCGACCATGTACTCGCTTATATAGAGTTCACATATTGTTGATATGGAAAAACAATTAACAATCGTTAATTAAGAATAACAAATAACCTTAACAATAAAACAGGCAACAAGCGACCGTACTCGGTCAAAACCCAGCTAAACATAAAGAAACTGGCATATTTAGTAACAGGGTTCAGATCCGGCAATCCGGAAGACTTCCTAAACTTCCAATTTCAAAGCAAGCCGAGCGAGTCACTCAGTCCCATTGACTGGGAAACAGTTAATACTACATATAAAACTGGAACTTCACCAACATGGCTCAAGTTGGGCTCTCTGATCCTTGGCTACACCTTTGTGCCTTTCCGTTTTTGTGGACTTGTGTCCAGGTACCGTTGTGGTTTAGGAGAGTGATCTGCTGATGGTGTTGTTTTATCAATGTGAAGCTTATTCAGGATAGACTGCCCCTCCTACACTGTAACACAGGAAAAGGAGGTTTTGTCCACCATGAAGGACAATCGAAAAGGAAACCCCCTCTATATTTTATCTGAGCTTTGGAAAGTGCCAATACAATTGGTTTAAATTCTCTCCTCTTCTTTAAAGTGATGGATAAGAGATCAGCAAATAGTTGGATCTTGTGCCCCTCAAAAATTATTTCTGGAACTCCTCTAACAGCCTGCATAATTCTGTCTTTAATATGGTAGTAATGGAGTTTTGTTATAACATCTCTGGAGGCCCCAGGGTTTGGTGGTTTGGTCAGAGCTCGGTGTACTCTATCCATCAGGAAGTGTGAGGTATCTTCTTCAGGTAGTAATTGCTGGAAAATCTGTGTTATGACATCTGAGAGATTATTATATTTTTCAGGTAAATTACGTATGCGAATATTAGATCTTCTGGATCTGTTTTCCAGATCTTCAAGATGTTCCTCTAATTTCTGGATCTGGGCTTGTTGCGAGTCCACAGTAGCTTGTAATTCTGAAATCTCTTCGGACATCTCAACCACTTTATCTTCTAATGATGAAGTGCTCTCACCGATGTCTGAGATATCTTGTTTCAGTTCCAAGAGGGCTGCTCTCATTTCTTCATGAAACATTTGTTTTATTTGCTTTAGAAGTGCCTCGTTTGAGGCAGACGTTTTAGAGGAAGATGGAGAATGAGTTCAAGTATCCTCTTCTTGTTCCACATATTGCAAGGATTCCAGCAAAGCTTGTTTCTTCTTCTGTTGCGACTTTGACAAGCATTCCTTGACTGATTGCGTACGGCTCTTCATAATGTGGCTGAAGTTAGTGATGAAATGTATAGGGGACTATGCGTTAAGCTATGTGGAGCCTGGAATCCAAGTGTATAGCGTCCTTCTCTGAAACAAGAACACTTTGGCACCTATATAGTAGTTGAGATGACCAATAGCTCTTACAGGCCCACCTTTGCCTTGTGTGTTATTCGGTCGTGCTTCCATATGTTAAGTCATTTGGGCTTATATCATATCCTCCTTGATCGACATTTGAAGAAGAAAATGATAGGGTGGGGTGGATTGAGGCTTGCTATGTACACCTCTCATGTACTCCTTGTTACCATAAAGTCTCTAGGCTAAAGGAAGAGAGGGAAGCGAGTGATAATAGCCCCTATAAATACTGCACCACCCTATCAATAGGTCATTTGCTAATTAATGATCATGTAGAACAAGACTTGTTGTTGACACTGTTCCTGAATGCGTCTGAGATCTGAACAGCACTCAACTCCTCAGGGAATGTTGTCCTCACAGGATGATCACGGGAAGGGAACCTAGGATATGACCCGCCAGCACATGGACTGGCAGGAAAAGGGAGAGGAGAGAATGCTATTCCCAGCAGCTTTTACTTCCTAGCATTCAAATGCCTTTTGTGCAACCTCAATGTATCTAAAGGTCCGGCTTGAAAATGGTGATTCGCGCCAACTCACTTTCACTGATCTAATTCTTTGCGGTGATAGATGTGACCACTCCTGCAAGCCTCTGTAGGTGAACAGGCTGCCCGATGTACTGGGCCTTTTGCTGAACGGCTTGAATCTGTGCTGTGGGTGACTAGATGGCTCTCACCCACCCAGTTCAACCTCCAGATTCCCAGCAGTTTAACAGCCAGGTTCACCTCTCTTATCATATAGGGCACCTCCAGATCTATTTGACTATCCAACCGGGGGAAGATGGTTATCTCCTTAGATGCGTGCGACTCCTGTAGTAGGCCGTAGCCACGGTCTTTCCTAAAGCTGTACCGGAGGTGCGTGATAGGTAAAGTCTATGAGATGCTGTACAAAGTGATCGATTGTCTCTGGCTCCTCAGAGGTCACCTGGACTGATAGTTTTAGGTTTTAGGTTAGTTTTTAACAAATTTCTAGCAAATTTCTGCAGAGCTCAAATATATTGTGACTGCTCTTAGCCGCAGTTGGCTCCGCCTCCAATACTGCGGTATTTAAATCGTTTAGTATAGGTGGCAGTTTCAACAGGCTAAAGCAGCTATTTCAGACCAAATTATATAAAACGTCTATTTGCAAACATTTTAATACACTTTAGTAGTTAAAATTGATTTTATATTTAGAACCATGGACAGCACTTGTTTATTAGTGCTGTCCAATCAGCAAGGACAACCTAGGTTATTCACAAAAATGGGCCGGCATCTATACTTACATTCTTGCTTTTCAAATAAACATACCAGGAGAATGAAAAAAAAATTGATAATAGGAGTAAATTAGAAAGTTGGTTAAAATTGCATGCTCTATCTGAATAATGAAAGAAAAAAATTGGGTTCAGTGTCCCTTTAACTGCTGTTCTGTCAAATACATGATAGAAAATGTTTGAGCAATATATCTCTTTAAGTGGGGAAATTATTCATCAGCTGCTGCTGATTATTTGATATTGTGAACTAAAGTTTTCTTGAATACACTTTAGGAAGAATATATATATATATATATATATATATATATATATATATATATATATATATATATATAGATAGAGAGCACTCTCACTTTCAAAATCCTGATGCCAGGGTGCCAGCAGGTAAATATACACGGTGAAGGAAGGCACTCACTGGTCTTTTCATCAAAAAAACTTTATTAAGCGTGACGTTTCGGGGACACACTCCCCTTCCTCAGACGGTCTGAGGAAGGGGAGTGTGTCCCCGAAACGTCACACTTAATAAAGTTTTTTTGATGAAAAGACCAGTGAGTGCCTTCCTTCACCGTGTATATATATATATATATATATATATATATATAACATAATTTATGTAAGAACTTACCTGATAAATTCATTTCTTTCATATTAGCAAGAGTCCATGAGCTAGTGACGTATGGGATATACATTCCTACCAGGAGGGGCAAAGTTTCCCAAACCTCAAATGCCTATAAATACACCCCTCACCACACCCACAAATCAGTTTAACGCATAGCCAAGAAGTGGGGTGATAAGACAAAAGTGCGAAAGCATAAAAAATAAGGAATTGGAATAATTGTGCTTTATACAAAAAAATCATAACCACCACAAAAAAGGGTGGGCCTCATGGACTCTTGCTAATATGAAAGAAATGAATTTATCCGGTAAGTTCTTACATAAATTATGTTTTCTTTCATGTAATTAGCAAGAGTCCATGAGCTAGTGACGTATGGGATAATGACTACCCAAGATGTGGATCTTCCACGCAAGAGTCACTAGAGAGGGAGGGATAAAATAAAGACAGCCAATTCCGCTGAAAATAATCCACACCCAAAATAAAGTTTAAATCTTATAATGAAAAAAACTGAAATTATAAGCAGAAGAATCAAACTGAAACAGCTGCCTGAAGTACTTTTCTACCAAAAACTGCTTCAGAAGAAGAAAACACATCAAAATGGTAGAATTTAGTAAAAGTATGCAAAGAAGACCAAGTTGCTGCTTTGCAAATCTGATCAACCGAAGCTTCATTCCTAAACGCCCAGGAAGTAGAAACTGACCTAGTAGAATGAGCTGTAATCCTTTGAGGTGGAGTTTTACCCGACTCGACATAAGCATGATGAATTAAAGATTTCAACCAAGATGCCAAAGAAATGGCAGAGACCTTCTGACCTTTCCTAGAACCGGAAAAGATAACAAATAGACTAGAAGTCTTTCGGAAATTCTTAGTAGCTTCAACATAATATTTCAAAGCTCTAACTACATCCAAAGAATGCAATGATCTCTCCTTAGAATTCTTAGGATTAGGACATAATGAAGGATTTCTCTACTAATGTTGTTAGAATTCACAATCTTAGGTAAATATTTCAAAGAAGTTCGCAACACCGCCTTATCCTGATGAAAAATCAGAAAAGGAGACTCACAAGAAAGAGCAGATAATTCAGAAACTCTTCTAGCAGAAGAGATGGCCAAAATAAACAAAACTTTCCAAGAAAGTAATTTAATGTCCAGTGAATGCATAGGTTCAAACGGAGGAGCTTGAAGAGCCCCCAGAACCAAATTCAAACTCCAAGGAGGAGAAATTGACTTAATAACAAGTTTTATACGAACCAAAGCTTGTACAAAACAATAAAAATCAGGAAAACTAGCAATCTTTCTGTGAAAAAGAACAGAAAGAGCAAAGATTTGTCCTCTTAATGAACTTGCAGACAAAACTTATCCAAACCATCCTGAAGAAACTGTAAAATTCTAGGAATTCTAAAAGAATGCCAAGAAAAAAAGATGATTAAAAACACCAAAAAATGCAAGTCTTCCAGACTCGATAATATATCATCCTAGATACAGATTTACGAGCCTGCAACATAGTATTAATTACGTAGTCAGAGAAACCTCTATGACTGAGAATCAAGCGTTCAATCTCCATACCTTCAAATTTAAGGATTTGAGATCCTGATGGAAAAAAAGGACCTTGTGATAGAAGGTCTGGTCTTAACGGAAGAGTCCACGGATGGCAAGGAGCCATCCAGACAAGATCCGCATACCAAAACCTGTGAGGCCATGCTGGAGCCACCAGCAGAATAAACGAACGCTCCTTTAGAATTTTGGAAATCACTCTTGAAAGAAGAACTAGAGGCGGAAAGATATAGCAGGATGATATTTCCAAGGAAGTGACAATGCATCCACTGCTTCCGCCTGAGGATTCCTGGATCTGAACAGATACCTGGGAAGCTTCATGTTTAGATGAGAAGCCATCAGATCTATTTCTGGAAGTCCCCATATTTGAACAATCTGAAGAAATACCTCTGGGTGAAGAGACCATTCGCCCGGATGTAGCATTTGGCGACTGAGATAATCCGCTTCCCAATTGTCTATACCTGGGATATGAACCGCAGAAATTAGACAGGAGCTGGATTTCGCCCATACAAGTATTTGAGATACTTCCTTTATAGCCAGAGGACTGTGAGTCCCTCTTGATGATTGACATATGCCACATTTGTGACATTGTCCGTCTGGAAACAAATGAACGACTCTCTCTTTAGAAGAGGCCACGACTGAAGAGCTCTGAAAATTGCACGGAGTTCCAAAATGTTGATTGGAAATCTCTCCTCCTGAGATTCCCAAACCCCTTGTGCTGTCAGAAACCCCCATACAGCTCCCCAACCTGTCAGACTTGCATCTGTTGAGATCACAGTCCAGGTTGGAAGAACAAAAGAAGCCCCCTGAACTAAACGATGGTGGTCTGTACCACGTCAGAGGGTGTCGAACAATCGGTTTTAAAGATATTAAATGAGATATCTTTGTATAATCCCTGCACCACTGGTTCAGCATACAGAGCTGAAGAGGTTGCATGTGAAAATGAGCAAAGGGGAACACGTCCAATGCAGCAGTCATAAGAACCTAGAATTTCCATGCATAAGGCTACCGAAGGGAATGATTGAGACTGAAGGTTTCGATAAGCTGAAACCAATTTCAGACGTCTCTTGTCCGACAGAGACAGAGTCATGGACACTGAATCTATCTGGAAACCTAAAAAAAGGTTACTCTTGTCTGAGGAATCAACAAACTTTTTGGTTAATTGATCCTCCAACCATGTTCTTGAAGAAACAACACTCATAAAAAGCTGGAAAGGATCTTTCCATTGAAAATGAGCAAAGGGAATTGAATCCAATGCTGTTAAAACTTCTATGCATATATAGCAACTGAAGGAAATAATAGAGACTAAAGGTACCGACAGACGGAACCCAATACAAATTGTCCCTTGTCTGATAGAGACAAAGACAGAGACATAAACCATCTGGAAAACTAAAAAAGGCGACCCTTGCGTGAGGAATCAAGAGCTTTTGAAAAAAAAATCCTCTAACTATGTCCTGAAGAGCAAAGTGAATCATATAAGATTCCGCATCCTCAGGAAATAATCTGAATGAAAACAGAAAAATGAAAATATGCATTTATTGTATCTAATGAAAACAAATAATGCTATCAATGACCATAAAAAGGCAAAATAGTTTGAATAAAACTCCAAACCCGGTTCCTAAAAAAAGGAACTGGAAGAAATACCCCAGAAGATTCTAGGTCTGAGCAGCGCTTGAACCCCATGGGTGCCCAGCCATGCTTCAACAGTACCCAAAATATATAGGACAGAAACACACTTAAAGAAAGTGTTAGCCTTACTGGAATAAAATCAAAGAAATTTCAAAGAAGTCTTAACCTGCCCCTTACCAGCCAAGCTGGAATACGGCATGTACATCGCAATATTAGGGAGCTGATTTCGAACTGAAAAATTTCCAATAATAAACATGTTACTTGGGAAAGAACTCAGGAATTCGTTCCTTAATAAGAACAACCAAACTAGTAAAAGCTGATTATCTTAGAACAAAAGAAATATGGATTTTCTTTTTTTTTTTTTTTTTTAAATCACAAAATTCTTCTAGCTAAAATAGCTAAAGACATAGATTAACCCTCATTTGCAAAAATATTCAATAAAATGAAGACACAAATGTAAACATTAGCATGATAGTCCAGTTTAAAGGACCAGTCAAAACAGAGGACAAAATGCAAAACAACAAGACAAATGCAACAGCACCTAGTCTAGTAAATATTGTCCCTTTAACAATGCTAAAATAAATCATAATCTGATACTTGATCTTAAAGTAAACAGAAAAAATGAAGCAACTGCAATATCACAGGACCAAGAAAAGTACCTGAAACTAAATAATTTTCCATGAATAAGATACAACTATATAAAGGAAAATAAATACTATTTTGCTATAGAAACAATAGCATAATTAGTAGGAGTAGAGATAGCCCCAATAAATTGGAGAACCCTCCAAATTGAATTTAACTGCTGGCAAAGAATATAGTTTAAAACCTTTGAAGAAGGAATAAAAGAAAATTCTCAGCCTATTCCATTCCCTAGTATGGGGAATTGGAAAGAAAACCTCTGAAATCACAGAAGAATAAAAAGGCAGAAATAGTGTCAGCTAGTCTTAAAGAACTAGTTACCTTAATATCCAAAATAATCAACACCTCTTCAACAAAGAACAAATGTACTTTAATAAAAAAATTATAAAAAAGTAGATTTGTTAGTGTCAATATCTGATGAAGAGAATTTCTGAAAGAGAAAAAAACATCATCAGAGAAGGATAAAACAGTATGTTGTTGGTCATTTGAAACTTCAATAAAAAAAAAGAAGTGAAAAAAGACCTAAAATTGTATTAGAAGGCACGAAGTCAGACAAAGCCTTAATCAGAAAAATATTTCTTATAAATCTTCTAAACATTTCTTGTACTTAAGAATGGAAATGTATAAAGCATAAATACTAATGGAAACTGCATGTAAAAGTATATCACAATAACTTATTACAAACCATAGCTAAAGATAAACATTTATAACATTTAAAATAAATGAACTTAGCTTTTGTAGAACTGAAACTCAGTTAAGCATTTTTCCAGAAGTGGCTTCTGACTCAGAGTCAATCGGAGACATCTTGCAATATGTAATAGAAAAAACAACATATAAAGCAAAATTGATCAAATTCCTTAAATGACAGTTTCAGGAATGGGAAAAAAATGCCAATGAACAAGCTTCTAGCAACCAGAAGCAATAAACAATGAGACTGATATTGTGGAGACAACAATGACGCTCAAAATTTTAGCGCCAAAAAAGCCGCCCACATTTTGGCGCAAAAAAACGTCAAAAAAATGACGCAACTTCCGGCGACACGTATGACGCCGGAAATGACAAGAAAATTTTAAGGTAAGAAAAAATTGATTGATTCATATGCATTATCCCAAATATGAAACTGACTGTCTGAAATAAGGAACGTTGAATATCCTGAGTCAAGGCAAATAAATGTTTAAACACATATATTTAGAACTTTATATAAAAGTGCCCAACCATAGCTTAGAGTGTCACAAAATAAGACTTACTTACCCCAGGACACTCATCTACAAGTAGTAGAAAGCCAAACCAGTACTGAAACGAGAATCAGTAGAGGTAATGGTATATATAAGAGTATATCGTCGATCTGAAAAGGGAGGTAAGAGATGAATCTCTATGACCGATAACAGAGAACCTATGAAATAGACCCCGTAGAAGGAGATCATTGAATTCAAATAGGCAATACTCTCTTCACATCCCTCTGACATTCACTGCACGCTGAGAGGAAAATCGGGCTCCAGCATGCTGCGAAGCGCATATCAACGTAGAATCTAGCACAAACTTACTTCACCACCTCCACGGGAGGCAAAGTTTGTAAAACTGATTTGTGGGTGTGGTGAGGGGTGTATTTATAGGCATTTGAGGTTTGGGAAACTTTGCCCCTCCTGGTAGGAATGTATATCCCATACGTCACTAGCTCATGGACTCTTGCTAATTTCATGAAAGAAATATATATATATATATATATATATATATATATATATATATATATAAATAAATAATACAATTTATATTAAATGTGAGCTTTCAATATGGTAAACAGGATAAAGGATGGAAATATTTGATATGACAGCCAGCATTAATTTCCCTGCTTTTATTTTTGTATGAGTATAAAAAATCCTAGCACTAAAGGGAATATGTATATAAAAAATCAGCTACCACATTAAAATTGCAATACATTTCCCAGAAAGAAAAAAACAAACAATTACATCTTTGTGACTTACTTGATAATATTTGTTTATACAAAGAAAAAAAAAAAAGATTACTAGGTATCACCCATTAATTCACGTGAAAGTGGAAATTGTGTTTTATGCTTTTATAGAAAAGGAGCACCTGCAAGAGAACTGTTAACGAAATCTGAGATCCAACATGTTTTATTTTTTTTGTATTAAAATTTTCTTTTTTTGTTCTACCAGTAACATGAAACCCGACTGAATGGAATTGAATGGTACTAAATTGAATACAACAGCAGGGCTACTTTACTTTATCCGCCTGGGTGGCATTCACAAATCTAGCTCATTACCAGATGTGTACTTTTGTTTTGTGGAGTGAAATTAGTTCCCACAGAGGCTATAAAAACCTTTCAAATATCACAGTTTACGTTAGTCACTAAATATTTTGGCAAAATAATGCTTTAAGCAGAGTAAAGCATCTGGTTATAAATCTTCACAAAAACATAGTTTGGTTCTCCTGCTAATCTTGCCTTGGATTACTTCAGTATTCCATTTTATAATTTGTGGCTACTAGTGCTACAAAGATTTAAAGGGAAAGTCTACAATAGAATTGTTTTAAATGATAGATAATCCCTTTATTACCCATTCCCCAGTTTTGCATAACCAACACAGTTATATTAATACACTTTTTACCTCTGAGATTACCTTGTATCTAAGCATCTTCTGACAGCCCCCTGATCACATGACTTTTAATTTATTATCTATTGAATTGCATTTAGTACCGTGTTGTGCTGAATCTTAAATAACTCCTCGGGCATGAACACAATGTTATCTATATGGGCCACATGAACTAGCAGTCTCCTGATATAAAAAGCTAATAAAAAAAGCATGTGATAAGAGGCTGTCTGTAGTGGCTTAGAAACAGACAGAAATTTAGAGGTTTAAATGTTATAAAGTATATTAATATAACAATGTTGGTTGTGTAAAGCTGGGGAATGGATAGTAAAGCAAGTATATATCTATATTTTTAAACAATAACAATTTTAGTGTAGACTGTCCTTTTAAAGTAATTTGTTTTAAAAAGAAATCAGGATGAAAATTATTAAGAATATGTTTAATTTACCTTATGCTGTAAGATTAGCTCATTTATGTGGGAGTGATATGGTAGTTAACGCATTAGTCTTGATTAAATAACCATGTGGCTTTAATTTCAACTTCACCCACATACTTATTTCTGGACAGTCATTGAAAAAAAATGTGATCTTGCAAATCTTCAGGTGAATGATGAGTGTATCTTTTCACACATCTGTTGTTTTCTTCACACAATTATTGTATTCTTCAACAAGAAATGTTTAAAGGGACAGTGCACTGTAAAATTATTTTCCCCTTAATGTGTTGAATGAATGTAAATTAAATAGCTGGGGATGTTTAATTGAGAACACAGCCCATTTAAATAGGATGAGCTTACAGAAAGAGCAGACACCCTCATATACAAATTAACCTCTTTATTATATTATCATCTATACATAAAGGATGATACTTAGAGAGAGCAATTGACAATGAACATTTTAGTATCTGTCACTCCCACACCTACTTGGCTGCTAATTTTTGTTTCAGCAATACAAAAACAATATGAATTATAGAAAAGAACATTCAACTAAGGAATAACTTCCCTTGTGCAGGTAGAGAACTTTGTGGAATGGTGGCACGTTTTTTTCTCCTCAAATTAAAGGGATGCTAAATCACTTGAAACTGATGCATGATAACTTTAAAAAGCTGACAGGAAAATATCACCGGAGCATCTTTACTTCAGCTGCTGCCCAGCTGCAGGTAAAAAAATGTTTTAAAAAAATGAAGAAATGAACAGCAGCCAATCAGCATCAACAGTGCTGAGGTAATGAACTCTTTTACTGTGATCTCTTTAGATTTCATAGTAAACTTCCTTAAACTGAATAGGGAAATAACATGAGTGTGCATGAGGCTCACTCCCTTCCCGGTCCCAGGACAGACATACTGATTTGCTGCTTAAAATCCTTTGCAATGGGATGTAAATAATATAGGACATTTTGAGGTAAAATATCTTCCTTTTTTACATAGAGATGTTCATATTGTGATATTTTCTAGTCAGCTTTTTATAGCTATTCTGAATCACTTTCAAATGTTTCAACATTTGAGTATCATGTCCCTTTAAGCAATCTTCCCGTGGTAGCCTCAGGGAGAAAGGATCACAATAGTGCAATATAATCAAGCCAAATGATGCACTGAATGCAGTATGCTACTCACAGAGGATACATTAAATCAAATTATTTTATTCAGAAACAAAATGGAACAATGTAGTAGATAACAAAAACATCCAGCTTTACTGAAAACTTTAACGTTTACACAATTAAAATGTCTATTACATAAAAAGTGCTGAACCGGTTTCAGCAAATGCCTTTTACAAGAGCAATTAAAAAAACTATAAAAAGCTATAACATTCCCTTGATTCTCTGTTTTATACCTAAGTAAACTCCTCCCACCCATTTAAAAGTAGGTATAACACCTGTTCTGGAAATGGGTTTACAATATGAAGAGATTAACTCTTTCATTTAAAACAGGGGAAATCTGACTTCTTTGTCATTGTAATAAAAATCTAAATTCAAGATATTTATTTAAAATATTATATTAGTGACAATAACTTTTAGTGTATTCAATGATTCGGTAAGATATTTCCCATAGTTTAAATGCTTACAATCTTATATATTGAAACACTATTTTTGTTCTCTCTATCAAGTGTTATTAACCAAATATCTCTGTATATTTTAAAACATCCTGACAAATCATAATTTTCCCACTATTAGTTCTCAAATGAGTAGTTTGTAAAATGCAGTTCTCAATCAGGTACCATTGTGTTGCAACAACCACATGATCAATTTAAACCAATAAAAAGCAACATATTTCTATTGCATAAATGATGTATAATGAAGTTATCAATCGAGTGGTTTTAGGATACAAAGTCCTCACGTGGGTTGTCAATGATGTAAAAATTTTAACCAATCATAAGAGATTATTTGTGTTTCCATTCAAGTGTCCATATTTTCAAGCCGCAACCCCAATGTGCAATATTTATTTTGGTTATATGACGTCCATATCCAAAAGAATAGTGTCCCATGATGTGTCCATGTTTCTGTCCATAAGTGCTTTTGTTACAAGTCTCAAATTAAAAAATCGATATACTAAAAAAAAATAAAAAGAAACATTTAGAATATGCCACATATAATAAAAGTTACAAAAAGCACCAACTTTTGTGACCTTATTCAAACCCACATTCCATACATTTTTAAAGTGAATATCCACCACATTTCCCTTTTTAGTAATATAGATCTTAAATTCCCTCCTCTCCAAGGGACATGACCCTTTTCTATACCTGGCTTGATTATGTTGCACTATTATGATCCCTGGGAATGTGGAAGGGAGGATTGCTTAAAGGGATATGAAACCCACATTTTTTTTTCTTTCATGATTCAGATAGAACATGCAATTGTAAACAACTTTCTAATTCACTCCTATATTTAATTTTTCTTCATTCTCGTGGTATCTTTATTTGAAAAGCAGGAATGTAAGCTTAGGATCCGGACCATTTTTGGTTCAGCACCTGGGTAGTACTTGCTAATTGGTGTCTAAAAGAATGGTAATAGTTATGTCTGAATCAGATCATAAGAGTATGCCATATATTTCTGATGGGTCTAATCATGAAAACTATAGTTACTATTGCTGTTCCACATTCTATAAAGTGATTGGGGTTGATTTAATTAGCAGCGGATGCTGCATCGACGCCCCATCATTTCTGGTCCACCAGAAACGGAAGTTAAAGGGCCACTGTAAGTAAATATTTTCTATGCCTGTTACTAACTACCCCAAATACGCTTTTTATCAATAGCATTTCATTAACATATCTCTACCGTATATCAGAAATCTTGTCTGCAAATTTAATTGTTTTCCAAACCCACTCCGTGGATATCCTTTGCTCTGTACCAATCCGTTTACAATACCTAGGTTTCAAAATGGCACTTTAAACACAAAGTTATTGGTTTAAGTATTTTGTACATGCAGTGCTGAAAATAGTGGGAAGGATAACGTGACATCATCGGCAAATAAAAGATATAACTTTTAGAACGTTATGAAACTTCATTTTGGAGAAAATATAGGTCAGTAGGTTTTAATGAATGTTTATTAACTTTAATATGTTAGTTGTTTAGCTTAAAAATTATAACAGAAAGTAATCCTTTAAAGGGACACTAAACCCAACTTTTTTCTTTCATTAATTAAGATAGAGCATGCAATTTTAAGCAACTTTCTAATTTACTTCTATTATCAATTTTTCTTCGTTCTCTTGCTATCTTTATTTAAAAAGCAGGAATGTGATGCATAGGAGCCAGTCTATTTTTGGTTGAGAACCTGGGTTATGCTTGCTTATTGGTGGGTAAATGTCAGCCTCCAATAAGCAAGTGCTATCCAGGGTTCTGAACCTAAAATGGGCTGGCTGCTAAGATTTACATTCCTGCTTTTAAAATAAATATAGCAAGAGAACGAAGAAAAATTGATAATAGGAGTAAATTAGAAAGCTGATTAAAATTTCATGCTCTACCTGAATCCCATAAGATAAAAAAATGGCTTCAGTGCCCCTTTAAGAAGCAGCAGTTGTAAGAAATCATCCTGATCCGATATGATCGGGATAATTGACAGCCCCTGCTCATGGCTGATTGGCCACCAGTGAGCAGGGGGAGGCATTGCACAACCTTTTCACTAGAAATGCTTGTGCAAAGTTAAAGGGACAGTCTAGTCAAAATTAAACTTTAATGATTCATATAGGGCATGCAATTTTAAACAACTTTCCAATTGACTTTCATTAAATTTGCTTTTTTTCCTTGGTGGTATTTTTGAAAAGCTAAACCTAGGTAGGCTCAAACTGATTTCTAAACCGTTGAAAACCGCCTCTTAGCTCAGAGCATTTTGAAAGATGTTCACAGTTAGAGAGTACTAGTTCAAGTGTGTCATATAGATAAGTGTGCTCACTCCCGTGGAATTATTTAGGAGTCTGCACTGATTGGCTAACCTGCATGTCTGTCAAAAGCACTGAGATAAGGGGGCAGTCTGCAGAGGCTTAGATACAAGGCAATCACAGAGGTAAAACATATATTAATATAACTGTGTTGGTTATGCAAAACTGGGGAATGGGTAATAAAGGGAGTATCTATCTTTTTAAACAATAACAATTCTGGTGTAGACTGTCCCTTTAAATACCGACAGCGAGGTCGAGCGGACATGATTCGCTACAGCGAACCATGTCTCCTTGCCTCTTGTTAACTCTGCCCCATTGTCTTTACCCGTGTATGTTATATAGAAGAGAGGTACCTGGGATATAAAACCTAAAGTTTTTCTTTCATGATGCAGATGTGTACAATTTAAAAAAATACAAAAATCCAGCTTTTCTATTTTCAAATTTGCTAAATTCTCATGTTATTTGTTGTTGAAGAGATGTTTAGGTAGGTACATGACCAATGGGTATGAATAAGGATTATGATCAGTCAGCATTCATATAGAAAGATTGTATTTGTAACTTGAGGTCTGCATATAAACCAAAGCTAATAAATGATGGCTAATGGAAATATTCCTTGAGAATCCTCTATCCAAGGATGGCTATCCTTGCACAAAAACAGATATTGTTCTGTATAAAAATATTTATTTGATATATAATGATTTCTCCAAATAACTGTGTATTGTTTCATTCTTCTTTCACTTGTAAAAGAGAATAAGATGTTATTGTGTATATATTACTTTTTAACAAAAACTGTTAGGATATTTATATATGCTACTGTAAAAATGTAGTATTATGGTATATAAAGGGTTAATTATTTTTAAGTGGATGTACCCTATGGGGTATATAAGGTGGAAGAAGAAGTGATGTATGTATAGCATGATTAAGGACATGTAGTCCGAAACGTCGCTGCTTTTTCTTTTGTGCTTTTGGCTGCAATGAAGAACTGGTAAATTTTACCCTTGTGGAGTGCTGCTGTTGTGCTTTGACTCTTTTGGATATTGATACAGGGTTGTGCAGTGCCCTGTTACAGCTTGCACTCAAAATTACTACAGTGTGTGCTGGACTCTGTGTATTTTGGATTGTCTTGTTTGCTGCACTGATTTCGTGCACCACTATGAGGATGGAGACTGTTAATGATGCCGATTTAAGCACAAATACGTTTGCATACACAGATTTGGAGGCTTTACAGATCACCACACTAGCCCCGGGATCAAGAGACTTCCTTAAAGTTTTGCCTGTTGATAAAGCCAGCAATAATTATGAAAAAGCCCTAAAAAAACAAGTTGCCTTTGAATTGCACTCTACAGCACTAGCTGAATATTACCAGGTAAGAAAAATTCCCCGGGGGCTACGGATGAGTGCTCACCGCTGATTGTTTGCAAAAGGAGCTTGACCTACAACGATCTGAGGTCAATCAGTTAGAGTCAGAGCTGAGGTCTGATGAGATTAGATGAGATTGATGGATTTCTGGCAAGCGTCAACTCTCAAGTGACGGAGCTGCGTAAGATGCTAGAGGAACGGAAACGTTCCAAATTAGTCCTCTTCATCACGGAGGACTCGACTGGTCAAGTCTATCGCTGGAAGTGTGACCAACAAAACAGGTCAGGAGGCAGTACTTCCAGTCCAAGATGGCAGAGACAGCATAAGCCAAGGAAGGAGAACGCTCCACAAACTACATCCAGTGACTCGACGGGGGACTCAGATGAAACAGCAGCAAACGCCACCACCACGGAGGGAGGAAGCCCAGATACAGATGGAGGAATGAAGACACGCAGCACACGCCAGAGGGGCGGTATGACTCGTCGCAAGAAGTATGTATTTGCGACAGAGTGGGCGCAATAAGTATACCAGAATCGGAGACAAAAGATAATCGGTGATTAATTTTTCTGATCAGACTCTGACAAAAAAAGAACTTTTTGTTTTGGAGAAGGGACTTTCTTTTTGCCCTCTAAATAAATGTGATTTTTTTTCCAGCTTGATCAGGACTTGTATCGCTTGTTTAGAAATATCAAACTAAAGTCCTCTACCAGGTAATCACTTACTTGATACATCTAATGCTGTGGAAATGTTAAGTATAAAAAAATTACACTTAAAAACAAAGAAGAAATGTAATCCCCAGTATTATTATAAAAGTGTGGATACATTTATGTCCTTAGTACATCTAAATATTGACAAACTTCGAAAGAAAAATAGTGGCATTAATGCTAAATACAGAAAGAGAGTATCTAACTTCTCTAGAGATGAAAGGGATAGTTTGTTGAATATTAAAAAGAATGATCAGATAATAATCAAATCAGCTGATAAGGGCCGGGCTACAATAGTCCAAAATAAAAGTTATTTTTTTATATCAGAAATTCTTCGCCAATTATCTGATAGAGAGGTATACCAGCCGATCTCATGTAATCCTGTATTTGATGTCCAAAAAGAAATTAATACTTGTATTGATTTTGCAATCCAGAGAGGCATTGTGGGGTTGGAGGAAAAAGAGTTTCTGATCAATAGACATCCGAGAACACCAGTCATATATACACTACCGAAAGTGCATAAAAACCTGGCGGAACCGCCAGGTCGCCCAATTGTGGCAGGCGTTGACTGTGTGTTCGAGTATCTCAGTATATTTAAGATCAGATACTAAGGAGGTTTGTGGTGGAGTCCCAATCATATATCAAGGATACTGGGGATTTTTTTGAATAAATTGGAAAATATTTCTGTCCCTTTAAATAAATGCATTCTGTTTAGTATGGATGTTTCCAGCCTCTATACTTCCATCAGTCATGATGAAGGTGTGGGAGCTGTAAAAAAGATAATGGCTAACTCCAATTTATATACTGGAGAGGAATAGGAATTTATATTAAAATTATTAGATATTATACTATGGTGCAATTATTTTTTATTCCAGGATCAATTCTACTTACAGAAACAAGGTATGGCAATGGGCTCCAATGTCGTCCCTACGTATGCCAACATTTTCATAAATATATATGAAGAGAAATTGGTATATAATAATATGGTGGCCCTATATTGACGATGTGTTTGGCATATGGTTGGGCGACGTTGGAAGCCTGTTGCAATCTGTAGAACTATTAAATTCTGCTACATTGAATATTAAATTCACGTTGGTCCATAGTGAGGAGAGTCTAGATTTTCTGGACACTCTAGTAATCAAGGAGAATGGAAAAAACATAATTTATGTAAGAACTTACCTGATAAATTCATTTCTTTCATATTGGCAAGAGTCCATGAGCTAGTGACATATGGGATATACAATCCTACCAGGAGGGGCAAAGTTTCCCAAACCTCAAAATGCCTATAAATACACCCCTCACCACACTCACAATTCAGTTTAACGAATAGCCAAGCAGTGGGTGATAAAGAAAGGAGTAGAAAGCATCAACAAAGGAAATTTGGAAATAATTGTGCTTTATACAAAAAATCATAACCACCATAAAAAGGGTGGGCCTCATGGACTCTTGCCAATATGAAAGAAATGAATTTATCAGGTAAGTTCTTACATAAATTATGTTTTCTTTCATGTAATTGGCAAGAGTCCATGAGCTAGTGACATATGGTATATCAATACCCAAGATGTGGATCTCCACTCAAGAGTCACTAGAGAGGGAGGGAATAAAATAAAAACAGCCATATACTGCTGAAAAAATTAGTCCACAACCCAAAAAAATAAGTTTATTGAACAGATTTTATCCAAATATCCTTGAAAAACCTTAATCTGCCCCCTACCAGCTGAGCTAGAATAAGGGCCGCACCTTCATGAGGACTTAGGGGCTGACTTTGGTTTCCTAAAAGGCTTGGATTTATTCCAATTTGAGAAAGGCTTCCAATTGGAGGCAGATTCCTTGGGGGAAGGATTTAGTTTTTGTTCCTTATTCTGACGAAAGGAACGAAAACAGTTAGAAACCTTAGATTTACCCTTAGGTCTTTTATCCTGAGGCAGAAAAACTCCCTTTCCCCCAGTAACAGTTGAAATAATAGAATCCAACTGGGACCCAAATAAATTATTACCTTGGAAAGAAAGAGATAGTAATCTAGATTTAGATGTCATATCAGCATTCCCGGATTTAAGCCACAAAGCTCTTCTAGCTAAAATAGCTAAAGACATGGATCTAACATCAATTTTGATAATATCAAAAATAGCATCACAAATAAAATGATTAGCATATTGCAGTAAGCGAATAATGCTAGATAAGTCAGAATCCAATTCCTGTTGCGCTAAATTCTCCAACCAGAAAGTTGATGCAGCCACAACATCAGCCAAAGGAATTGCAGGTCTAAGAAGATGACCTGAATATAAATAGGCCTTCCTTAGATAAGATTCAAGCTTCCTATCTAAAGGATCCTTAAAGGAAGTACTATCCTCCATAGGAATAGTGGTACATTTAGCAAGAGTAGAAATAGCCCCATCAACTTTGGGGATCTTTTCCCAAAACTCTATAGATTTTGCTGGTAAAGGATACAATTTTTTAAACCTTGAAGAAGGAATAAAAGAAGTACCTGGCTTATTCCATTATTTAGAAATCATATCAGAAATAGCCTCAGGAATAGGAAAGAACCCCTGGAGAAACCACAGGAGGTTTAAAAACAGCATTTAAATGTTATTAACACTTCTTTTAATAAAGAACGCATATACTCAATTTTAAATAAATAAGTAGATTTGTTAGTGTCAATGTCTGAGGAAGGATCTTCTGAATCAGATAGATCCTCATCAGAAGAGGATACATTATTATGTTGTTGGTCATTTGAAATTTCATCAACTAAATGAGAAGTTTTAAAAGACCTTTTACGTTTATTTGAAGGTGGAAATGCAGACAAAGCCTTCAGAATAGAATCAGAAACAATTCTTTAAAATTTACAGGTATATCATGCACATTAGAAGTTGAAGGAACTGCAACTGGCAATGTACTATTACTAATGGATACACTATCTGCATGTAAAAGTTTATCATGATAACTATTACAAATGACATTTGGCGAGATAATTTCTACAATTTTACAACAAATGCACTTAGCTTTGGTTGAACCGATGTCAGGCAGCAATGTTCCAGTAGAAGCTTCTGAGGCAGGATCAGGTTGAGACATTTTGCAAAATGTAAGATAAAAAACAATATATAAAGCAAAATTATCTATTTCCTTATATGACAGTTTCAGGAATGGGAAAAAATGCAAATAGCATAGCCCTCTGATAGAAAAAAAGCAAGAGGCAAACATCAATGGGGTATTGAAATAATAAAAAAGTTTGGCGCCAAGTATGACGCACAACGTAACTAAACTTTTTTGGCGCCAAAAGAATAACTGGAAATGACACACTCGCGTCACTAATGACACAACAGTGTGAAAGGTCTCGGCGTCAAGTATGACGCCGGAAGTGACGAACTTGCGTCATAGACGTACTTTTCCGCGCCAAAAAAAATTTTGCGTCAAGAATGACGCAATAAAGTTTAGCATTTGTCGCACCCGCAGGCCTAATACCGCCCGCAATTTGTAAGAAGTAGTCAATTGAAAAAAAGACTAAACTCCAGGTAAGAAATACATTTCATATTTAAAAGATGTTTATATTCCCCAAATATGAAACTGACAGTCTGCAGAAGGAAATACATGAACCTGACTCATGGCAAATATAAGTACAATACATATATTTAGAACTTTATATAAATGCATAAAGTGCCAAACCATAGCTGAGGTGTCTTAAGAAATAAAAAACATACTTACCAAAGGACACCCATCCACATATAGCAGATAGCCAAACCAGTACTAAAACAGTTATTAGTAGAGGTAATGGTAAATTGAGAGTATATCGTCGATCTGAAAAGGGAGGTAGGAGATGAATCTCTACGACCGATAACAGAGAACCTATGAAATAGACCCCGGTTAGGGAAATCATTGTATTCAATAAGTGATACTCCCTTCACGTCCCTCTGACATTCGCTGTACTCTGAGAGGAATCGGGCTTCAACAATGCTGAGAAGCGCATATCATCGTAGAAATCTTAGCACAAACTTACTTCACCACCTCCAGAGGAGGCAAAGTTTGTAAAACTGAATTGTGGGTGTGGTGAGGGGTGTATTTATAGGCATTTTGAGGTTTGGGAAACTTTGCCCCTCCTGGTAGGATTGTATATCCCATATGTCACTAGCTCATGGACTCTTGCCAATTACATGAAAGAAATTAAGGTGGATTTATAAAAAAAAAAGTATTGATAGAAATGATTTATTATTGGCTAGTAGTGCTCATCCTCAGTCCTTAAAAGATTCCCTACCCAAGAGTCAATTTATGCAGTTTCTCCGCGTTGTGTCAGATGACAAAAAAAGTGAAGAAAGACTCAGGGAGATGGGTAATCTTTTTTTGGACAGAGGATATGACAGAGAATTGAGAAAGGGATGAGTAATATTTTGGATATTCCCAGAGATAATGTGTTAAAACCACAGGTAAAAACTAAGGAGAATAGTAAAGATAGGCTAGTATTTGTTTCTAAGTATAATGAATTAAGTACCCAAATTCAAAGGATCATTCGCAGACATTGGTATGTATTAAAGAATTGTAAGTCAAAAAACATTTGGGTAACAGTGATCATAACATGGTCACATTTGAAATCTCTTTTCATATGCAGTGTCTTAAAGGTTTAACTAAGACTCTTAACTTCAAAAAAGCAAAATTCAACGATTTAAGGAAATCATTAAATAATATAAGTTGGAACAATGTATTCTCTAATAAAAATACAGAGGATAAATGGATAATATTTAAAACTTTGTTAAATAAATATACATATCAACAAATACCATATGGTTATAAAAATCAAAAATCAAAGCCGTTGTGGATAAATAAAAATGTGTTAAGAGAAATTAGGAAAAAACGTAGGGCATTTAAATTATTCAAAGAAAATAGTACAGACTCAACATACAATATTTATAAGGAATGTAACAATGCATGCAAAAAAGCAATCAAATTAGCCAAAATTGAAAATAAAACATGAATTGCAAAGGATTCTAAGTGTAACCCTAAAAGGTTCTTTAAGTACATAAATAGCAAAAAATCGAAGGATAATATAGGTACATTAAAATGCGTGGAGGGTAGCATGATAAATAATGACAGGTATACACAAGAGAGGAATCATTGGATGATACTTTGGAACAAAATAGAACATGCCAGTCCATACCATTAACTGGGTTATGTTTAGAGGATATCAGAAAAAAACTGGATAATATTAAGGCAAATAAAACTCCAGGCCCAGATGGAATACACCCAAGGGTGTTAAGGGAACTTAGCACTGTTATAGACAAACCACTACTTTTAATTTTTCAAGACTCATTATCTTCAGGCATGGTACCCCAGGATTGGCGTAAAGCTGATGTGGTGCCACTCTTCAAAAAGGGAAGCAGGGATGATCCAGGAAGCTATAGACCAGTTAGTCTGACATCAATAGTGGGGAAGATATTTGAAGGGATTATAAAGGATTATATTGATGAGTATATTCGTGTAAACAAGTTTATGAGTTCTAATCAGCATGGTTTTAGGGAAATAGATCATGTCAAACTAATCTAATTAGATTCTTTGAGGAAGTAAGCAAAAATATATATATAAAGGGGAATCAGTTGATGTGATATACTAAGGGACTGGGAATAGCTGAAAATGTTAGCTCATTGATAAATAACTGGATAAAAGAAAGGGACCAACGAGTAGTAGTAAATGGATCATACTCAGATTGGACAAAGGTAATCAGTGGAGTCCCCCAGGGATCAGTACTGGGTCCCGTTCTTTTTAATATTTTTAAGAATTACTTGGAGCAAGGATTAAATAGCGACATCTCTATTTTTGCAGATGATACTAAGTTAAGTAAGGTCATTAGGTCAGAGCAGGATGAACTTTCATTACAAAGGGATCTGCAAAAATTAGAAGTATGGGCAAGTAAATTGAAAATTAGATTTAATACGGAAAAATGCAAGGTTCTACATTATGGAAGTAAAAATAAGCAGGCAACATATTTTTTAAATGCTTCAAAGACTAATAATATACTAGCATGTATTAAAAGAGGTATTGATTCAAAGGAGGAAAGCATAATTCTGTCACTATATAAAGCCCTGGTAAGACCTCATCTTGAGTATGGAGTGCAGTTCTGGGGACCAATCACAAAAAAAGATGTTGCAGAACTAGAAAAAGTTCAGAGAAGGGCCACAAAGCTAATAAGGGGATTGGAGAAATTAACCTATGAGGAGAGGCTAGCCAAACTGGGTCTGTTTTCTTTAGAAAAAAGGCGCTTGAGAGGTGACATGATTACTTTATATAAATATATTCAAGGCCCATATTCAGAGATGGCAGAAGCTCTATTTATTCCTAGAAAATTGTTTCTGACAAGAGGTCACAATTTAAGGTTGGAGGAAAGGAGATTTAATCTCCTGCAACGGAAACGTTTTTTCACTGTAAGAGCAATAAAATTGTGGAACTCATTACCAAAGGAGGTAGTGAATGCCAATACCCTAGATACATTTAAAAATAGTCTGAATACATTTCTGTATATAAACAAAATTCATGGATATGATTGCTAGTATTAAATGAGTCACCTTTTAGTGGGGTTATTTAAGCTTAACTGGAGCTTTTTGTAAGGATTTTAGATTTGTATGGGTTGAACTCGATGGACTTCAGTCTTTTTTCAACCTTATCTACTATGTTACTATGTAACCCGAATATACAAGAATTCCAAAATTTCCTGATGCCAGCCTATAAAAGAGGGGTCAATTTGAGAGATACCTTGGTGAAAGCCGATATTGGTACTGCCAAAACAAATAGGCAAATCTACAGAAAAAAATAGGGGTTGTTACCCTTGTTTGGGATGTTCACATTGTAATAACATGATAAAAGAGCCAAATTTTGTACATCCTCAATCTGGGAAAAAATTTTGGATTAAAGATTTCTTAACTTGTAATACTGACTTTGTGATATATCGTCTTAAATGCCTGTGTGGGCTTATTTATATTGGTGAAACGACCCGTAGAGTTAGGGATAGGATAACTGAACACAATTCAAGTATTAGGAGAAAAAATCTAAAATCCCCAGTAGCTACTCACTTTCTAGAGGCGCAACATGGAGTTAGTCAACTCAGATTCCAAATAATAGAGTACAGGTGGCTCTTGTTTTACAGCGGTTCAATTTACACCGTTTCAGAGTAACAACCTTTTTTTCCAGTCATGTGACTGCTATTGAAAAGCATTGAGAAGCAGTGCATTTATTAAAATAGCCAGTAGGTGGAGCTGTCCGCTTGTGTTGCAGCAAAGCCAAGCAAGCCGAAATTAATCAGTTTAACCAGTCCTGAGCTATCTAGCAGATTTCAAAGGAACAAGATCTTCCTGTCTATAAATCAGTCCAGATTGGAATGCATAGAAAGAACTGTTTGCAGAAAAATGCAAGTTTAGTCTGTGTTGTGTGATTATTTTATTAGGTTTATAATGTTGTTTATCAAATGTTTTGTTCATTTATCTTAGTTTAATTATATATTCTGTGTTGTGTGATTATTTTATTAGGTTTATAATGCTGTTTAGCATTTAAAGTCTTCATTTCAAAGCTTTAAAAATAACGTATTAGGTGTTACTAATTTTGACAATTTTGAGAGGGGCCTGGAACCTATCTCCCTCACTTCCCATTGACTTACATTATAAACTGGGTTTCAATTTACAACGGTTTCAATTTACAACCATTCCGTCTGGAACCTAACCCCGGCGTAAACTGAGGACTACCTGTATATTTCCCCTTGTAGAGGAGGGGGGTAGACGGGGGGGGGGGGGGGCGCGATAGAGAGCAGTATCAAACAAAGAGAGGCATTTTGGATATTTAGTTTAATTCATTAGCACCAATGGGTATGAATAAGGATTATGATCAGTCAGCATTCCTATAGAAAGATTGTATTTGTAAATTGAGGTCTGCACATAAACCAAAGCTAATAAATGATGGCTAATGGAAATATTCCTTGAGAATCCTCTATCCAAGGATGGTTATCCCTGCACAAAAACAGATATTGTTCTGTATAAAAATATTTATTTGATATATAATGATTTCTCCAAATAACTGTGTATTGTTTCATTCTTCTTTCACTTGTAAAAGAGAATAAGATGTTATCGTGTATATATTACTTTTTAACAAAATCTGTTAGGATATTTTGCTGTTTCTTTTGTGCTTTTGGCTGCAATAAAGAACTGGTAAATATTACTCTTGCGGAGTGCTGCTGTTGTGCTTTGAATCTTTTAGGTACATGACCGGAAACAGTGCTGCCATTTACTGCTTTTGTATAACATTGGTGCAAAACTGCTGCCATAAAGTGCTGCAGACAAGTGCATGCTCCTGAGCTTGTCTTCCTGCTTTTCAACAAAGAATACCAAGAAAACTAGGAAAATTTGCTAATATACGTACATTGGAAAGTTGTTTTAATTTGTATGCTATATCTGAATAATGAAAATAAAAAGGTGGGTTATGTCCCATTTAACGCACTATTGCTCCTTGGGTGACACAGTTCCCTAGGGTGTTTTTCTGCCATATAAAATTTGGGAATAACGTATGTATTCTATTAACCGCATCATTAGGTATATAAATAGGAACCATTTGCAATTTGTATAGCAGTTCTGGAAAATATACCATCTTAATCAGATATATACTTGCTATAACATTTGATAGTAACTGAAGCCAGTGATTTAATCCATATACTTTTAGTAATACTGTATGGTTTTTATTGCCAAAAGAGTAAAGTGATCTTCAGCCCATTTAAATGAAGTGTTTCTGTTATAGAAGGTGATTGTATAATGGACATTAAACACTAAATACATGCTAAATATAATGATATATTAACCCCTTAACGACTGAGGACGTGCAGGGTACGTCCTCAGAAAAAAGGCAGTTAATGCCTGAGAACGTACCCTGCACGTCCTCAGTGTGGAAAGCAGCTGGAAGCGATCCTGCTCGCTTCCAGCTGCTTTCCGGTTATTGCAGTGATGCCTCGATATGGAGGCATCCTGCAATAACGTTTTTAAGTCATCCGGTGCCGAGAGAGCCACTCTGTGGCCCTCTCTGCACCGGAGATCGTGGCTACCTGCGTTGGTGGGTGGGAGCCGGACCGGGAGGCGGGTGGCGGCCATCGATGGCCATGTGGATGTGAAGGGGGGCGGGATCGTGGGCGGGGGTGGCTGGGGGCGCGCACGGGAGGGTGGGGGCGGGCGCGTGCACGGGGAGGGAGCGGGTGGGAACCGCTACACTACAGAAAATGGGAAATAAAAAATATATCAAAAATAAAATTTTAAACAATAAGCAAGGTGGTGGGGGTTAGTCTGTGGGGGGTGGGAAGCTACACTACAGAAAAAAAACAAAAAAAACCAAAAAAAAAGCATTTTTTATTGTAAACTGGGTACTGGCAGACAGCTGCCAGTACCCAAGATGGCCCCCAATAAGGCAGAGGGGAGGGTTAGAGAGCGGTTTTGGGGGGGATCAGGGAGGTTGGTGGCTAAGGGGGGGATCCTACACAGTAGCATATGTAAATATGCTAAAAAAAATTCATTTTTTTTTAAAAACCCTTTTATTTTAGTACTGGCAGACTTTCTGCCAGTACTTAAGATGGCGGGGACAATTGTGGGGTGGGGGAGGGAAGGGAGCTGTTTGGGAGGGATCAGGGGGTGGGATGTGTCAGATGGGAGGCTGATCTCTACACTAAAGCTAAAATTAACCCTGCAAGCTCACTACAAACTCCCTAATTAACCCTTTCACTGCTAGCCATAATACACGTGTGAGGCGCAACAGGATTTAGTGGCCTTCTAATTACCAGAAAGCAACGCCAAAGTCATATATGTCTGCTATTTCTGAACAAAGGGGATCCCAGACAAGCATTTACAACCATTTGTGCCATAATTGCACAAGCTGTTTGTAAATGATTTCAGTGAGAAACCTAAAATTGTGAAAAATTTTACGTTTTTTTTAATTTGATCGCATTTGCCGGTGAAATGGTGGCATGAAATATACCAAAATGTGCCTAGATCAATACTTGGGGTTGTCTACTACACTACACTAAAGCTAAAATTAACCCTACAAGCTCCCTAAAAGCTCCCTAATTAACCCCTTAACTGCTGGGCATGATACACTTGTGGTGCGCAGTGGCATTTAGCGGCCTTCTAATTACCAAAAAGCAACGCCAAAGCCATATATGTGTGCTATTTCTGAACAAAGGGGATCCCAGAGAAGAATTTACAACCATTTATGCCATAATTGCACAAGCTGTTTGTAAATGATTTCAGTGAGAAACCTAAAGTTTGTGAAAAAATTTGTGAAAAAGTGAACAATTTTTTGTATTTGATCGCATTTGGCGGTGAAATGGTGGTATGAAATATACCAAAATTGGCCTAGATCAATACTTTGGGATGTCTACAAAAAAAATATATATACATGTCAAGGGATATTCAGGGATTCCTGAAAGATATCAGTGTTCTAATGTAACTAGCGCTAATTTTGGAAAAAAATGGTTTGGAAATAGCAAAGTGCTACTTATATTTATGGCCCTATAACTTGCAAAAAAAGCAAAGAACATGTAAACATTGGGTATTTCTAAACTCAGGACAAAATTTAGAAACTATTTAGCATGGGTGTTTTTTGGTGGTTTTAGATATGTAACAGATTTTGGGGGTCAAAGTTAGAAAAAGTGTGTTTTTTTCCATTTTTCCTCATATTTTATCATTTTTTTTATAGTAAATTATAAGATATGATGAAAATAATGGTATCTTTAGAAAGTCCATTTAATGGCGAGAAAAACGGTATATAATATGTGTGGGTACAGTAAATGAGTAAGAAGAAAATTACAGCTAAACACAAACACCGCAAAAATGTAAAAATAGCCTTGGTCCCAAACGGACAGAAAATGGAAAAGTGCTCTGGTCACTAAGGGGTTAAAAGCAAAAATTAGAAGGTCCGTTCCCATTTAGAAGTTTAATATTCTAGGTGTAAGCACTGTAAAAAGCACTGTCATGGATGTGTTTGGACTTAACGCTGACAAAGGCGTGTTCCCCATAAAAACCCTGTCACAAATGCACAATCTCGTTTAAACATCTTTGCAGATACAATATTGCACACTTTCTTTTATTGCCTGTTGTATATCTGTCTCTAAATGTCCTCAGCATATGAGATAATTAAGGAGGAAGCCTACATTTTACCATGGTGGTGGCTATTATTTTATAGAAACTAAAGTAGTTTATAGAAACTTAACCTCACATATATCTTCAATATTTAAATGGACCGTCTAGTCAAAATTAAACTTTCATGATTCAGATAGGCCATGCAATTTTAAACAACTTTCTAATTTTCTTTAATCATCAAATTTGCTTTATTCTCTTGGTATTCTTTGTTAGAAGCTAAACCTAGGTAGGCTCATATGCTAATTCCTAAGCCGTCGAGAGCTGCCTCTTATCTCAGTGCATTTTGACAGTGTTTCACAACTAGCCAAGGCTAGTTCATGTGTGCCATATAGATAACATTGAGCTCACTTCCATGAGTTAGCACTGATTGGCTAAAATGCAAATCTGTCAAAAGATCTGAAATAAAGAGGAAGTCTGCAGAGGCTTAGATACAAAGTAAATACAGAGGCAAAAAGTATATTAATATAACCATGTTAGTTATGCAAAACTGGGGAGTGGGTAATATAAGGAATATCTTTCTTTTTAAACAATAACTTTTCTGGAGTAGACTGTCCCTCTTAAACTATGAGTATATTGTATGAAGAGCAACATTGTGTTTTCTTCTACCCAAGCAGATTTGAGAACTCTACGACACGGGAGAAAATCTGTTGGCTCATGTGGGCCCACCTACTGATCTAGAGAGTATGATGTCCCTTGTCTTTTTAATACATAGGAGGCTTTGTGAGAGACAACATGAAAGACTTGCTTCACAGGCTTCTCTTTCTTCCCAAGTATATCCTGCTGCCACACTTACTTCTACTGTTAAGTCACTGTCAAAAGAACCAATGCAAATAGAAGCAATCAAGGGACCCATTTCTGCACCTAAACCTGTGTTCTATTGAGGCAAGGGTGACAATCTTCTACAGAACTGTCCAGTAAAACTCAAGAGAGCATCTGAGAAACATAAATTATGCTTACCAGATAATTTCCTTTCCATCTGTATGAGGAGAGTCCACGGCTTCATTCCTTACTTGTGGGAAATACTGAACCTGACCACCAGGAGGAGGGAAAGACACCCCAGCCAAAGGCTAAAATACCTCCCCCACTCCCATCATCCCCCAGTCATTTTGCCAAGGGAACAAGGAACAGTAGGAGAAATATCAGGGTATAAATGGTGCCAGAGGAACAAAATGGAGAAAACGTGCGGGGGCCGTGGACTCTCTTCATACAGATGGAAAGGAAATGATCTGGTAAGCATAATTTATGTTTTCCACGGCTTCATTCCTTACTTGTGGGAAACATATACCCAAGCTCTAGAGGACACTGAATGAAACGGGAGTGTAAAAAGAGAGAAGGACCCTATTCTGAGGGCACCACAGCCTGCAAAACCTTTCTCCCAAAAGATGCTTTGAAAAGGTATGTAAGGAGGACCAGGTAGCCGCCTTACAAATCTGCTCCATAGATGCCTCATTCTTGAAGGCCCAAGAGGAAGCCACTGCTCTAGTAGAATGAGCCTTAATCCTCTGAGGAGGCTTATGTCCTGCTGTTTCATAAGCTAAGTGAATAATGCTCCTCAACCAAAAAAGACAAGGAAGTGGACGAGGCCTTCTGCCCCTTATGCTTCTCAGAATAGACAAAAAACAAGGAAGAAGTCTGTCTAAACTCTTTAGTGGCTTGAAGATAGTACTTCAAGGCCCGAACCACATCCAAATTATGAAGTAACTGCTCCTTCAAAGAAGAAGGGCTAGGACACAAGGAAGGAACCACAATCTCCTGATTGATGTTGCGATCAGAAACAACCTTAGGAAAAAAACCTAACCCAGTACAAAGAACAGCCTTATCAGCATGGAATACTAGGTAAGGGGACTCACATTGCAAGACAGCCATCTCAGATTCTTTGCGTGCCGAGCCAATAGCCAGTAAAAAGAGGACCTTCCAAGATTATAATTTAATGTCAAGGCCGTGCATAGGCTCAAACGAAGCCCTCTGCAAAACCTTAAGAATAAGATTTAAACTCCAAGAAGGAGCGCTAGGTCGAAACACAGGTCTGAATTTTGACAGAGCCTGAACAGAAGATTGGACGTCTGGAAGCTCAGTGAGCTTCTTGTGCAGTAAAACAGATAGGGCTGAAATCTGTCCCTTAAGAGAGCTAGCCGAAAGGTCCTTCTCCAGACCATCCTGGAGAAAGAATCCTGGAAACCCTGACCTTATGCCAGGGAAATCCACGCTCTTCACACCAGAATAAGTAGGTCCTCCACACCTTATGATAGATGTGATGAGTAACCGGCTTACAGGCTTGAATGAGAGTATCAATAACTCTCTCAGAAAAACCTCTCTTGGCTAGGACTAAGCGTTCAATCTCCATGCAGTCAGCCTCAGAGGATCTAGATTTTTATGAACAAAAGGACCTTGTTCCAGCAGATCCCTGCAACAAGGTAACCTCCATGGAGGAGAAGATGACATCCCCACTAAATCCACGTGGGGGCAATTTATATAGACCTGGTTATAAGTATAAAGCCGGCCCACAAAAGATTTGGGGAGAACGAAATAGGAGACAATCGTTCCGTCTACCCTCACGGACTCATTTTAGTTATTCAGAATCTAATTATCAAAAAAATGTAAATAAAAACAAAAATAAAAATAAAAAACGGAATGAGAGGTCTCATTCATTTAGAAATAAGAATTACAATAAAAATGAACATGATGATAATGAAAAATATATTTTTCAACATCATTCAAATAATTACAACTATCAAAATCACAATTATAACGGGTCACAAAATTGGAGAGAGGATTGTCCTCCAAACCAGCAACATAATCATAATTTAAATTGGAGACAGTACAGAAAGACCTCTACTATCCATCCCGCCTCACCTTTTTTAGGGATTGCTCCAAAACAAATTTATACACCAGGCGATTTACGAAATACTATAGAGATTCCATCGCAGCAATATCAAACACAAATAAATCTAAGACCCCAATGGAAAACATTGGAAAGAAGCGTAAAAAGGAAAGAACTAGACGTGGAACTAGAGGAGGAAAATTGGCAGGCAGAAACGCCGACATCTGAACAACTAGTCAAGATATTTAACCTCTCCACTATTTTTTTTTTTTTTTAAGTAATTTTTTATTGAGGTAATAAGTAATAACAACAGAACAAACAATATGTCCAGGCACGGATCATAAATAATGAAAATACTTGTACATTTCTAAACAAGAAATAAATGTAGGCTAAAACATAGGCATACTAATGAAGCAGTTGTTCTCACATTTTCTAACCCGTAGTGGTGACATACATCATTATGGATAGTATAGTAACAGTTGACATGTGTTATAGCATCACTACTGCCACCATGAAGAAAAGATGTAAAACCATATATAAGAAACACAGGTGACTGGAACATATATCTATGAAACCTCGATTTTTATATTATATAACTAATTAATGAACCCTATCTCGAGATGAGAGGTGCTTTATAAGCTAAAAATGATAGGAGGTAGGGAATTGGCTTTGATCCGACCTCTCAGAGGTCTGAGTGTGTGTGGGTGGGGGGGTGTTGCAGCGGGCAAGAGCCGCTCGAAATAGGGGGGAAATGGAGGGCGGAGCCAGCCAGGATACTGGGAAGATAAAGACTACAAGGTCATCAACCTTAATAGTTGAAGGGGCTCTGATTTAATGTCAGCAAAATAGTCATACATATATATTGACCAACATACAATACCATACATCTTAGCTAAATATTATGCTGGGGTTCATATGGATGCCACAACTCTTAAGCTGAGTCTAGTCACTCTAATCCTCCATTTATGTCATGAGTAAATGCAGGCCAGAAGATGTAAAGTAAGGGCAGTTTCCTAAAAATAAGGGGAGCAGGGGAGGATATTTAAGTATATATGGGAAGTAGAGGACTGCCACATGAACCCCTCTCCAGGGGAGATGCCAGCTATAGGCGATGTGGGAAAAAGGAGAAGGGGTATGACCCACAGGTAATGAGTGCCGGTGGGAAAACATAATTTATGTAAGAACTTACCTGATAAATTCATTTCTTTCATATTAGCAAGAGTCCATGAGCTAGTGACGTATGGGATATACATTCCTACCAGGAAGGGCAAAGTTTCCCAAACCTCAAAATGCCTATAAATACACCCCTCACCACACCCACAAATCAGTTTAACGAATAGCCAAGAAGTGGGGTGATAAGAAAAAAGTGCGAAAGCATAAAAAATAAGGAATTGGAATAATTGTGCTTTATACAAAAAAATCATAACCACCACAAAAAAGGGTGGGCCTCATGGACTCTTGCTAATATGAAAGAAATGAATTTATCAGGTAAGTTCTTACATAAATTATGTTTTCTTT